>NC_042617.1:497863774-498168208 GCF_901001135.1 Rhinatrema bivittatum
TCCCCTATGAGGAAAGACTAAAGAGGTTAGGACTTTTCAGCTTGGAGAAGAAACGGCTGAGGGGGGATATGATAGAGATGTTTAAAATCATGAGAAGTCTAGAACGGGTAGATGTGAATCGGTTATTTACTCTTTTGGACAGAGGAAAGACTAGGGGGCAATCCATGAAGTTAGCATGGGGCACATTTAAAACTAATCGGAGAAAGTTCTTTTTTACTCAACACACAATTAAACTCTGGAATATGTTGCCAGAGGATGTAGTTAGTGCAGTTAGTATAGCTGTGTTTAAAAAAGTTCACTTAGAGAATAGCCACTGCCATTAGCAATGGTAACATGGAATAGACTTAGTTTTTGGGTACTTGCCAGGTTCTTATGGCCTTGATTGGCCACTGTTGGAAACAGGATGCTGGGCTTGATGGACCCTTGGTCTGACCCAGTATGGCATTTTCTTATGTTCTTATGTTCTCTTCCTACCCCATCTATTTTCTGGATTTGTACCTTACTGTTTTCTTATACATCTCTAGCATCCCTGTCTAGTTCTCTCGCTCTTTTTTCTTGGTTGTACTGGAGTGGTTGCCCCAAAAACTTTGAGTTAGAAGATAGAAATGCAGGCACAACAGAAAATATCAAAGGAGAAACCTTTTGCATGTTTTGAGTGTGTCAAAGTTTTCAGTAGGAAAAGAGAACTAATACAACAACAGAAAAAAAAATAAAAGAGAATGTGTTAAGCTACAGAGTATGGGAAAAGCTTTATTAATAAAATCAACCTTACAAATTATCAGGAATGCCACACTGATGACAGACCATTGTCATATTCTGATTGTGATTAAAGTTTCAACTGGAAGGCAAATTTTGAAAGAAACCCAAAATTCCACCCAGTAGCAAGATCATGTTCAAGTAGGGAATGAAATAAAAGTTTATGTCATAAAAATGATATTGATGACAGATTATTCTCTTGTACTAAATCTGACAAGTGGCAAGTGTTTCAACAGAAAGAGCGACATCACCCATGCCACTCTGCCTTTCTGCTATACCCATTATCCTACACCGTACGAGTCTTTCTTCTACTCGGCATTGCTACCATACATATACTTTGCACCTTGAGAGTCTTGCTGTTATACTCCATAAGGATGTGTAGGGTAAAAATGTTCATTTTTGTTTTTTTGTTCATTTTCAGGAGATTTATTTTTTATACAAATTTCATTTTGTGGATTGTTTGATTTGCTTATTCATGTGGAAAAAATAGATGAAAAATAAATGTAAAAAAACCTCCAAAACATCTAAAAAACAAAAATGAGGCATCCTGGGGCCTTCTGCCCACCCGCCCTTAAAAATTCCGGAGCCAGGATCTCTCCTGGCCCCCACTTATCTGGTGCGGTGGGAATCTGCCAGTGAGGCATAGGCCCAGGTTGAAGACTCAGCTCGCATAGGCTGAGGGAGCTGTATGTCAGCATAAACTTGGCCTATGCAAGGGTGATGCCTCAGCCTAACCTAGGCCCAAAGCCAGGGCCTTAGCCTAGGCCACAGCTCAGACCCAGGCAATATCCTGACGCGTGGGCCTCTGCCAAGGCCAAAGCCCAGACTATGGTCTGATGCAATGACCTGGGCCCAGAAGCCTAGTCCTGATACCTGGGCTTATGCCTAGACCCAGACCCAATGTTGCTACCTGGTCCAAAAGCCAGGTTCCTACAGCAGAGCCTTGGCTCAGACCCAGGTCCAACATCGCAGCCCAATCCGAAGGCCGGGTTCCGATGCCAGGACCTTAGCTTAGGTCAAGGCTGAAACCCAGACCCAGGCCCAATACCATGGCTCAATATGGAGGCTGGTTCCTGATGCCAGGGCCTCGCCTTGGACCCAGGCCTGATACACTATCTAATCCAGAGGCCAGGTCCCGACGCCAAGGCCTCAGCCTAGGCTGGAGCCCAGACCCAGGCCTGACACTAGGGCCTGGCCTGAAGGCTGGGTCCTGAAGCCAGAGCCTCACCCTAGGCTGAGATCCAGGCCCAGGCATGGAACCCAGGCCTTGCAGCTGCTTGCTTGTCATCTCTTCTTTTCTTCTGATGCCGTTACGATGGGATTGCACCAGAATTAACTCCAGCATGTTCATCACAGCAGACAACACCATTTTGATGTACGGCAATGTTGTACACATTGCCGTACATCAAAATGGTCTGTCCACTGAGGTGAATGTGCCGGAGATATTTAATTCTGGTGCAACTGCAGCAGATGACATCAGACAAGAAGAAAAGTACAATGAGGGAGCAATTGCAAGGCCTGGGCTCTGGGCCTCAGCCTTGGCTTAGGCTTCCAGGCCAGGCCAAGGTGTTGGGCTTGGGTCTGAACAAGGACCAGGCATTGGGACCTGATCTCCTGGCTGGGTCATGGCATCAGGCCTGGTCCAGGCTCTGGCCTAGACCAAGGCTCAATCATCAGGACCCAGCCTCCATGTCAGGTCACAGCATTGGCCCTGGGTCTGGGCCCAGAACTGCTGTTGGGATCCAGCCTTCAGGACGTGCCAATACCCCAGCATCAGAACCAAGCCTCTGGGCTGACTCACAGTGGTGGGTTCAGTCTTCGTTCTGGCCTAGGCCGAGACTCAGTTGTCAGGACCCAGCTTCTGGGTCAGGTCATGGTATTGGACCTGGGTCCGGGCAGTGGCCCCACTGTCAGAATCCCATCTCCAGAATAGGTTGAAGTGGTGGGCCTGTTCTTAGAATGAGGACCTTGTCTCCAGGACAGGTCTTGGTGGCGGGCCTGGGTCCAGGCTCTGACCTAGGCCAATTCCTAGTCATTGTATACCAGCCTCCAGGTTAGGTCAAAGCATTGGCCCTGAGTCTGGTCCAGATCCCGGCATCACACTTGGGCCTGGACCTTGCCCATTCATTGGGCCTCAGTCTGTGCCCTAGGTGAGACCCCAGCTTTGGGCCTAGGCTTATATGAATGTGTCAGTATCATGCTAGGGCATAGGCTGAGGCCTCTGCTTTGGGCCTTGGCTTATGCTTTAAGCCAGGCCCTGGCCTCAGGCCTAGGCCTAGGCCCGATGCCTTTTGATTTCAAACAAATTCAAATAATACACTTCATTTCATTTGGGGGAGCACACGATTCATTTCAGGGCCCCCCAAAGGAAATGCATTTGCCTTATTTGTCATATTTTTGACATTTGTTTGACACAAATTCACATCTTTAATACTCCAGACTCTATATTTTGGAATGTTCTTGCTACTGTGGGGAACTGCTTTCCACCTCTCAAGGTGCCCTGGTGTGTTGATACCACTTCTTGTTCTGTTTTGTGCCTTTATCAGTGCCTTGAGGTTTTTCGAGCCACTTTTTCTGCTTTCTTCCTCCATTATGTTGCCTTAAGATGTTGCTGCCACTCTTGGTACCACTTTGTCTCTCATGCTGCCACTGTTGTTGGTGCCCTCTTTTGAAAACTTAGGGTATTCTTCTCAGTCTTACTGCTTCTTTGCTTTCATGGTACCTTGGGAATTTGGGAAATTCCTGCCACAGCTTATTTATTTAAAACTTTTTATATTCCACATCTTTCGATTTTGTCCATCGTGGAGTACATGACATTAAAAACACACCTCTTTAGAGAAGATTTTGGAATTACGCATCATTAAACAGTAACCCAAGGTTAAATCAGATAATGGCAAAGATGTATCTTAATAATATATTAGGATTACTTTCATTTCTTCATGTTTCTACATGTCCTTGTTTTATTAATAATTTATTATTAGCTAATTTTATTTTAATGCATATACCATACAAGATTAAATATTACCTTTGATTGTATTTCTCTCCAACTTTAATTTATTATTTTTATGCTAATTAGTTAGTTGCTTATGTACTATTTTTTACTGTTATGATTATATTTAGTTGTTTTATTTTTATTGCACTGGAGGTGCAAAAAATCCTTGGCCTGGTGCAGGATTGGTACGGCCCTCTGGTTGGACCCAGAGAGCACCTGCCACCAGGAGGCGGAGCACAGGAGGAGACAGAGGCTAGCTGGAGCTTCGCCAATAGCAACTCAAGGTTTCCGCAGGTTGAGCCCTTGGGTACCCGGGCTGCCTGATCTTAGGTGGGCCTCGCAGGGTCTCCTAGAGAGGAAGCACAGGGGAGTGCTCACCACAAACAAGGAGCCCCGACGGGAGCTCCGCTGTGAGCCCTGCATGCGAGACTGTGAGCGGGGGAGTCGAGGATGCCACGAACTAGCTGCGGCCGCAGAGGAGGAGTGCCTGGAACTCATGGATGGGATAGTGAGATGAACAGGGCCGGCCGCGGTGCGGACGCGGCCGGGGCGTGCAACAATTTTATTTTAATTTATTATCAATTGTAAACCATTTTGGTCAATCTATATTGTTATGCCAGTATATAAATATTTTTAAAAAAATAAATAACACATGCATAAAACTACAAACATGAGCATAAAAATAAAACAAGAAAAACAGATATTCAAAATGTATGATCCCTAGGACCCAACCCAACTAGGAGGCTGGCTGCATAAGCCTGCATGGAAAAGTGGTTACAGCAGTGGGCTCTACAGTAAATCATAAAACCCAGCTTTTCAATCCCACTGTTGCTCCTTATGACCTTGGTTAAGTCACTTTACTCTCTGTTGCCTCAGGTACAAGCTTATGGGTGAATTTTCAAAGAGTTGCATGTGCACAAATTAGTAGATTTATGCAAAAATCGCACATATTCATATAAATGCTATTTTATAAACCTTCAACATATGCGTGTCAGTAAAGGTGCATGAATAAATATGCTTCTATAAAAAAGGACATTCTAAGGCAAGGCCATCGTTTATAAAGGGATGCATGTAAGGCTGTGTCCTGCACATATTTACACTTGCTTATTATCTGGCATAACTGAGAGTAACATTCTTTATATCCAAATACTGACTGGGTGAGGGGTCAGGGTAAACCTAGGGGAGTTCAGGCTGAAGAAGCAGGAAGGTCTTGATGACCTAGAGAGACTGGGCAAACTGGTGGGCTAATTGGTAAAATTGGTAATTTCCTTTGCACGCACATGTTACAAAATGTGATGATTTACATGTGGAAAAGCTCACAAGTACTAAGGAAAATATGCAAGTGAAATCTACACATGTAAATGCTGAAAATTAGAAGAACAAATACTCACGTATAAGAGATTTGTGCCACTTATCTGGATAAATTTTGACTTCTCCGGGTAAGTGGTGGTTTTGCTGCCACTTAGCCATTAAATCTCAAGAACCACTACTTATCCAGCTAAGTAAGGAGGTCATTCATCAAATCACGATAGGGTCTTATCGCATGCATTACTGCGGTAATGCACGCGATAATTACGCATCATGCTTTGAATATTTAAATTTGAAATTAAAATAAAAAGGGGAGGAGTTTGGGCAGGCTTTTGAATAATGAGGGGCCGGTAGTGCTGCCGGTGATAATGTTTCATACATTATCGCTGGCAGTAGCACTGGAAATATCTATAGCTTTTCTACTGGCACTACGGGGACGAAAGTGTTCAGTGCGACTGCAACTCCAGTGTGCGAAGGTTGCACACTTTCACCCCGCCCCTTTTTTAGCCGCGGGCAATCATTCCACTATATTTATGGCGGAATGATGAAACCAGGACAGACGTATAAGCGTTAAAACACTATTTATCTGGCTATGTTGAAAATATGTGCCTTGTATCTTTTAGCTACATGAACAAGTAGGGTAGATTTAAGTGTATTTTATATAGGGTTTGCGCATTTGCATACACAATATAAAATACATGTATCTGCATACGCTTGTCCATTTAGCTGCATATATGGATGCACTCATGCTTGTTTTAAAGTTATCATCCTTGATTGTAAACCTTCTTGGGATAGGGAAATATCTATAGTACCTGAATGTAATCCATTTTGAAGTACCAAACTGTGGTATATAAATTATGTAGGAAGAGAGCGAAGATGAGAATTAGGTAATCCCACATGTAAACTGTTGCACTAAATCAACTGCTCAAATAGCAATGAGTGTAACAGAGTTCTAAATAACTTCATACTAAGCAAGATCTTCAGGGGTTGTAACAGTTTTAACTTAATGAAGGCATTTTTCACTACTTGTTAAAGCTGTGGTTTAAAAGTTAATTGTGAGTCAATCAAGATTCCTAAATTTCTTGTCTCAAATTTCACCTGCAGTGTGACTCCCTCATAAATCACATCTAACATACTACCAGAAGGCAATCTTCTATCTTCCCACATTATTGTAGTTTTTTCAGCATTCTGTGCAATTCATTGGATCTCAACTAAGAGCTAATTTGTTCCATGCTGATATCCCTTTGCCCCTTTACAAGGCCTTAGGCTATTGATACTACTTTTGGTGCCACTTTTGCAACAGTCTAGGTGCTTTGTGTTTCTTTCACATTCCGATGATGATGTTTTCACACAAGCTTCATTAGAATTGATAGGAAATCCCCAAATTTGGAGCCCAAAATAGGCTGCAGTGCTTCCCCTATTCACTTTAATGGTAAACAAATACAAAGAATAAACAATTGTTTTTGTTTGTTTGATACAAACCAAATGGATGGAGGCAACTTATGATACAAATTAACAAACAAAATCAAATCTTTGTTATTTTTGTAAGGTTTTGGGTGGACCCTTGGACACTGTGGCAGCTGACCACGCCCACGGGGGAAGTCCCGTGAGGGGCCACAGGTCAGGCTCAGCTTTGGAACACACAACACAGAGTTATATCTTTTATTAGACAGAGTTGAGAAGCCACCAGAGTTGACAGTAGTAAGTAGAGATGAAGCCTGGCTGGGCTTGGGTTCCTCAGGATACTGAAACAACGATTCTCTCTATGGCTGTGCTGTAGTGGAGAAAACTGAGATAGTGAGTACAGTGGAGCATACACAGGGTTCTGGTATAGAGCCTCGGTAAAGTTACTCACACAGCGGTTTCTCCCGACAGGTGACACAAAAGCTGGAATAGAGGCAGGCCCTCGAGGAGCGAGTACCTGGTTCCAGGGAACAGCTCTGAGGAGATAAAGTTGGTAACTCACTGATGATGTAGGCAGCGGGTTCTTTCAAGCAGAAGCGATAAGTTCAGGCAGCAAGTCAGGGAACATGGGCCCTCGAGGAGCGAGTACCGGTTCCTGATAGCGACCTGAAAGAAATGAGAGAGGCCCCCGAGGAGCGGGTACCCCAGGGTAGAGTCCAAACGTTGGAGAGGCAGAGTAGTTAGGTATGGAGAGCGAATCCCATCCATAAGGAGATCCCTTGCTAACTCGATGAGCTAGCAAAAAGTGTTGGCTTTTGTATCCAGTATGCATGACATCATCACAGGGGGACGCCCCTGAGGTTCACGCCAAAGAGAGAATAAGAAGCAGGGCCGCGCAGCACGCGCGCCCTATGGTACCTGGACAACATGGCGGGATGCAGCACCCAAGCCGGACCGGGGATGCTGGAGAGGACGGCAGGCAGATTCTGCGGCAGCCAGACGTCCATCAACCGCGGAAGGAGTCGCAAAAAAGGTAAGGTGGGTGGAGTGGAGACGTCAGGCAGCGACAGTCGTAACAATATTTTGTCTTTCCACATGCCTAGTGTATATTTTACTCATGTAATAATTATAACAATTTGCACATAATGACTCAGAATTAAGGGGTAGATATTCAAAAGCCATTTAGAAGTATAACCTCATAGTTATCCATCTAAATCAATTATTCAGTTATATTCACTATTCAGCCTTTATCAGCTAAATTCTAGCCAGTTAACTAGTTACTCACTAGAATATAGCCGGATAAAAAAGGGGTGTTTTGAGGGCATTCTGGGAGGGGCTGAGATATCCAGTTAACCCTGCCAAATATTGGGTATATCTGACTAGGTTATCCAGATAACTTTAGACCTGCTTCAGAGCAGGTCTAAAGTTTTATGGCCGTGTGTAGCTAGATACTGAGCTACTTAACCTGATACCTTAAAAAGATATCCAGCTAAGTAGTATTGTCCTTATCAAAACCAATGAAAGATTGAGACAGCTAATCTTCTCCCTCCCCTCCCAAAGCTTAATACAAAGGCCCTCAGGCCATACTCATCTACCCCCCACAAACCTTTAAGACTTAGGATGGGGGCCGGCATTGTACCCCAGCTGTGGTCCCAACATTTGATTAAATCGGCTCACACTGCCTCCTTTTCTACCACCCCCCCCACAAGGAATCATAGAGGTGATTAACCCCCCCCCTATCCCTCCAACCCTCCCAGCCCCCCCAATATCTTTTAGATCCGAGTTGGGAGGGATTTACCTTCTGACCCACTCTTGGCACCTCCAGCACTGCTCTGACAGCAGAAGCAAAAAATTCAATGCAAGCTTACACTTTCAGGACTGCATCTATCAGGAGTGGGGCAGAGGGTTCCTCGCTCTCAGTTCAGATCTAAATGCTATTAGAAGGGGACTTGGGAGGGTTTGAGGATGGGGGTTAGGCACCTCTATGATTCCTTGTGGGTGGGTGGGTTGGGGTGGGGGGCAGGAAGGGAGACAGCCTGAGCCTCTTTAATCGAGTATCAGGACCGTGGCTACCGTACAAAGCTGGCTTCATCCTAAGTGTTGAGGTGGGGGGAGTAGGTGAGCACGGCCTGAGGGCCTTTGTATTAAGCTTTGGAAGGGAAGGGAGGGGAGGGAGGGGTTTAGCCCTCTCAATCTTTCATTGGTTTTGATAATGACAGTACTGCTTAGCTGGATATCTTTTCAAGATATCCGGTTAGGCAGCACATTATCTGACCAGACAAGGCCAGATAAATAAGAACCTACCCGGCTAAATTCAAACATAGCTGGATACTTTTAGGGTGGTATATTTAGCAGAACATTTCTCCCACTGAATGCATATTTTTTTATTTTTTTATTTATTTAGTGCTTTTTTATACCGGCTTTCATGATTTACAATCACATCATGTCGGTTTATATGGAACTAGGGTATAACAACCTTAAACATAAATATAAGAAAAGTTAACCGGCTAACTGTAACAGAATAACTTGTTCACTAAACGTCCTACTGAAAATGGACCCCTAAATGTACAGGGAGATATTTTATAAAGCATGCACATACCCCTCCTTTGAAAATGCTTACTTGGAATTGCTTTTTAGTGAAACCTTCACTATTCACTTAGGCCCTCCAGTACTTCGCACTGAACTCCCACCAATTCACCCAAAATCTTTAGACAAGTCCAATTTCAATCATGAGAGTCCATTAGCAAGTATAAAAGGGTTTGATCATGTTTAAATGTATGCATGCATATCGCTTACAAAATAGTATCTTGTGTCATACTTCCTAACTCTACCCTGGAAAGCCCTAAACTACCCCTTTTTTCCCCTGTTCACATTTACATATGATACTGCAAATACATGCATACTCTTGAGGTTTATAAAATATATGTATGTACATGCTGATTATTATTATTTTTTTATTTATTTAGATTGTGTATATTCTATTTTTATGCCAACAATCCCTGCATAATTCATTGAAAATTGGCTCCTTAGAATTTTCAGAATGAACTTCTTCATATAAAAGGTATTTTGCAGGACAATTCTTATTTCTCTGACTTTGTCTTTTCTTTTCCTCTGAGCTTCTCATCTTAAATCTCTCATTTATTCTCCATAGGTCAATTTTTGGTAACCCAAAAGGCTGGGCTCTTTAATGGACTACAACAAATTCCACCACTGGTCTTTTCTGTCTTCTCTTAACCTGCATTACCTGTTCCTACCTGTTAGCATATCCTACAACAGCCATAAGATGCAGGAATCATGTATCTGCCTCATGAGTGTGGATGTGCTTACTAGATTTAATCATCAACATCCAAGGAGATGCAAATAAAGTAATTCAGTCCCAAACTTCGAAGTAGATCATGAAAAGAATAGTTTTTCATTTTTCATTAAAGCGGCAACTCCTTTGCTCAAAGACAGCACAGTTCTCAAAAGGGTCCCTCGACACGGACCTGTGTTTCAGCGAACCCGGCTGCGTCGGGAGGCACAGTAAATTTTTATGTGGAATTCTTTAACTAAAAAACAAAAGAAATTTTAACAATATAAAAATAAGGGACCGCGTAAAGATCAATGGTATACCATTAAACATTATTTAGATACATAAAACATACCTTCAATGCGCTGTACATTTACACAGTCAAATCGCAAGGAGAGCAAGAAGTGAAAACAAACCCCAGCGTTTAAAGGGACTGGAGTTTAGGCGCCAAAAATACGGCCAATCAGAAAGCAGTAACACAGAGCAGCATTAACCAATCAGAGTGCAACACTGTAATGTACAATAATGAAACAGAAAAACGGGAACTTAAAGAAAAAATTGCCACTCTATCTCATTATTTAAGCCATGGGGTGTCAGACAATTTAATTTAAAGATCCATTTCTATTCCCTGCGGATCAGAATTTCTGAAAAATTGTCACCAGGGGGTGGCGGAGATACCACGTCAATCACATAGAATTTCAAATCAAGTTCAGAGTGACCAAATATAATCCAATGGGATACTAAGGGAGCTGTCTCCATTCCATTTTTAATATTAGAACGATGTTCAATGATCCGAGTGCAGATCGGGTGAGAGGTTTTACCTACATACATCTTGAGGCAGGGGCAAACAATCACATAAATCACTCCTTCAGTCTGACATGTGGCAGAGAATTTGAGTTGAAATTTGGTGTGAGAAATGGGGTGTTCAAAAGTCATTAAAGTTGAAGTGTGGGGGCAAACCGAGCAGTGTCGGCAAAGCTGGTGACCTGAAAACCTTAAAGAGTCTAACGATGTCTGGTCATTCAGATGAGAATGAACCAGGATGTCTCTAAGATTCCTACCCTGGCAGAATGAAAAACGAAGAAGATGATCAAAAGTTTTTTTATAGAGAGAATATGGGCCAGTGACATTTAATGATAAAGGTGATATGTACATGAGTTGAAAAAGGAAATATGCAATCATCAGATGATCTAACTTGGGGCATAAAAAGTACTCACAATTAGCATAGAGGGCTTGTTTGAATGCTCTATGAAGTACATGTTGAGAGTACCCGCTTTCCTTAAACCTTAACACCATCTGCTTAGCTTGGTTGATAAAGTCTGCTCAGAAGACACAGAGGCATCTAACTCTAAGTAGCTAGCCAGCTGGAATATTTGTTCTTAAAGCAGTAGGATGATGACTATCAAACCTTAATAAGGTGTTCCGGTCAGTCTTTTTTCGAAATATTAAGTATGAAAGCTGCCATGTTCAATAGATACTGAAACATCCAAAAAAGATATTACATTTAGATCAACAGAGAAATTAAATTGAAGGTGTTCATTGCAACTATTTAACCAGTCAAAAAATACAAAAAGTTGGATGTCAGTCCCTGTCCATACTAAAAAGTTGTTATCAATGTACCGATGCCATGAAAAAATAAATGATGACCAGGAGGATGGATATATGAAGTCATCTTCAAATTTGCTAACAGAAAGGCAGGCCAAACCTGGTGCCATAGTGGCCCCCTTACTAGATTTAAGCAAGATTCAGCATTTTTCTAAATTTAAAGACAAAACCTCCAAACAAAGAGGGTCATTCATCAAAATGTGTTATGGGTAATGTATTCTCACCTTAGCTTGATAGCAACTAGGTAGAATGTGCATCAAGCTAGGGCGAGAATACATTGTAAAAATCTCATCTTGTGTCCCTTTCCTCACTCAAAATCCCTTGAAAGCTTCACTGATGTATACTGTGCTGTTCATACCTCTGTCTGTGCATGTACATCTGCCCCCCAAATCCTAGATCATCACCAAAACCTCACCTCGAGCTACTAGTTGACCCTCCTACAGTAGTATAAATAATTGACTAATATAAGACCCTTATAAAGTATCTCTCTCATGAAAATTTCAAGTGTAATAAAGTTAATGCACTAAAAATAGCATGTGTTGCAGTAACTTAAAAATTCAATAAATCTAGGCCAAAGTGATTTCAGTTCATATTTACAGAAACATCCTGTTCATTTTCAATCATATTTGATCATTTTACAATTCCTGAGCTGAAAATTTAGGTTTCAGGAACAGAATTTGGGCTTTTTTTTTTATATATATAAATTCAAATTGACCACATATAGCATGTGAATGTCTTCTCTTCATATTCCAGCATCGAGGGTACCTTTTTTCCTTTTAGTTCATTCTTCAGTTCATTTTCAGAATAATGTGGAAAATATTTTACACTTCAAGGCAATTACATAGTCTGCCATCTTTAGGCTATGTGGCCCATAAAGGTTAAGGATTAAGTTTCTTTGACAAGTGTAAAAGACCCAAGACACTCAAGTGCCATAAGGCATGAATGAATTACCAGGACCGAGTGAAAGACACACAATCATCTTTGATAGGCAGAAATGTTCTATATTTTTGCTGGAGGAAGAAACTCTTCCTAGTATTTTACCTAAAAAATATGAAATGAGGGAAATTAGATAACTTAAAAAGAACAGATTTAATATCCATCATTTGGAGCTTGGCATGATTTTAATTCATTCCTTACTATTGGTCATACAGTGCATTAAGACCACTAATCATTCACAATTCTGAAATAAATCATGCTATGAATACAGTGGCCAAGTACTAATTCATATTTTTTTTTTTACTTGATATTTCTTAGGATGAAATTTTTATTTTGACAGATTGCTTAGTGTGGAGGTGAAAATATTTGTTGCAGGTGGCAGCACAACAAATAGCTCAAATTTACTTCTCAATGTAAATTATTTTACAAAGTTATTCTATATTATCAAAACAGTTATTATTGTTGGAAAACTAGAGAGCTAATGTATTAATGTTTTGCACCGGTGGAAAAATTGTTCCAGTTTTGCTCAGATATTTTTTTCCTCTGGATACAGACAGGTTTTCATTTATAATGCTGCACCAATTTTTACACTGCAACAAAATGGATGCAACACTTTGTTGTATCTATCTTTAAAGGGCCCATGTACTCAAACCTATGCTAAAAAAAAACAAAACCCTTAATGTATGCATCAGCAAAAATTGAATGTGCATATTAAAAAGCCAATTATCAAATGATGCATAAAATTTTAGCATGCAGGTACAAAAAATAGCTTTCATAGTTTACACGGAAGATAAACATGCATATCAAAGCAAAAGGTATATTATATTAGGTACCCCACCCCTGATGCTCTCAATAAAAATTAACTATAAGGTGTAATTTGGTGTTGGACAATGACGTACCACAAATCATAAAAAGGACTACGCAGCAGGCACTATATAATCCATGGCAACGGAAATCTAATCCGAAACCCAGAAGAGTGGCCTTTGCTGGCTCTGACGAATCATCTTCTGGATCTGATGAAGGTCCACCCACCGTTTCCAATACCAATTCTTTCGATTCCAGATACAATAATTTTAGATCCTCCAACAGGCGTTACAATTGCCGTTTTTTTTTCTGAATCACACCAATACATGGTCAGACACAGGAGGACCCCCTCAGACCTGCTCACAAAGCGCCCTGAATCCACCGTCATAAATTTATCATCTTTCCAGCTTACACCGTCCCAAATAAGTGTTCTGGCATTAAAAAATGTCCATGTATGAGGTCTACTAAATGAGATGAAAAAATCCGTTCCACTCATGGTGTTTATATTTAACACAATTTAGCGTGGTTTAACAGCTCCCATTCTGGCTATCATTACCTTTAAACATGCATTAATGAATTAATGAATTTTAATTAATAGGTCCTTTAAACTGTTTTTCAGTCATGTAGATACCCTTTACTTTTATCAAAAAATGTGTGTTCCTTAACATGGGTAAGTCTAGCCAGCATAAGTGCAAAGCATTTCTGAATCTGCATCAACAGACAATTTGGTAAGTACACATTTATTACTTAAGTTTCCTTCTAAAAGAATGAAGTACCAGCAAACATGATTTGTTTTTTATGAAATGAAAAGTTGAAAAGTTTTTAAAAGGAATAGCCTGCAGGAGTCAGCAGGAGTGACTGTTAATTTGTCTTATTCTGTAATGGGACAAAATGCCTATAGGGCTCTGTATGGGGTATAAGTTATAAAAGTCTACCAGGTATCTTGTTTTGGAGTGATTATAATATTACTATGTAATTTGGCTGTTAATATTCAATGCCAAAAGTGTAGACATGCATTTAGGGTACAGACATCCAAAGGAACTGTGTGCAATGGTTGGAAGAGGGCAAGAGTTTATGTTTATTGTAATTAACTGTTTTAATGTATTTAAGCCGTAATTAATATATTTAAAGCCGTAATTAATGTATTTAAAGCCGTAATTAAGCCATGTTTATCTGTTTAATGTATAAAGCCCTGGCCAATCAAGCCCCGGGCGAGTTACCGTTATTTGTAAACCGGAGTGATTTGTATCTCATACAGGAATGTCGGTATAGAAAAATTATAAATAAATAAATAAATAAATAAAAATAAGAGCCTGATGAGCATAGACCAGGAGAGAGACCTTAAAGTGATTGTATATGATGATCAGAAGGTAGAGAAACGGTATGACAAGATGGTGACTAGAAGGGTTGTGAATTTATTTTGGTTTCAAAAATCTAATGAATATGGACATGAGATGCCTAGATAAGGTATCATAAAAATCAGAAACATAAACATTTCTTAGAAATGTAGGTAGATCAATAAAAGGACATTTTAAAATAAAAATCTATGGGAGGTTTTTCTGACCAATGATTGTACTAAATGGTAACCTTATGTTGTGCACAGTCATATGCCAACTTAAGGTCTGAAATCTTTTTCTCCTCTGTTCTAAGTCAGCTTTATTATAGGAAACATTTTGCAAGTTTGAATTGTAAAGGTTTTGTTTACAAAGTGTTTATAGTAATACTTTTCATTTAAAACCTAGCTTGATGGATTCTCTACCAGGGTAACATCAAGCTAGGTTGAGAGAACATTGTACAAATTTCATCTTTGGGTGAGTTTCCTCACTCCGAAGGACATCAAATCTTCACAAGAGTGTACTGTTCTGTTCGTAATTCTCACTCTGAATGTCAAAGTGGCCCCTAACTCCGACACTAATATCTAAACCTCACCTTGAGTAACTAGGTGGGCCTCCTATACAGGTATAAATACCTACTACTATGCGGGCCTTATAGCTAGGTTCTCTCTCTCTTTATCTCTTTTTTTTTCTCTTTCTCACTCAGTGGTTGTAGGTAGGAATTACAACAATTGTGGCACTTACCGCAAAGTGCAAAAAAGTTATCACAGTCTGTGGTAATACCTATGTGAAGCTATTACCATAAAACATGCCCCTATTCCTATTGCATGCAATAGTTTGATGAATCCTGGCCATTGAGAGCAACACTGACTGATTTTAAGATATGACCACTCAAGCTGGTTGGAACTGGCATGGGATATTGTGTGGCACTATTCCCCATCCCCTCCTCCTGTGACATTATCTGACCACAGCTTTCAACTATTTAACCCAGGGCCCTGCAACATGCAGTAGAGGAAATTTCAATGAGAGATGGGGGGGGGGGGGGCATTGAGAATGATGCCAGCTGATTTGAAGATCTTGCCACTCAAGCTGGTTGGAGCTGATGTGGGATATTTGTGTGGCATCATCTGATTGTGACATTCAAAACTTTAGCTTTGGGCACTGCAGCATGCAGCCACTGGCATGCAGTCGTAGCCACATGACAATGGATTTTGCCCTTAGGTGTGAATGGGGAAGAAGAAAAAGGTTAAACTTTTGACATCTTCACCAATCCCAACAGTGTTTCAAGAGCCAACAGATGAGCAGCATATCACTCAGCAGCCAGGTGGGGTCTTGAGTCTTGAGAATCCTTTCTCTGGGATTTCTCGGAGTCCGGGCATGAACTAACCTCCACTTTAGCAATCAAATCAGTTATCAAATATAAGATCTTTATTAAGTGACACTCTTATTCCTCTTGTGATGGGATCCATATTTAATACATAGATTGCTGAGGTATCTGCAATGGGGTATTCTGTTGGTATAGCCTCTACACCCAATGATATCCCATCCAGACCCTCAGAGATCCCCTTTCCATCAGTTTTATCTCCTGCTATGGATGCAACAGGAGAACTTGAAGAACCTGGGAATGTTTCATTATTAGATGTATGGGGATTGGTTGCAAAACTAGATTAAAAAAAAAAAAACAAACATCCCAGTTAGTTTTTCAACTTGGCAGTTTTTCCCACTAAGACCAAATCCAAAATGGAGGAATATGTGACACATTTTAAAGATCTTGAAAGGACTGTGCCTGTACTTATATCTTTGCAAGTTTTATCTGCGTCTCATATTAAAGACAATTTATTATTCATAATCACCTAGAAATTTTGGAGAATAATCCGAGATCTAGAAATGTATGTTTTTGAATTTTCCAGAGCCTAGGCTAATGGCTGCTCAAGAGTTATTCAAGAAATATGTTTGTGATGTTTTGTTTATCCCTGAAGAGAAAGTTCCTGTCCTATCTAGGATTTATTATTTACCTAGGAAAAACATTATTGCTTGAGAGAGAGGTTGGGATGGATACTTTGTCATCAGACAGTCCTGAGGTATCTATGTTTTTGAAGTAGATTATAGATCATCAAGAGCAACCTTAATAGTCATGTTTTGTGTAGAACAAGATAAGGATCTGTTTTTTCAAAAATATTTTAGTTTTTGTTTTAATTTTTTTGTTTTGTGGACAAAAAAATTCAGATTTTTTTCCTGACATTGCTCAGGCAACATAGACCTAGAGGAAATAATTTATTTATTTAAGGCAGAGAGTGTTGGATATTGGGGCCACATTGTTTCTTAAATTCCCTTACAAATGTTTAGTCACATATCAAAATAATAAATGTATATTTTTTGATCTACTTCACCTGTTATGAGCACGACCTCCTTCGGCCATCACACTCCGAGGCACAGAGGCACGGAGGCATGTCATCTTTAAACAGGGCTGTGAACCCTTGGGCCTCAGCATGACCCAGGGAGGAGCCCCAAGCCAAACCGTGGGAGGTAAGCTGGTGAAAGCATGGGTACATGGCAAGACATGGCAGACGCAAGGACTAGGATACAAGGTCTGACCCTCAACTGGACCTGCACACCCTGGACAACCAACAACGCAATGTTGATTGATGAACAGTCCTCCGACCATTCCAAGCCCTTTCGGACCTGTCGCTGGGTATGGCAATGGATGGCAGGCCGGAACGAGGACGAGGGCAGATGTCCTTGACACGAGGACATGACACCAAGGTTGATGTGACGGCATCACATACGGGGGTTGAAACAAAGATATGACACCAGGGCCGTTGAAGACATGACACCAGGGCTGATGCAAAGACATCACAGACCAGGGTCGATGCGATGATATCAGAGATGAGGAACTTGACAAAGCCCTGACAAGACAAAAAGCTGGGAGGGTAGACATTGGCACTGTCTCTCAGGGCGCCCTACACATCCCACCTTCATGGGAGGATCCAATGGGCTGGTCGCGGACCACCCTGTCCCACTACGCACCCTACACAGCCCAAGGAGGCTGGTCACGGACCACGAGGAGAGCGGGACAAGCACAGGGAAGAATCCAGTCGGGGCAGAACTTTGACGACGGAGCCAGATGTCATCCGAAGCACCACAAAGGCTGGCAGGACAAGACAGCTCAGGAGCACAGGACACCTGTCCACTGCCGGCATCTCCCATGATGAAGCTGCGTCACCCGGAGATCCACGGCCAGCAGAACAGAAGGCTCCGGAGCAAGAACGAACACCAAGGAGGGCTAGAACACCAGGAAGCAAGACATCCAGAGATGAGACACCAAGACACCTGGATGGGGACCTCTGGAACATGGAGACATGGAACATCAGGTAGTGGGAACTTGAAGACATCTGAAGACAAGGACAGGAGACGTCAGGAACCTGAAGACGCTGAAAAGCTAGACAAGGAACATCTGAAACATGGAAACAGCTGAAGACACGGACATCCGGACTCGGCCAACACCAGGCTGGAAACAAGGAACATGAAGACACTGAACATGAAGCCATCAAAGCAGAGAAGACCATGGAGGACCTGGATCGACGAAGGAGCACAGATGACTGTGTGACTGACGAAGAATCCCTTTTAGAGGGCTGAAGCAGGAAGTGATCATGAGGTGGAGCCAGCAACACTTCCTGTGACTGGCCCTTTAAAAGCTGTGAAGAGGCACGTGCTGGCACCTAAGGAAGGCTGAAGAGAAGAAGCAGGACCATGGACAGCGGCACCCAGGCTCGCTGGAGAGTGAAGGAGCAGGAAGGCCACAGGACGGCCTCCTGCCATCTGGGAAGGACCCCGAGTATCGCATCAGTGGCCCGAGCCGCGAAGACAGGCCGGCGGGGGCTCCCTGCCACGGAGGCAGGCTTTATGGTGGTCCAGGCCACGAAGAGGAGGCAGGGAAGCAGGGCCTCCAGGCTGCGGTTCACGGCGGCAAGGCAGGCTGCAACAAGGTGGTGCTGGTGGTGGCCCTGCCGCGCGGGACCGGACGTGGGCATCGGCGTCCACGACTGCTCGGCGGGGGTGGCCCTGCCGAGCGAGGCAGAAGCTGCTGCAGCCTCCAGGCCACAAAGGATTGCATCAGCGGCATCCTGCCGTGGAGGGAGGGAGACGACCATGGCCTCCGAGCCGCGGCAAACAGAGCTGGCGGCGTCCAGCCGCGTCAGGGGACCAGGTAAAGTGGCAAGGTCTGCTCACGGAGAGAAGCTCCGCGGGCAGGAATCATAACACACCTAGATTGTTTTGTATTAGATAAGAGTGGGGGAACTTAGGATAAGATTTTTCAACCTATTTAATTGAGGTGAATTTAATGGTTTAAAAAAGATTTGTTTTTTTTTGTCTCCGTAGTTCTCTGGAAGTTTTTTTATTATTATGTGAAATTGAATTAATTTTTCTCCATTTTATATGATGTGGGCTTGCAATGATAAATCATGTTTTTCTTTGTTTAGTTTGATAAATAAGTGTTGGTATAATTCATTAAATCTTTATTTTATTTGATGTAAATTAATTAGTAAAGATTACATTTTAAAAAAATGAATGGGAACTAAACAAATGGGACAACTAGGATTTGTTTAATTCATGGAACCCTCTTCATTTGTTTCCCAAGGACCCACAAAAGAAATAAAATGGGGTTCCATTCATTTCAGAATGCCTATTCATTTTAAACCAATAAGCATCCCTAATGATGAGTGGGAAGATGAAAAGATAAATAAAAGAGGTGAAAAAGTGATGTCTTCTCAGGAGGACTCAAAATGAGCTGTTAGCTTATAGGAGCTTTTCTCCAACTGAAAAACCTTCTAGTAAGTAACTGTCCCAAGCTGCTTTGGGTCAAAGGACCAACAGAAAAGGAGGAAGAAACTACAGAGCGAGAGAGAGAGAGAGAAAGGACAAGGAAGGAACATATACAATCAAAAAGTTTAAAATATGGTGGGCATGCTTGATCCTCAAGAACCACAAAGAGCACACCCACAAGGTGTGTGCGCGCACACCTCATCGGATTTTAAAGGGGCGGTGGGAAAGTAGCCCACAGCGCCGGAAGATGACATCACTGAGCCTCTGTATATAAGGCAGGGCCCAGCCACTTGTTCCATGCCTTGGCAACAGGTCTCCATGCTTGTCGTATATTCGTTACTTGTTCCTGATCCTATCTATGCTCCTGGTTCCTGATCCTGTCTACATTCCTGGTTCCTGTCCCTGTTCCGTACCCGGTCCCAGCCTCTCCTTGTTCGGATTGACTTCTGGCTTGACCCCTTCTATGCTTGACCACATCTGGACTGACTTCTGGCTTGACCCCTGCTACACTTGACCACTTTTGGATTGACTTCTGGCTTGACCCTTGCTCGTTCAACCTCCTGTCCTTGTCTGCTGCCTGTCCCGACTACAGCCTGCTTTCCATCTCTGCTTCTGGTATTATCCTGGACTTAGCCTTGCAGGCTTCAGCCTTCTTTACTCGCTCAGCTCCTGTCCCTGCCTCTGCTTGACCACATCTGGACTGACTTCTGGCTTTACCCCTGCTACGCTTGACCATGTTTGGATTGACTTCTGGCTTGACCCTTGCTCGTTCGACCACCTGTCCTTGTCTGCTGCCTGGCCCAACTACAGCCTGCTCTCCATCTCTGCTTCTGGTATTACCCTGGACTTGGCCTTGCAGGTTTCAGCCTTCTTTACTCAGGCGCCTCCTGTCCCTGCCTCTGATCCTTCATTGGTGCTTGGGTTTTTGGATCCCTGCCTTGTCTGGACTCATCTTCTTCCTGTGATCCCTGCTGGCCCCTGGCTGAATCCTACATCATCCACTGGGAGTCTTCGGACAGAGGCCCACCTAAGACCAGCCGGCCCCAGCACACAAGGGCTCAACCTGCGGGGAATGAGGGCTGGTATTGGTGAAGCTCCAGCCTCCGTCGCTCAGCCAGCTCTGCCTTCCAACGGTGGGGACCCATAGGGCTTGCCCTACGGGTAGTGTCAACCCCACCTCGGGCCAAGGGTCCACCTCCAGTGCAACATATTGTATGCAAATCTATCTCATGTATATTAATTGTTGATATCCTAAATACCTGGGCTGTTTTTGGTTCTTGAGGACTGGAGTTGGCCAGCACTGATATAAAACATTCACAACAGGATCCCATCACAACAGGATTAAGAATTCACTAACAATAACCAGTCATGAAAAAGTGCTTTACATCCTGCAGAAATCCATTTATTTATTTAGGAACACTTATGAATCACCTTACAAAGTGATGTACATCAAACAGAACATTCAGACATCAAATTAGAAAAACTATTTAAAGAGCCATTAAACAAGGGCTAAAAACCAGGACAAATAAAACATGACAAATAATGCAGTCATGTAGATGTTAATTTTCTCTATGACAGATTAAGTGGACACCTGAGTTCTGAAGACTTTTATTCATATTTCAGTTGATATTTGATATTCACCTCCCTGAGACAGGTTCAGAATTGAAAGAGATTTAGAGTTATTGGGGCGGTACCAAACAGAATAAGGTCCTGGAGCTATATGTTTTCTCTGTGAGAAGATTTGCTGTCATGCAGGGTGGATGGGATTACATTTCTTAGAATAGAGGTACTAGCTGGTAAGATTGCATAATAGATCGGACTGAAGGCAGGACTTACTGAACAGCCATGAAAGGTACTAGCTGGTAAGATTGGTTTTATTTTGGATCGGACTGAAGGAAGATCTGGTTAAACAACCATGCTTTCGTTTTCTTCCGGAAGGTGAGGTAGCATGTTTCAAGGTAAATGGGCTGTGGAACCTTATTCAAAAGTTTGGGAGCATAGTAGCTGAAGGTTTTCTGTCTTATGCTGGACAGTTTTGAGCAGTCTGGTGAGGGGAGACAAGAAGGGCCATCTATGGAGTTCTCTAAACGTAGTGTATTGTGAGGAGCTGTGAGAGATACTCCGGGGCCAGTTTGTTTATACATTTGAAGGTGTGACAGAAAATCTTGAATTTTATCCTTGCTTCCAGGGGGAGCCAGTATAGATCATATAGGATGGGCCATATATGGTGTGAAGTTTTAGTGCCTACCAAGACTCTGGCAGAGGTGTTTTGAATAAGTTGCAGACATCACATGTTGGTCCTAAAGATACCATTTAGTAGGGCATTGCAATAATCTAGCCAACCAATGATTAAAGCATGGATGATTGATGCTTGGTTATTGAATTTGTAATAGTGGCATAGTTGTCTGTTGTGTCTGTGGAACCTTTGGCCCAGGCAAGTTTGATGTCATCTGCAGGGAGGAGCCCCTCAGGTTCTCACTGTCACCAGGTGGACCAAAGTGAAGCAGAGACCGGTCAGGACCTTCTCCTATACTAGCCCACTTTCCCCTTGGATTGAGCCTTTGGGTATTGGGGCTAGCAGGACTTAAGTGGGGTCTCTGCTGATAGCAGAAGAGAAGATCTGTAGTTAGTTAGGGTCATAGGCAGGCGTATCCGAGATCCAGGCAGTGGTTGGAGGCAGGCAGTGGCCAGGTGAATCCAAGGTCCAGGATTTGGTCAAAAGCAGGTAGCGCTCAGGCAAATCTGAGGTCCAGGCAGTGGTCAGAGGCAGGCGGTGGTCAGGTGTATCCAAGGTCTGAGCTGAGGTCAAAACTGGGTATCCATTTGAAGGAGAGGGAGAGGGATATTAGGGATGAGACAGGCAAGGGCTGGAACAAGTGGGCAACAGAGAATGGAACAAACTGAAAGAAGACTGAAGACAAGCTGGATAAAGACTGAAGACTGGAACACAGGGAAGTGACACGCACTACTGAAGAGTAGCTGGACCTATTGCTGAGGTGAGGTGCTTCTTATATAGGGCAGTGTTAATGATGTCATCTCTAGGGGCCACAAGGACTTTTCCGACACAGTCCCTTTAAATGCACGCGCCTAGGGAGAGGTGCACACTTACTGTTGACTGCATCCTGCTAGCGGCATCTCGCCATGTGAGGAGCTGCATCCTTCCACATGTCTGGCTGGTGGAGTTTTTCTGTGTTGAGAGGCAATGGGATTGGCACAGCTGGAGGAGGTGTGTGTGGCAGTTCACAGGAGCAGCCCGCAGACTGCTCAATGAAACATTAATCCTGCAGAGGTACATGAAGGAGGGTATCACTACATTAGTTATGTGTGATGTCATCGATAGTGTCAGATTGAGTTGAACCCCCCAGGTTCTGGACCAATTGTTTGGTTGAAGGGGGTTATTAGCAAAGAAAGATAAGAAGTATAGGGGATGACCCTGTTGTCACAGCCAAAAGAGTTCTGATTTAGAGTGGTTGAGTCTGAATTTGTGCCTGCTGAGCCTTTGGGCTACTGCTGAGAGACAATTGTTGAGATTGGTAATAGGAGAATTTTGATCAGTTCCAATGTTGATGCAAAGTTGGATATCATGAGCGAACAAGTGACATTTTATGTTAAAGGTCGGGATGAGAAGGGCTACCAAAATAATAAGGGGAATGGAACAGCTCCCCTATGAGGAAAGACTAAAGAGGTTTGGACTTTTCAGCTTGGAGAAGAGACGACTGAGGGGGGATATGATAGAGATGTTTAAAATCATGAGAGGTCTAGAACGGGTAGATGTGAATCGGTTATTTACTCTTTCGGATAGTAGAAAGACTAGGGGGCACTCCATGAAGTTAGCATGGGGCACATTTAAAACTAATCGGAGAAAGTTCTTTTTTACTCAGCGCACAATTAAATTCTGGAGTTTGTTGCCAGAAGATATGGTTAGTGCAGTTAGTATAACTGTGTTTAAAAAAGGATTGGATAGGTTTTTGGAGGAGAAGTCCATTACCTGCTAAAATGGCGCCGGCCATTCGGCAACACGATTCGACTGCAGGAGGTCATTCCGGACCCCCGCTGGACTTTTGGCAAGTCTTGGGGGGGTCAGGAGGTCCCCCCAAGCTGGCCAAAAGTCCCTGGGGGTCCAGCGGGGGCCCGGGAGCGATCTCCTATGCTCCTGACGTCAGGGGACAAAAAAACAAAATGGCACCGGCCTGTCATATGACAGGTCAAAGGTAGCGCCGGCGCCATTTTGTTTCTAAAACACACGGAGGTCCGAGGTCCGAGAGTAAAAGATCACACTGGGACCCTTCCTCTGGACCCCAGGTAATTTAAGGCATTTTGGGGGGGTTTGGGAGGGTGGGGGATTTATTTTAAAGGGTCGGGTGGGTTTTAGGGTTGTTTTAGTGTGCCGGTTTTCCCGCCCTCCCCCTTCCCCTCCCCCTTCCCCCGATTTACAATTTTTTGACGATAAATCGGGGGAATTGTTATTGTATCGTGGCTCTAACGATTTAAAATATATCGGACGATATTTTAAATCGTCAAAAAACGATTCACATCCCTAGTAGCGTGTCAACTCCCAAGACCCAAGTTTTTCATGTCTTTCGCATAGTTCTCTGAAGGGAATGCCTCCATTACCTTGGCACTTTTGCAGTCTATTTTGTGGAACCTCAGATTGGCCTCAGCTAACATTGACCTTGTTCTCTTTAACAAGTAGATAGCTGCTTCTTCTGTAGGTACAGACTTCAATCCATCATCCACATAGAAGTCTCTTTCTACAAATTGTCTGGCATCTGTGCCATGCTCCTTCTCTCTTATTTGTGCTGACCTCCTGAGTCCATAGGTGGCTACTAGAGGAGATGAACTGTTGCCAAAGACATGCACACACATTCTATATGCAACAAGCGTGTGATTAGGTTGTTGTCTTGGTAGGGCAGGAGACTTAGATAATTTATGTAGTCTTCATGAATAATGAAACAATAGACTATATTTTGGATATCAGTAATGATGGCAATGAGATATTTTCTGAAGTGAATCAAGACTTCCAATAGATTGTTGGTTAAGTCGGGCCCAGTGAGAAGCACATTGTTCAAAAATAATTTTTGAAACTGAACACTTGTATCAACTACAACTCTGATTTGACCTGGTTTCTGAGAATGGTAAATGCTGAAGGTAGGGAGATACCAAGATTCTTCACCTTCCTATAGAGGCAGAACTGTCTCTGCATGACCACTCTTGAAAATGTCTTTCAAAAAGGACACAAAGTGGTTTCTTGTCTCTGGCTTTCTTTCATGTATATGATGTAGTGAAAGGGCTGACATCAACTTCCCAATATCAAAGAGCAGGCTGTGAAAAGGGGTGTTGCATGGGCTGTTGTACAACTGATGAACATTGTATAATGCCAGGAAGCTTATGCTAAGAAGGAGTAGAATTTCAGCATCAGGATTCAGAGGCAGGGATTGTCAAGTTACAGACCTCAGATGGGAATGATGCTATGACACTTCTGGTACAGGAATTTCTCTCCTGTTGCTTGGTATCTGGTTGCATTCTAAAAGCATGGGAAGTAGCGATCTGATGCTGTCATTTATGGTTTCCATCACAAATCCCTTTGCTTTTCTCTCTGTACATGTTACTACTCCTGCATACATGTTGAGGATGAATAGGGAGTAGTCCTCTTTTACATTAAACAGGTAAAAAAAAGCTCTGACCTTGCCAGGGATCTGTTGCTTTGATTGTCCATGATAAAATACATCTTTACTGACTGTTCAGGCTATCCCTTGGGGTATACAATAGCTAGGTATATATTGGAATAGAACCTTCTATCATGGCATTCTCCACAGACTTCAGTGCATTTGGGTGTGACTGCAGGAACCAACATCTCAGATACTGTTTTCTCCACTGTGCCTCAATGTGGGGATAACAGCATTCTTGGAGTTTAAGCCTGCAGCATCTGGGTGGAGGGCTATGACATGTCTGTCCCTGTTACACTCTGCACACTTAATGACTGCCCCACAGTCTTTAGAGAGGTGGCTCATTGAATAACTCACTGTGAATGATAAGGTATCAAGGAGAGCCACACAGATTGTAGAGCTTAATACTAGAGATGTGAATCGTGTCCTCGATCGTCTTAATGATCGATTTCGGCTGGGAGGGAATCGTATTGCTGCCGTTTGGGGGGGTAAAATATCGTGAAAAATCGTGAAAAATCGTAAAAAATCGAAAAAACGTAAAATCGCAAAACCGGCACATTAAAACCCCCTAAAACCCACCCCCGACCCTTTAAATTAAATCCCCCACCCTCCCGAACCCCCCCCCAAATGACTTAAATAACCTGCGGGTCCAGCGGCGGTCCGGAACGGCAGCGGTCCGGAACGGGCTCCTGCTACTGAATCTTGTTGTCTTCGGCCGGCGCCATTTTCCAAAATGGCGCCGAAAAATGGCGGCGGCCATAGACGAACACGATTGGACGGCAGGAGGTCCTTCCGGACCCCCGCTGGACTTTTGGCAAGTCTTGTGGGGGTCAGGAGGCCCCCCCCAAGCTGGCCAAAAGTTCCTGGAGGTCCAGCGGGGGTCAGGGAGCGATTTCCCGCCGCGAATCGTTTTCGTACGGAAAATGGCGCCGGCAGGAGATCGACTGCAGGAGGTCGTTCAGCGAGGCGCCAGAACCCTCGCTGAACGACCTCCTGCAGTCGATCTCCTGCCGGCACCTCGCTGAACGACCTCCTGCAGTCGATCTCCCGCCGGCGCCATTTTCCGTACGAAAACGATTCGCGGCGGGAAATCGCTCCCTGACCCCCGCTGGACCTCCAGGAACTTTTGGCCAGCTTGGGGGGGGCCTCCTGACCCCCACAAGACTTGCCAAAAGTCCAGCGGGGGTCCGGAAGGACCTCCTGCCGTCCAATCGTGTTCGTCTATGGCCGCCTCCATTTTTCGGCGCCATTTTGGAAAATGGCGCCGGCCGAAGACAACAAGATTCAGTAGCAGGAGCCCGTTCCGGACCGCTGCCGTTCCGGACCGCCGCTGGACCCGCAGGTTATTTAAGTCATTTGGGGGGGGGTTCGGGAGGGTGGGGGATTTAATTTAAAGGGTCGGGGGTGGGTTTTAGGGGGTTTTAGTGTGCCGGCTCACGATTCTAACGATTTATAACGATAAATCGTTAGAATCTCTATTGTATTGTGTTCCATAACGGTTTAAGACGATATTAAAATTATCGGACGATAATTTTAATCGTCCTAAAACGATTCACATCCCTACTTAATACAGCTGTGATAGTCTCCCAAGAAGCCCCATTAATCTCAAAGAAGCAAATTGCAGCTGTGAGTTAATGTGTAGGATGATAAGTGAGAAGATGAAAGGGAAAATAAGAGGTGAAAAATTGATGCCTTTTCAGGATTTTGTAGGAGGACTCAAATTGAGCTGTTAGTTTGCTGCAGCTTTTCCCCAATTGAAAAACCTCCAGTAAGTAAACAGTCCCAAGATGTTTTGGATCAAGGGACCAATAGAAAAGGAGGAAGAACACACAGAAAGAGAAAGGACAAGGCAGGAGCAAGTCCAAACAGGAAGTTTAACACATTCGAACAGCAACTAACAATAACCAATCAGGAAAAAGACCCTGCAGAAATAATCTAAGCCTAGCGATATTAAATGATGGCACATGGCAGAATAACAAAGAAACATATACATATACCATAGAGACAAAACAATGAACCAATATTAAATTTTGGGAACTGTATCTCTCTAGTGAGCATGCTATAGGGATGCTAGCTTGCATGGAATGTTATAACTGTGAGGACAAAGGAGGTGGTGATACTCTTGTTCAGGTCACTGATGAGAAGAAAATGCAAAATAATTATTGTGGTTATGTTAAATGTCAAATCTTTATATACAAGTATTCTGTGACATGAAGCTTTGTCTGTAATGAGGAAGTATCTGTCTGGTTGCTCTGGGCCTCATCTGGACCCTATAGAATTTATTTTACAAATGGCAACATTGGTTTTGACATCTAATTATTTTATTTTTGAATGCCATTATTACCAGCAAATCTCTGGAAATGCAATGGAAGCAAGTATGGTGTCTTCTATGGTGAATCTATATCTGTCTGGTGATGAATCCATCAGAACTGAAATTTCCCCACTTTGAGCTCCATTAAATTTTGGAAGATATATATTGATGATGATTTCATTTGTGATCAGGCACTGAAGATCAGCTTTTTCACTTTTTCAGTGGTTTGGACAGTTGTGACATATACATGCAGTTTGTTATGCACTTTAACTTTACAGTTATTTCTTTTTTGAATTTACAGATAAGCAATGTTGTGTTCCGTGGTAGACCCTGCGCCGGCGGCCATTTTATAATGAAAAGCCTGGTGGAACACTTAAAGATTCCACAAGTTCATCTCCCTGTTCCCATGGTCATCTCCTCGATCCAAGGGAAGCCCCTTCCAGAACAGGTGACACACACCACGATTCCCGTCCAGCTGAGGGCTGGGGTCCTCCATCAAGAGCAGAAACCATTCTACGTTTTGGAGTATTCCATTCATTCAGTTGTCCTAGGCCTTCCCTGGCTCCAGGAGCACGAGCCTCAGTTCGACTGGAAGACCTTACAGCTGTCTCACTGGGGGCTGAATTGCCACAGCAATTGCCTCTAATCTGTGACTCCAGCTTCCTGATCCATCGCCTCCTCCAGCCTTCCAGGCCTGCCGGCCCCCTATGCCTCGTACGCAGATGTTTTCTCGAAACAACGGGCCGAGATACTTCCACCTCATCTATCCTTCGATTGTGCTATCAATCTCCTCCCAGGTACGGAACTTCCTCGAGGGCGCACCTATGCCCTCTCGCCGGCCGAGACGCAGGCCATGAAAGAATACATCGAGGAAAACCTGAAGAGAGGTTTCATTCAGAAATCTAAGTCTCCTGCAGGGGCAGGATTCTTATTTGTCGCAAAGAAGAACGGAAGCCTTCACCCTTGTATTGACTATCGGAGTTTGAATGCTATAATGGTCAAGGACCATTATCCCTTGCCCCTCATCTCTGAGCTCTTTGACCAGCTACAAGGTGCGAGGATCTTTCCAAGTTGGACCTTCGAGGGGCTTACAACCTCATCCGAATCAAGGAGGGTGATGAATGGAAGACGGCCTTCAACACCCGAGACGGCCACTATGAGTGATGCCGTTCGGCTCTGTAATGATCCCGCAATATTCCAGAATACCATGAATGAGATACTCCGTGATCTCTTGTACCAGTGCATGGTCGTATACTTAGACGACAGTTTGATTTTCTCTGACACTCTGGCTGCCCACCGCCAGCACGTCGTCCAAGTTTTACAACGCCTCGGGAAACATAAATTGTATGCGAAGCTTGAAAAGTGCCTTTTCAAAAAGGAGTCTCTTCCCTTCCTGGGGTATATAGTCTCCAGTCAAGGATTCTGTATGGACCCTCAGAAGCTAAAAGCCATTCGGGAATGGCCACAGCCGTCTGGACTAAAGACACTCCAAAGGTTCCTGGGCTTCGCAAACTATTACCGGTCTTTTATTCCTCATTATGCGTCCATCGTGGCCCCGATGACAGCCCTGACCCAGAAAGGCGCGGACTCCAAGAATTGGCCTCTGCGAGCAGAGGCCGCCTTTTGTCACCTCAAGGAGGCGTTCATGCAACAACCGTGCCTTCGGCATCCGGATCCACAGTGGCCATTTTTTATCGAAGTAGACGCATCCTCAGAAGGAGTAGGGGCCGTTCTGAGCCAGTCCTCCAAAGGCCGTAAGCTACGCCCGTGTGCCTTCCTCTCCCGCCAGTTCTCGCTGGCAGAGCGGAACTATGCCATAGGCAACAAGGAGCTCTTAGCTATCAAGGTAGCCTTAGAAGAGTGGTGCCCATGGCTAGAGGTGGCACAACACCAGTTCACAGTCTACACCGACCATAAAAACTTAACCTGCATCGGGCACAATGACTCAACCCACGACAAGCCCATTGGGCCCTATTCTTCACCCGCTTCAATTTTATCCTCCGGTACAGACCGGCCGGGAAGAATGTCAAGGCTGACGCCCTATCACGGGTGTTTGAGTCCACGGAAGATTCCGATGAACTGCAGTTCATCATTGAGCCGTCACGCATCCTGATATCCGCCACAACAACCATCCCGCCCGGGAAAACTCTAGTTCCTCTGCATTTGCGGAAGCAAGCCCTGGCATGGGCTCATGATTCACGCTGTTCCAGGCACCCAGGACAATCCCGGATGTTGCAAACCCTGCGCTGGTACTACTGGTGGCCAAAAATTAACAAAGATGTGCGGGCGTACGTGGAGTCCTGCCAGGCATGTGCCCGCCACAAAAGGATCCCCAGTACAACTACAGGCTTACTTCAGCCCTTACCTGCACCTTCAGAACCGTGGACCCATGTGGCAACCAATTTCGTGGTTGATCTGCCACTATCCGGTGGCATCAGGGTGATATGGGTCGTCGTGGACCACTTGGGTAAAATGGCGCACTTTAAGCCGTTGCCAGGATTGCCATCTGCTCCACAGCTGGCCCAGCTATTCGTCCAGCACATCTTCAGGCTACATGACCTACCTAAAAGCATCCTGTCGGATCGAGGGCCTCAATTTACTGCCAAGTTTTGGAGGGCTCTCTGCCAGAAGTTCGATGTCACCTTAGACTACACGTCTGCTTACCACCCACAGACCAATGGTCTCACAGACAAAACCAACCAGACTCTGAAACAGTTCCTCCGCATTTACGTCAACGAGAAACAAGATGACTGGACTAGCCTGCTACCCTTGGCCGAATTTGCTCTTAATTCTCATTGCTCCGTGGATACTGGATCCTCCCCGTTCCAGATAGTATATGGGAAACAACCATGTCCACCGCTGCCTGTCCCCATCTCTGTGACGTCACCTGTAGCCCAACGCTCTGCAGATTAGCTACACCGCCTGTGGATATCCACACAGCGCACCCTGATCAAGGCCAGTCAGGTGGCTAAGAGGTATGCTGACTAACGAAGAAGACCATACCCGCCTCTCAGGCCGGGCCAAAAGGTTTGGTTGAGCATGCAGTTCATCCGCCTGAAGCTACCATAAGCGTGACTAGCCCCATGTTTCATCGGGCTGTTTCCCATCATCCGGCAGGTGGGTGCTATCTCATATCAACTTCGTCTTCCGCCTTCCCTTAAGATACACAACACTTTCCATGTGTCCCTCCTGAAGCCTCTAGTTTTATCATGGCCTTTCAGTGCGCCTCCGACTCCCCAACCTGTCACCTCCAAAGATGACCTCACCTATCAGGTCCGAGAGGTCTTAGATGTGAGGAAACACCAGAAGAAGTGGGAGTACCTGCTAGTGTGGGAGGGCTTTGGTCCCGAAGAAAACTCCTGGGAGCCATTGGCTAACATCCTGGACCGGGATCTACTAGAGCAGTTCTATAGGGACCATCCGGCTAAACCCAGGCCTTCAGGGAGGCGCCCTAAAGAGGGGGTACTGTTGTGTTCCGCGGCCATGGTAGGCCACAACCACTGTCCCCTACCTTGTCCGTGATGGCAAACCACCGCGGGAGTCCCGGTAGAAGGCCCTGACTTGAGGCCCGTCGCTCCAGCACGGGTCCCTGTGCTGCTCGCCGCAGGGGGAGCCATCCCTGCTCCCCCCTCGTGGCGTCCAGCAGCAATTTCCTCCATGGAGGAAATCCAAGATGGCCGCCACCATCTTTAGGCATGAGGCCGTGCCTCCTTGACAGATTTAAAGGGACCTGATCCCTTTATCTAGCTTCAGCTGTTCTCTATCAGCCAGAGCAGGGGAAGTATAAAGGGTGGCTTCCTCTGCTCATTCCTTGACTTGGCAACCTCCTTGGTTAGTCAGGTCTGCTTGCTTCGGTGAGTTTTTGTGCTTTGTTCCTGTTTTGCATGGTGTTCCTGGTTCCTGACTTCGGATCGGCTAGCGGTGATTCCTGGTATTGACTTCGGATTGGCAAGCAGTGATTCTCTGGTGTGCGACTTTGGACTATCAAGTGGTGATCCCTTGGTGTGTGACCTCAGACTGGTGAGCGATGACCCTCTGGAACTTGACCTCGGACTCTTCTTGACCGTTGTCTCCAAGGGCCCGCCTAAGTCCCAGCGGCCCGGGTCCCTACGGGCTCCTCCCGGGGGGACTGTGGGCTTCCAGGGGTGAAGCTCCAGTCAGCCCTTGCACCGAACTCTCAACCTCTCAAAGGTCCACCTAAGTCCCAGCGGTCCAGGTCCCTACGGGCTCCTCATGGGGGGACCGCGGGCTTCCAGTGGCGAAGACACAATTCCTCTCTTCAAACGTCTCGACTCCTCGTCTGCCTCCACAGTCACCTCTGTCTTCAGTGCCGAGGGTCAGCTGGTCACATCTTCTGCTCCTGCCTCACCACCTGATGGGAGAACCTTCGGATCTTCATCCTAAGGTATTCCATCTTCCCGTCAGCCCAAGGGTTCACAAGCCTGAGCATAACAAGCAAGACTTCACCAGGATCACTCTTCTTTAATATATTTAAAAAAAGGCACAGATAGAAATATATTTTTACCTTATGAAAGTTAAGAACATAAGAACTTGCCATACTGGGTCAGACCAAGGGTCCATCAAGCCCAGCATCCTGTTTCCAACAGTGGCTAATCCAGGTCATAAGAACCTGGCAATGTCCAAAAAACGAAGTCTATTCCATGTTACTGTTGCTAGTAATAGCAGTGGTTATTTTCTAAGTCAACTTTATTAATAGCAGGTAATGGACTTCTCCTCCAAGAATGTTTCCAATCCTTATTTAAATCCAGCTATACTAATTGCACTAACCTCATCCCCTGGCAACAAATTCCAGAGTTTAATTGTGCATTGAATGAAAAAGAACTTTCTCCGATTAGTTTTAAATTTGCCACTTGCTAACTTCATGGAGTACCCCCTAGTCCTTCTATTATCCGAAAGAGTAAATAGTCGATTCACATTTACCTGTTCTAGACCTCTCATGATTTTAAACACCTCTATCATATCTCCCCTCAGCCGTCTCTTCTCCAAGCTGAAAAGTTCTAACCTCTTTAGTCTTTCCTCATAGGGGAGCTATTCCATCCCCTTTATCATTTTGGTCACCCTTCTCTGTACCTTCTCCATCGCAATTATATCTTTTTTGAGATGCGGCGACCAGAGTTGTACACAATATTCAAAGGTGCAGTCTCAACATGGAGCAATACAGAGGCATTATGACATTTTCCATTTTATTCACCATTCCCTTTCTATATATTCCCAACATTCAGTTTGCTTTTTTGACTGCCGCAGTACACTGAACCAACAATTTCAATGTGTTATTCACTATGATGCCTAGATCTCTTTCTTGGGTGGTAGCTCCTAATATGGAATCTAACATTGTGTAACTATAGCATGGGTTATTTTTCCCTATATGCATCACCTTGAACTTATCCACATTAAATTTCATCTGCCATTTGGATGCCCAATTTTTCAGTCTCACAAGGTCTTCCTGCAATTTATCACAATCTGCTTGTGATTTAACTACCCAAGAGCTTTGAGAAATAACTCTATTTTTTTTTTTAATTTTTGAAACTGAGAAGAAATTTTATTAATGCTTCTGACTACCAGAAGGAAACATTAACATTTTCTGAAAAATTGCTCAGCAGGAGTTATTCTCACCAAGGCATTCATAATGTATTTAAAATGACTTTATTTTCAAATCAAGATGCATTGTTACAATATTAATCAATACTGGATATTCAGAATGCCCTGACTTTTAGATTGCATCACTCATCAATTTTCTGGAAAACTGATAGGATTATTTGTGAACATTGGCCTCTTTTCTCTTTACAGTCATGTTTTAAAGATAAGGATCTCAGGTGGTCTATACACATTTGAGGAATCTGAAAGAATATTTGTGTCCTTCTGTTACCAACTATGGCCACTGTTCAACTTGTTCAGTCACTCTACAGCTACAAGAGCTTTTTCATTGAGACATTTCTCTAATTGCTCCATTGGGGGTTTAAATTACACAGAAATAACTTGACATTCTCCAAAAAGTGTTACTAACACATTGTAAGGAAAAAGGGCATGTTTAAGGAAATCTTTGAGTTACTGCTTTGCATCAGTATTATCAGATGGCACAGTAAACTTACCACACTGTGCAATAATCCCTATTTTGAGAGAGAGATATATCTCTATAGGAGTGTCACCTAATAGGTTGAGATAAGCTGTTGGTGGTGATTTAGGGTTTAGGGGCCAGTTTTGCATGTAGAGTGAGACGTACGAACAGCACAGTACACTTTAGTGAAGATGTGATGTCATTTGGAGTGAGGATGCACACTCAGTCCTCCCCTCCCTTCAATGACTAGGCCTTGAGCCCGATGATGATCTTCATGCAGCAGTGGCATTAGTAATGAAGTCAGCATGCAGTCTGTGAACTGGTACAAGCTTACGGGTCCTGCAATGGCCCTGATTCCTCCCCACACAGGGCTTCCTGTCACCACAGAATACATGGAAGGGCAGAGCTGGGTCAAAAGCCCCACCTTGACTTTCAATACTAATGCTGCTTTTGCTGATGCCTGAAGAGGACTGTAGTTTGAAGCACTTATGACCCTAGCAGAAGGTTTTATGACCCCATTTGTGATTCTAACATACAAATTGAAAAGCCCTGTGATAGAGACAATTAATTATCTCAAAGGTCTAAATAATGCATCAGAAACAAAATCAAAGTTTTAGAACAAGATGTTGTGATATACAGCTCAAAGACTGCAGTTTTAGAAATATTATATGGAAATATTTCCTCATAGAAAAGGTGTTAGATACATAAAACAGCCTCTCAATGAAGATGATGGAGTCCAAAAGATGAAATTCTTTTGAAAAGAATTCAAGAAAGCATGGAATGAACGCAGAAGATCCTTAAATGTGAGAATGTGAGGGTAGTAATATTTACAATCAATCAAAATCAAGCAACTATCAAACATATAAATTACTGCTACAACATTTTTACTGGGTGAGGACCATTCTTGATAATTCAGACAATGCTACTTGATGTTCTTTGCTTTGGGACTTGGCCGTAGAAGGCGTCCAGTTCTTGTTAATTCAGACAGTGCTGCTTGATATTTTTTGCTTTGGGATGTGGCCATAGAAGCCATCCTGTTCTTTTCCCCCTTATGCCTGCATGTAAAAGTCAGAGCCCATGTTGGTTGTTGTCTCTGTCCAGTTCCCCCTTCACCCTCCTCCCACTATCAAAGCAGCGAGCAATGTTGCGGTTTCATCAAAACATCAAGGCTATTGATTGAGGGTAGTAATCCCCATGCCTTTTGTTTAGAGTAGTAACTTCTGCTCTGTGCAGGTTACCTCCATGCACCATCTTCTTCATTTATGTCTTCTAGCCTTTAGGGATCCACAGTGTTTATCCAATGCCCCTTTGAATTCATTGACTGTTTCTTCTTCACTGTGTTTTCCAGAAGAACATTCCAAGCATTTACCACTCTCTCCATGAAGAAATATTTCCTTATGTTGGTATTAAGTCATCCCCACTGGAGTTTCATTTTGTGATCTCTAGTTCTACTGTTTCCTTTCCAATGGAAAGGATTTGAAGTTTGTGCATCATTAAAAGCTTTCAGGTATCTGAAGGTCTGCATTATATCCCTCCTGCACCTCCTCTCTTGTAGGGTATACATATGTATATCCTTCAGCCTCTCCTCATATGTCTTCCGATATAAACCCCACCCTATTTTGGTCACCCTTATCTGGACTGCCTCCATCCTGTCTCTATGTTTTTTGAGAAACAGTCTTCAGATCTAAACACATACTCCAGGTGAGGCCTAACCAAGGACCTGTACAAGGGATTATCACCTACTTTTTCATGCTGGTTTTTCCTCCCTCTATGCAGCACAGCATTCTTCTGTCTTTAGCTACCGCCTTGTCACATTGCTTTGCTGTCTTCAAATCACCAGATACTATTATCCCAAGGTCTCTCTCTTGGTCCGTACACATCATTTACAGCTCTTTCGGATTACCACACCCCAGATGCACGACTCTGTACTTTTTGGCATTGAATCCCAGCTGCCAATTGTTCAACCACTCTTCAAGCTTTCTTAAATTACTTATCATTCTCTTTACTCCTTCAGGCATGTCCACTCTGTTGCATATCTCAGTATCATCCACACATAGACAAGCTTTATGTTCTATCCCTTCTGCAATGTCACTCACAAAGATATTGAACAGAACCGGTCCCAAAACGGATCCCTGTAGTACACCACTTAATACTGTTCTCTCTTCACAGCAGGTTCCATTTACCATTATATGCTGTCTCCTATCAGTCAACTAGTTTGTAATCCATGCCACCACCTTCGTGCTCACTCTCAGGCTTCTCATTTTATTCACAGGCCTCCTTTGCAGGACAGTATCACAAGCTTTGCTGAAATTGAAGTAAATCACATTGAGTACTCTTCTTCAATCCAATTCTTAATCACCCAATCAAAAAATAAATCAATAAGGTTAGTCTAAAAGGACCTTCCACTGGTGAATCCATGCTGCCTTGGATCCAGACTCCTACCAGATTGTATATAGTTCACTATCCTTTCCTTCAGCAGATTCTCCATTAATTTTCCTCATCACTGAGGTGAGGCTAACATGCCTGTAATTTTCAGCCTCCTCTTTGCTACCATCCTTGTGAAGAGGGACCATAATCGCACTTCTCCTATCTTGTGGCACCACTCCCATTTCTAGGGATCTATTGAACAGGTCTTTCAGCAGACCTGCCAGCACATCTCTAAGCTCCCTCAGTATCCTGGGATGTAACTCATCTGGTTCCAAGGCCTTGACCACTTTTATTTTATTTAGCTCAACCCATACATTCTCTTCTATAAATGGATTTTCATATACCCCATCCTCATCTATGGTCTTGTCAACTAGCAACAGTCCTTCTCCAGGGACTTCTTTAGTGAACACCAAAGTGAAGTATTTGTTTAATATTGCCACCATTTCTTCATCTCTCTCCACACATTGCTCCTCATAGCCTTTCAATTTCACTATACTACTTTGAGCCTTTCTTTTTTCTCAGATATATCTGAAAAATGTTTTGTCACCTCGCTTTACCTCTTTGGCAAGCTTTTCTTCCACTTGATCTTTCACTTTAATGATTTCTTTCTTCGTCTCCCTCAGCTTCACCAAATATTCTTCCTCTTTTTTGGATCCTTCATACTTCTTCAATTGTTTTCTTTTTACCTTTATTTTGTCAGTCACCTCTTTTGAGAAACAGATTGGTTTCTTTTTCCTCTTACTTTTGTTTACTTTTCTAACATATAGATTTGCTGCCGTTGTAATAGCTCTTTTTAATTTGCCCACTGTTGTTTCAGCTCACCCATTTTCTCCCAGTCTTCCAAATCTTCTTTCAGGTACATCCCTATTTTGACAAAGTCCATATTTGTGAACTTTAAAAGTGGGGTCTTTGTGGGACTACTCTGCATCCTGTTCACAATAAATATTGAGGTTGGGTATAGTCTGTGTTGTTGCAACAAAAACTTGGCAGACTAAATAGAACTTGTTTCTATATACATCTCCATGATATTTTATGCAACATTTTCCCTTTCAGCCATACTTGTCCTCCACCCTCAGAACCTGCTGGAATTAGGATAGACACCAAGAGAGGAGAGAAAGGAATTTTAAAAAGATACATTTTGTGGTTTGGTATGGAGAACATTGCATTCTTTCTTTAAAAGTGACTTTTACCATAAGAATATATAGGCAGTGATTTCTTGGCAAAATCATCTTTATTCACCTATCCCTTTCAAAGCACATAAGTGAGTAAAATGCGTTTTTGAATCAGGCTTGCTGATTTGGCAATGAAAAGAAAACTGGCAAAATTGTTCCTGTACACTAGAATGAAAAATGCACATCTCGGGCAAGGAACCTTCGGGAGATATTTCTGCCTTGGGCAGATGTATATATATGTGGAGATTCTGCTGGATCCCTACCAGGAATGAAACAGAATATTCCATTTGTGTTGGGGGGAAGCATATTAAACTTCTCGATAGGGTGTTCCCCTGTGGGAGAGATTAATTGCTAGGATCTTCTGGTATATAAAGCCAGACCACCACGTTTGTGTGTGGATTTTCTGTCTCCCTCCCGGGGCAGCATGTCATGGCTGTCTCCTTATTTTTCTGTTGTTTAACTTGTATTGTCTCCATGGAACCTTATAGTTTGGATGGGAGTTTCTGCTGACCCTCCCTATCCTTTTTATATTTTTTGTTCTAAATTATTTAAGTTCTGAGTACCCATTAACCAGGGACTCAGTTAAGTTATTTTCTATGCTGCTCTACCATCAAAGGGAATCAAAGGGAAAGGCCCCTTCACTATGGAGGAACCTGTAGATCATCTATATCCAGAGGAGGGATGACTTACAGATATCCCAGAAGAAGAAGGGGAGAGGGGAGAAAGGAATTGGGATGGTCCCTCAGCAGGGCCCAGAAATTGGAGATTGTGGGAGAAGAGTAATACAAAAAGAGAGAAGAATAACTGGTGCCTGTTAAGTATTGTGAAGAAACTAAGGAGTTCAAACTACATGGAGAGGTAGGAGATAAATGACTGTGAAAGGGAATGGATTTCATCTTTGATATCTCACCTGCATTGGGAGTGAAGATCCCAAAACTTACTCTATGCCAATGGGATGGTAAACAATTAGATTAAAGACTGAATTAATTGGCTTTACTATCTTAAACTTTAAAAAGACTTTGAAAAGTCATGAATTTATTTGGAAGCATTTGTAACATTGATACGTGAACTACACAGCTATAAAGAATAATTTCATCATTTCACAATACCTCGGTACAAGTAATGTTGGAAATCACCAAAACTTCCATTGTGGTTTTACTGCATAGTGACTTTAACTTCATCAGTGCCATTAGTGTCTCTGCTGACCACAAGAACCTGGAACTGTGGCTTAAGAAACTGTAATGCACAGGGCCTTGAAATTGCCTTTCCCTCCGCTTAGGGAACTCTGAAGTTTAAGACATTTCAATATTATGAGTTGGCATCACCTGAAACTGCATTTGAGGTATGAGCTCTGGAACCACCATCCAGGTAAAAATCTAGCCCAGGGATACATATATTTGAATTTTTTGGGTTCAGCCAGTGAATATAAACTGCTTAAGTGTGTTGTGTAAATAAAGTTTTGTGAGCAAGTCCATGGGTAAAGTGAATTAAGAAATTGAGCTCTGTGGTGGCTCCTTCCTCCTTTCTGCACAGAATTTATTTTTATTTGAGCAGTACTGAATATTATTTTTAACATGCCCTCCCACCCTCATTTATTTATTTATTTAGAATCTTTTCTATACCGTCATTAAGTTATATACCATCACAATGGTTTACAGAAAGGCACATATAAAATTATGGAGGTTGTGTATATTAATACTATCTATAAAAGTGCCATTAAAGTTCAGTAACATAGTTTCATAATAAAGACTAGTTGATGAAAGTTATAAATATTGTCCTTTTTATGCAGGAACTATTCAGCTAAACCTGAATGCCAGAGGATACTCACCATCCAGCGCCCAAAATGTCCAGCGCTGAATTGACGCCTTTATTTGATGGTAGAAAGATGATACAGAAAAAACCTTTATGTTAGGGAACTGTTGTCTTAAAATATGACCTAACTCTATTGTATTAAATAAATACATCTAAGTGAAGCATGGATGTATGGTAAAGAGAACATGAAGAAGATAGATATAGGCATTTGAAATGTGGTATCATAGAAGAATTTTGAAGATTAATTGGAAGATTATGATGATCTTAAATAAATGAGCTCATGAAATCGATGGGAGGTGGAAAACTGTGGCAGATCTAGAAAATAGGAAATTGAGATTTAAAGATCATGTACTCAGTCTCAGAGGCTCTGGAAGCAAAGTAGTCAATCTATCACTTGAGGGGTTGATAGAGGGCAAAAGCGGCAAAGGAAAGTAGAGAGCAGTTTGGGCAACAACAATACTGATCATATCAAGATCTGGAAATATGGACAAATGAAGAGGAAATCTAAACACAGAGGGGCGGATTTTCAGAGCCCTGCTCGCCTAAATCCGCCCAAATCTGGGCGGATTTAGGCGAGCAGGGCCCTGCGCGCCGGTGAGCCTATTTTACATAGGCCTACAGGCGCGCGCAGAGCCCCGGGACTCGCGTAAGTCCCGGGGTTCTCCGAGGGGGGCGTGTCGGGGGCGGGCCCGGCCGTCGCGGCGTTTAGGGGGCGTGTCGGCAGCATTTTGGGGGCGGGTACGGGGGCGTGGCTACGGCCCAGGGCGGTCCGGGGGCGTGGCCGCGCCCTCCGTACCCGCCCCCAGGTCGCGTCCTGGCACACAAGAGGCCCGCTGGCGCGCGGGGATTTACGCCTCCCTCTGGGAGGCGTAAATCCCCCGACAAAGGTAAGGGGGGGGGCTTAGACAGGGCCGGGTGGGTGGGTTAGGTAGGGGAAGGGGAAGGGAGGGGAAGGTGAGGAGAGGGCAAAAGGAAGTTCCCTCCGAGGCCGCTCCGATTTTGGAGCGGCCTCGGAGGGAACGCGGGTAGGCTGCGCGGCTCGGCGCGCACCGACTATACAAAATCAATAGCTTTGCGCGCACCGATCCAGGTTTTTAGCAGATACGCGCGGCTCCGCGCGTATCTACTAAAATCCAGCTTACTTTTGCTTGCGCCTGATGCGCCAGCAAAAGTAGGCCAAATCGCGCAGTTTGAAAATCTACCCCAGAGAGAACTGGCACGCCATAGTTGCCAAACTTTGTATGGCATATAGCAGCTGCTGCTATTCTTTTCATTAATGAGTTTATTATATATTGCACCACGGAAGCTATTTCTCCAAACATTTTGTGCAGCAAGAGAAGTGTTAGCGAGGCCTCAGAGAATGTTAGAAAAAGTTTATTATTTTAGTTTTCAAAAAGGAAAAGGTAAGATGGTTAATCATATTACTGCATGTCATATGGAAAGAATGTAGAGACCTCTAATAATTAGTTGATCACTCCACACTGAAGTGACAGTAGGTCACTTGTTGTTATCTGCCTAATACTGTATTTATTCATTTGTCATTGCTGTGTGCTAAGTAGTGAAGGGTTGTTACTGTTTAAACTCAGCCAAATGTGGAATATTGTATTTTGTGCGAACAGAGGTTACTAAATGACCATTATTTTTACACCAAGATTTACACATACAGGGGCAGATTTTCAAAGGATTACGTGTGTAGATAGGGGAAGGGAGGGGAAGGTGGGGGGGGGGGGGGAAAGCGGAAGGAAAGCTCTCTCCAAGGCTGCTCCGATTTTGGAGCGACCTCGGAGGGAACGGGGAAAGCCATCGGGGCTCCCCTAGGGCTCGACACGTGCAAGGTGCACAAGTGTGCACCCTCTTGCGTGTGCCGACCCTGGATTTTATAACATGCTCACGGCTGTGCACAAGTTATAAAATGGGGCGTAGATTTGTGCACGCCAGGTTGCGCGCACAAATCTACGCCCGTGCGCATGTTATAGAATCTGGCCCACAGTGTCTGTTACTAAAATTCCTATATATGGTTGAAAACTTAAGGGTAGATTTTAAAAGGTGTGCGTGTGTGTCCATCTGCGTGTGCTAGCCAGCGGGCGCACATGGACACCCCGATTTTATAACATTCACGCACTGGTGCACGCATGTTATAAAATACATGGCCCGCGCACACATACGCGCTGGATTTTATAATCTGTGGGCGCATGTGTGGGCGGCTCGCGCAAAGGGGGGTAAAATTATTGCAAATTCGCGCAGCGATGAGATCGGGGCTCCCCCAGTTCCCTCCCAGTCTGCTCCAATTTAGGAGCAGACTGGGAGGGAACTTTCCTAGCCCCTACCCTAACCTCCCTTCCCCTTCCCTCTCCTTCCCACCCTCTAAATCCCCTTTTTTTGTTACCTTTTTTTTACTTCGAGTTACTTCAGGGCCCAACCTGAAGTAACGTGCATGCGCAGGCAGCTGGCCGGCGTGCAAGGCTCGGGGACAGCGAGGAATGGCGCTGTCCCAGCCCATTCCTGCCCTCCAGCCCACCCATTTGTCAGGGCCCGCCACTTATGTGCGTATCGCCACTTATAGGTGTGGCCGGGCCCTTTTTAAAATGAGCACAGCAGGCACAGGGCCCGGCCACACGCGTAAGTGGTGATTTCTATGCTCATGGCATATTTAAAATCTGATAAATCAACAACTAACTTTCGAGTAATATATTCATTCACAGGACTTACAGGTATTCCATTACTGCGGACAATGTTAGTATGCACCCACTTTTAAAACTTGATCCATGTTGCTCTGGTCTCACAATGGCGACTCGGCGTTTCTTTGGCTTTTGACATCCGGTACCGAACCGGAACCGTCCTAAATACTACCACAACCCAAGTACCGCCCCAAAGGAAAATGACGTTAATGATGACATTACGTTGGTTATACTAAAGAATACCACTCAATACAAGCGTTTAATCCGTGTGGATTGACAGTGTGGAGCCTAAATATCCACTGTTGCTCCTTGAGATTCAAAATTTTGTTAATGTCTCCTCCTCGCGGATGCATCACTACTTTTTCCAAAATCCTCCAACGTAAGTCTCCAAATCCATGATTGTATTGCTTGCAATGCACCACTAAGGGAGCCATGATCTTTTCCGTAGTAATGCAGCTTTTGTGTTCTGTTAGTCGTGTTCGAATCATTCTTTTCGTTCTTCCCACGTAATATAACTCACATGGACATTTTATCAAATAGATTACATGTGTGGATTTACAGTCGGTATGTACCTGTGGGTACATACCGACTGTACATACCGACTGTACATACCGACTGTACATACCGACTAGGTACATACAGTCGGTATGTACCTAGTGGGCCAGTGGATCAAATAATTAAAACATATATTGAGCTAGTCTTGCTGGATGTTGGGGAGATAGAATCAATTAATACAGCACCGAAGTTCAATCTTACGTATGGAGAATTTCAAGCTTTATTATCCCTCAAGAATGCACAATCAATTGTGATAAAAAAGGCTGACAAAGGTGGTGCAGTAGTATTGCAAGACAAACAAAGATATATTGTACAAATTTTAGCTCATATTCAGGATCCCACTAAGTATCTACCTTTGACTTCTGACCCTACAGACGAATTAAAAATTCAAATTGCAAACTTGGTTAATGTTCAGTTGACTTTAGGAACTTTAACATCTAGAGAAGCTCGATATTTGTGTGTTGACAATCCAAAAGCACCAACCATATATTTTGTACCCAAAGTACATAAAGATCGTAATAACCCACCCGGACGCCCTATAATCACCACAATAGGTTCAATTTTAGAGCCTTTGTCTACTTTTGTTGATTTCTTTTTGCAGCCTTTTGTATCGAAGAGTAAATCGTATTGTAAAGATACAAAACATATGTTAGTCATTTTGGAGGCAATTGACAATGCGGCAGATACTTTGTTGGTAACCATGGATATACAGGCGCTGTATACCTCTATACCACAAATCGAAGCCCTAAATATAGTTGAAAACACTTTAAACTCACGCGAACGTCCACAGAGAATTCCAACAGAATTTTTGATGCAGCTTACAGAATTGGCATTATGCCATAATTTTTTTCTTTTTCAAGAACATTGGTATAAGCAAATACATGGAACTGCGATGGGGGCCACTATGGCCCCCAGTTTAGCCAATTTATACGTTGCAAATTTTGAAAATGTTCATTTATATAATGCGGTTCAGTTTCAAAATATCACACATTATACCCGTTATATTGATGACATTTTTTTCCTGTGGCACGGGAGCGTAGAACAGCTATTGGCGTTTCACAGTTGGATTAACACTCTAGATAGCAACCTACAGTTTACTATGGATTACCATAATTCTCACATTCATTTTTTAGACATCTACATGGAAATAGTGGGTAGTAAAATTATGACAACTTTGTTTCGAAAGTCGTGTGAAAGTAATAGCCTCCTGCACTATTCTAGTTTCCACCCGCATCACTTGCGAAAAAATTTACCAATTGGACAATTTCTGAGGTTAAAAAGGATATGCAGTGACAAGCATCGTTTCCAAGTACAAGCAGAAATTTTAGCTAAACGATTACTGCAAAGAGGATATCCTAGTCATTATGTCAAACAAGCTTGGAAGAGAGCCACAAATGTGGCACGATGCTGGTTGTTGTTGGACAAACCACCGGACAACAAGCCCCCATTAGTATGTTCAATTCCTTTCTCTGATAAAGCTGGATCAATCGCAGCATCGATCCATCAGCATTGGACTGTGTTAAGACCTCATGCAGAAATATTTGCAGATCGGCCGATCGTAGCTTACAGTCGAGGACGTAACATAGGGGACAATATTGTACATTCCTTTTTGCAAGAACCACAGTTAAATAATCCTACCATAGTATATGGATGTTGGCCATGTAATGGATGTGCTATGTGTCAGCAAGTGATGGAGGGAGAGACTTGGACAGATATAAGTGGGCACATACATCGTTTACAGGTACATACCGACTGTAAATCCACACATGTAATCTATTTGATAAAATGTCCATGTGAGTTATATTACGTGGGAAGAACGAAAAGAATGATTCGAACACGACTAACAGAACACAAAAGCTGCATTACTACGGAAAAGATCATGGCTCCCTTAGTGGTGCATTGCAAGCAATACAATCATGGATTTGGAGACTTACGTTGGAGGATTTTGGAAAAAGTAGTGATGCATCCGCGAGGAGGAGACATTAACAAAATTTTGAATCTCAAGGAGCAACAGTGGATATTTAGGCTCCACACTGTCAATCCACACGGATTAAACGCTTGTATTGAGTGGTATTCTTTAGTATAACCAACGTAATGTCATCATTAACGTCATTTTCCTTTGGGGCGGTACTTGGGTTGTGGTAGTATTTAGGACGGTTCCGGTTCGGTACCGGATGTCAAAAGCCAAAGAAACGCCGAGTCGCCATTGTGAGACCAGAGCAACATGGATCAAGTTTTAAAAGTGGGTGCATACTAACATTGTCCGCAGTAATGGAATACCTGTAAGTCCTGTGAATGAATATATTACTCGAAAGTTAGTTGTTGATTTATGAGATTTAATTCTTTTTGACGCAGAAATTTCAACCCTTGAGAAAGGACTGAGAAAATTGTTTGCAGTCCGAAACACGGTCCAGTGTCGGGTCATCGGCTTCTTGCCAATTATAGCAAGATAGCAAAGGATGTGGATCGAGTAAAATCAAGATAAGTGCTTATTTTTGCACAAGAAGTTTTACGGATACAATTTTAAATGCATAAGAAAATGTTTTGAAAAATATGGTTAAAAATTCTCAAAATGAACTGAATTGACCACATGATTAAATATAAGGCAGAGTTTAAACACGCGAAAGCAATAACGATGATGCCTATTATGAAGGTCAAATTTCAAAAGTGGTAAATGTCATTCACAAGCTGAAGCGTCTACAATATTGGGTACAGTTAACGAGTATTGGTTATTTAAGTGAAGTTGTTATTTTCCGATACAGTTGAACCCAAAACATCGAGTTCTCACTCTGCATTGGTTGATATTTAAAATCTGGCCATTAATGAATAGCTTGTGCAAATAGTCAAGACTATATAAAAGACTTTACATAAAAAATGAAAGCGAGTGTGTAATTTCAAAAGTGAAAGGCACTGTTAAGAGTTTTGACTCCCAGGACACGATACTTTCTATTGTTATCACACCATTTTCTCTTAAAAGAATTAGGAAAATGAGAGGAACAGGATAATCAGAATTTGATATTGCAATGAAAAATCTATCCATAGTCCAGGTAGTATAGCTGAGATGTAATTTTCCCCAGAAATTATTCAGAAAAAAATTGAATTAAAAATGACATTCCAGATCATATTGTGGACCACATTATTTTTAGTGTGATTTTTCTCAATCATTTTTATGCTGTCTAGGATTGTGATACAGAAATTCTACCTCTGCTCCTCTACCTTATTAATATCCAGATTGCAGGTGACGCGTTCAATTCAAGTCTCAAATCTATAAAGTTTACAGTTGCCCATGTGCAACTGTAAACTCATCTGAATAAGTTTGTTACAATATGTGGTCCTAGAATGCATGCCCCTTCCTTAAACTGAGCAGCAGTGCCTCTACAGAGCTATCAATTGCAGCACTTACAATATACTTTTGTACATTTGATCTCTATAAATTATTCTATAAACATTCAACAATACTTTTTGAATTGCTGCTGAGTCAGGTTTTCAGACACCGCACTTGCAGAGTCCTCCACAGTGGGCAATAATTTTTCCTTGTTAAGAAGGGAAATACGATACTTGAAGCATGACTTAATAAGGGTTAAAAGTAACAACTTCTCTGAGCAGCTAAATCAGTATTCTATGGTATTTGGTTTTCTGTAAACCTGCATGCACTCTGTCCTGTCTACCATTTATTTGGTGACACTTGGTACTTAGATAAAAAAAAAAAAAAGAAAATGTAATAACGGTTTCTTTAAGAAAATACTTACAGTAATAAAAAATGACTTTAACAGCAAAAACTAATAATTGCTAAGAAGCCAATTAAATTCTGAAAGGGAGATGAAACCCTTCTTATTTCCCCTGGTGATTTTATGCTTTAAACTGGCTTCCGTGTTTGAGAAAAAAAAAAGAGCAAAAGAGAGAGAGAGAAAATATAATTTCCGAAGCTGACAGAACTCATTGTTCGAGAAATTTTAAATTCAAAAAAAGTTAATAAAGCACAACTATAAGATGAAGGGAATTTGCATTTCACAGATTAACAACATGTACAGCAAGAAAGGCGATCCGCCTTGCCCCAGGTGATAATTTAAGAAACCTTTGCATATTTTATTTAAAACTGGGCCCAGTTTGGCTGGGTAATAAAACAGACAGATAATGATTAGAAGGTCGCCCCTTCAGGGCACACAGCTTGGGCCCTAGCAAATACCAAACAATGATCCCAGAAGCCTGGCTTGCTGAAGATTAGTCTAATTGCCTGCTGCTTTTTTTTTCTGAAGTTTTTTTTTCCTTGAAGGCTAAATAGGGTGGCAGTTTGTTATTTGCATTTCTACACTTCATTGTGGATATACAGCAACTATGGCAAAAGAATCTTCATCCTCACTCAACACTGTTTTTCTTTTCTCTTTCTTGCTCCTTTTTGGGAAGCAGTTTCTTCTAGTGCTGTCATGTAATTTACAAAAAAAACCTGTTGATTTCTACTATCTCGCCAATTGAGTTAACTGAAAAAAATTCGAACTTGTACAAATATCTTTAACCCTGATATCCCTACAAGAACTTCGGTATATAAAAATTAAAAATAAATAAATAAATAAATAAATAAATAAATAATTCTCCAAAACATGTTTGGTATTTGTAAGGCCAAATCATATATTTGGAGTATTCAGCAACTTTACAGCAAAATCTCTTAAATCTTCAGCACGTTTAACTTCTGAAAGCATTTGGAATTGCAGTTATAATGCATGTCCTCTTACCAGGCCATGCATACACTGTACATCTTCTGGCTTCATTGAAATGGTCAAAGTTCCTTTCTGATATTATCAACCAGTTTACCCTAGCATCCATCAGTCTGACTGGCCAAACACAGGCTGCTGTATTCTAATTTCAGAGTAGTATTTATGCTTCTAAAATGGCATACAAATTGTTTGTGATGCTTTCTAGAAGGTTATATAATGAAATGTTGCAATTCTGGATGGCAAAATTGGGCATTCACATTCAAAATATTTTCTCAATTTATTTACTATGAAGTCACTGATGATTTACATTGTCTCACTTCATAATGAGCCCATTCTTGCTCTGGTTGCTTCTACAGAACTTCAAACGTGCAGACAAGTAAAAAGTAATTATGACAGTTCTGCTTCAAGAGAGATTACAATTTGTTTTTATGCCTTTATATATCAACTTGTTTTGTATATCAACTTTTTTCTTCTTCTTCTTCTTTTCTTGTCCCACTTTACTGGACAGGTGCAATAGTAGACAATAAGCACCCTAATCAAAACTTCAATTTTGCTCCACCACTCTCCTCAATTAAATTTAGGCTTTGAGATTTTGGTAACCTATTTCAAGAATTTTGATTACCCCCACCACTACCCCTCCTAGAACAAGCCTGTAAAAATACATAATTGGACATAGGGATGACAATTTCCATAAGCCATTGTTATGGAAAAATACCAAGTCACCTTTGTAAAAGTTGTTTTTCATTCCAAAACATGTTGAAACAAGTCAAAAACAGTCCAAATCACATTTTCTTCACTTTAGAGCATTTTCCTCAACTTTGGGCCTTCCTAGGTGCACGCAAGCAGCACCAGGCCCTCCTCTCAAGCTTCCTCGGCGGGAACCTTGAGGGCATCTCGGGTTGATGACATCATCACACCAGGGTATTTAAACTCCACCTTCGTACATCTTCGACTACTGCTACGTGTTCCTGAGACAACGTTTCGTGCCTTGGACTTGGACCCTGTCTGGTACCCGCTCTTCAGGGGCCAGTACACGCACTGGGGACTCGATCTCCATGCCTACCCCGCTCCTCGGGCTGGCCCTGCGTCTCCTAGGTTCTAACCTGCAAGGCCTCCCGTTCCTCGGGACTACCTCTGGGACACCTCAACTATCTCTACAGAGGGACTTCCCCGCTCCTCAAGATTGTGCCCGCAGCCTGAACAAGACTGGCCACGGGACCACGCTTATGTATTACAGCGACTGCCAGAGCTTCCCCGCTCCTTGGGGTAGCACTCTCCTGGACTTGCATGCTTCCCCACTCCTCGGGGTTGTGCCTACATACTATATTGAGATTGCCAACACTTTCCCGCTCCTCTGGGCAGTGCTACGTCATCACTAGAGGCTCAGCTCTGGCATCCCCATCCTGGGGGCTGGCCTATAGCGTTACATCTTCATCGTACGCTGTGCAGCTCCTCCCTTTGGGGATGCCTTCCAGAGTACCTCCTGATTGGCTAAGCCTCATGCTCCGCGCTCTGCAGTCTGTCTGGCATTCCTTCCCGTGGAGTCCCTGCCCAGGTATTGCCTCCAGTCTACTCCTTACGGGGGTCCCCTCCTGGTGCCATGGGACCTCTATTGCCTCACCCAGAGCTCTCCACTGTCTCTGACCTCGCCTCCCAACAGTGCAGACCTGTGGGGACCCTTCCCACAGGTAGTAACAACTTGCATCTCGGGCCAAGGACCCACATACCCACAAATCATAACACTTATATGTAATAACTAATTCCCCAATCATTTTTTCCTTCTTCTTTATAATTAATCAGATTGAAGAAAATGTAATCCTTCTCTCAATTTCCCAAATGTATAACAGATTATTCCCATCATGGAATAGTAAGATTGGTATTTCTAATTACTTAACAGAATGAAAAATGCCAAGTTTTATACTACTTCTGAAGTCTTCTCTATCCTCCTAGATCTCCTTCCGGAAGTACCAAGCTGGCACTCTCCTCCCAAGAGAAATATACCTGGGTGAGTAGTGGAAATAACGTTGAATGATACCTTAATATTTCTTTTCTCGGGCAATGGATGTGAATCAATTCCTTTGCAATGATATGACTCCTTCTCAGGTCCCTTCAGGTGAAAGACACCCTTCTTTACATATCCAAAAATCTCAGCCCCTGTGCCTTAGGATTCTCAGTCAGTAAAGACACAGACACAACTCTTAATGAAAAAGGGGAACCAAATGAGAGAAAGGAAGTGTTGAAAGAAACTTCCTTCTACAGAAACCAAATATCTCTAAAACTCTGGACCAAAAAATAGGGTGAAGGTACTCTTTTTCCAATTCTATACCCTGCAGAAAACCTCCAGAGTCCTTTTCCTAAGAAAATAATCAAAAAGTGTCCAATTATGCATTTTTACAGGGCTGTCCCACTACAGGGGAACTCAGGAAAATTGAATTAAGAAGGCTCAAGCACATACTATTTACTCCTCCAACTCTCAACTTCTGCTCCCTAATCTCTCTGCACCTCCCCAGAATAATTGGTTTACTCCCTTCTGGTAAGGAAACCAACAATTGCTTACACAAGTATCACGTTTTTTATCCTTCAGAACTCTTCAGGCTGGTGGTCATCTGAGGGTATGGGTCATGCATCCCAGGCGTGTTACATGGTATAGAATGAAATTATCACCTGCCTGCTCTGATTCCTATGCCTCTTTGACAGTGGTGGGGTCTTGCAGCATTCATCCAGTGTATCTAGGAGTTTGGGATGCTCTCAGCATAGGAGTTTGACTTGGACTTACCCTTTTCATGCCATCATAAAGTGAAGTTCCTCTACGGCAAGGCCTTTTACCCTGTCCTGCATTCTTTTACTGCCCACCAACTCTCCAACCTCTCCAACAGATCACAATTTGGCCTCAAACTTCTCAAAAGTTCCCACTCCTTCTAAGCTCCTAAACCTATCCAAAGTTCCTTTGCCCACTAGATCTGTAATCTCCTACAGGCTCCAAAGCTTATAAAAAAAAAAAAACCCTACAAAGGAATGTTTCTGGGTCACTGCTCTGTGTTTCTACCTTGTGTATTGGTAATGCCAGTAACCCACCAGGTCACAATGGAAGTTTTTTGAGACTATTCAATGACTTATCAAGGCCAACAATGATATTGGGACCTAAAATGCATTAATTTTTTCAGCATTGAAGTCCCACATTCATTAACATAGTCAGCCCTGCTACTGTATGTGTAATCTTAGCTCCAACTCTCTTTTGATGCTCCTCTTATCTATCTCAGTGTAATTCTATTTCTTCCCCTCTTTCTTTTTCTCCTCAGCATACGGAATATCCTGGACAGACAAAAACTGCATGGTTCAAGAAGTCCATGTCTTCATTCCATCTTCTCCCTTTCCTTCTCCCTTCCCTTCTTGCTCTGTTCCTCCACTTTCTATCTAAGGGGACTGATTTTTGTTCTGTGACATCCCTCCTCCAGTCCTCGGGCTTTATATCTCTAATAACATCCATGGTCCTGCACTACTGCCTCCTCCTCTACATCTATATGACCCCCAAAAGGCTTCCTTTCTATAGCTACCACTTTCCTTCTACATCTTTCTAGACATGTTTACACTTTCTCCAGCCACATGCTTTCCATAGCTATGCCCAGATCCATTAACCTATTGTGACTTGGATTGGCCACTGTTGGAAACAGGATACTGGGCTTGATGGACCCTTGGTCTGACCCAGAATGGCATAACTTATGTTATGTTCATTCATGCTCTGTTCTTTTGACAACTATGCCTTCTCACACAGCTTGTTCAAAATCCAAACTGACACAGAAGACTGATAGATGAAAATGCTCACTTACTCAGTCAATCACCTTCTCCCCCCACAGACTTGAAACAATGGGAAAACTATGGAAATATTTAACACAAATGGAATACAGGAATACAAGCCAGTGAGATGTATGTTTTCTCTTCTTTGCTCTCTCTCTGATTTTCTTCAGTCTTTTTTTTCTGAGGTCCAGTTGCTCTCCTGATCCTCTTGTTAGCACAGATAACTATCCAGTTCTAGTCTTTCAATAGGATGAGATGGGAGATCATCCTGGGCACTGCTGATCTGGAGCACCTAAATAAATGAAAATGTGATCTGGCAGGGAGTCCATTCTCACTGACTGAAGATGAGGGACCAAAGAGGAGAAAGAAAAGTGCCAGCTGGGATTTCCAGACCCCGTTTGCCATTCCATGTTGTGCAGCTCTTAGCGGCTGTCACTGTCTTCCCTGAAACATCTCTTTGACTGCTGACTATATTGTCTGTTGTATGATTGTCAACAGAGATAGTCGAAAAGAAAGCATAGGTGATGGGTGAAGATGGAGAACACATGGGGGTGAATGGGAGGTGGAGAGAGCATGAGGTTGTGTGAGAATTAATGGGGTGGAAGAAGAGCATGGGGTAAGTGATGGGGAGAATTCATGAGGGGTTGAGTAAGAGTGAGAATTTATGGAGTGAGTAGGGTGCAAAGAGAGAGAACATGAGTAATGAGAGGGATAATGGGGTGTAGACAGAGCATGAGGTGATTGAGTGAATGGAGGAGAGAGTATGGAAATCAATATGGTGGTGGAAGAATGAGTGGGTGTGTGAGTACAGTGGGTGGGAAGAGAATGTAAGAGAGGAGTGAGAGCAACAAGTGGGGGATGAGCGAGGGTATAAACAAGTGGGAGAGTGTGGGAGTTGGGTGAGGAGGGAGAGCAAGTAGGGGATAGGGGAAGGGGAAGGGAAGTGGCTGAAGCTGGCAGAGGAGAATGGAAGTGGGAGGGGCAAGTGGGTTGCAGTGTGTGGGGATGGGGTAGAGATCACAGGGTAAGATGGAAAGAATGCAAGAAAGTGTGAGATGCCTCTGGTAACAAAGCACCTGTGCTCAAATTCAGAATCTACTCAAGAATGTGAAATTGTTGGGAGGGGAGGGAGGGGGAGCCATGAGAGCATGTATGAGACAGTGAGTTTGTAACTCGGGGGAGGGGGATGGAAGATAATGTATGACCTCCCCTCACCCCATATCAATTATTTTCTGGGGGGAGAATGGTAAAGAAAGTGTGTTTGTGCACCACCTGCATCTACTAATCCATGTCAAGGACCAGATGAGGGCTGGGAACTACCATTGATGATTTTTGACTAGAAAACTATTTGTCCTAGAGCCGGCCCTGCAACCATCCTTGTAAGCTGGACTTCTTTTTATACTTCTTAGATGTTGGGAGGTGGAGCCATGAGGAAAAAGAGAACAGAATATGCTCATTTTAGAGCAGCTTGCTATTTATATTACTTTCACCTGCTAATTAGCATACACTTCCTAACAGTAATTGATGTCATGCCTCAGACCAGATTTCCCAATTAATCTCAGCTGCTATATCTAAGAATCAACTGCAAGTATGCATTGTGGGTTTTAAGATGCAGAAGATGTGGATTTTGAAGCAAGAGAAGTTGTAGCTAATCACAAGGGGAGGAAAGGAGAAAGGGAGTGAACGAGAAAAGTAGACAGACAGAAAAATACAAAGAGATCTAGGAGACAGAAAAAAAAGGAAGAAGAAAGAGGATGGGGGAAGCTGCCAGGAGCAGAAGCCAAGGTGTTATTGTTTGTAAGGTTTTGGGTGGACTCTTGGACACTGTGGCAGATGACCACGCCCACGGGGGAAAGTCCCGTGAGGGGCTACAGGTCAGGCTCAGCTTTAGGACACACAACACAGAATTATTTTTTATTAAACAGAGTTGAGAAGCCACCAGAGGTGGCATTAGTGAGTAGAGATGAAGCCCGGCTGGGCTTGTAGTCCCTCAGGATACTGGAACAGTGATCCCTCAATAGCTGTGCTGTAGTGGAGAGAAACTGAGATAGTGAGTACAGTGGAGCATACACAGGGTTCTGGTATAGAGCCTCCTTGGTTGATTACTCACACAGCGGTTTCTCCCGGAAGGTAACACAGAAGCTGGACTAGAGGCAGGCCCTCGAGGAGCGAGTACCTGGTTCCAGGGAACAAGTTCTGAGAGAATATAGATGGTAACTCACTGATGGTGTAGGCAGCGGGTTCTTCCAAGCAGACGTGAGCTCAGGCATCAAGTCCGGGAACATGGGCCCTCGAGGAGCGAGTACCGGTTCCAGACAGCGACCTGAAAGAAAAGAGAGAGGCCCCCGAGGAGCGGGTACCCCGATAGAGTAAGTCCAATTAAGGAGAGGCAGAGTAGCTGGTACAGAGAGCGAATCCCATCCGTAAGTAGTCCCTTGCTAACTCGAATAGCTAGCAAACAGAGTAGGCTTTTGTATCCGGGATGCGTGACGTCATCACAGGGGGACGCCCCTGAGGTTCGCGCCAAGGAAGGAATAAGAAGCAGGGCCGCACAGCGCACGTGCCCTATGGTAGCTGAACAACATGGCAGGATGCAGCGCCCAAGCCGGACCGGGGACGCCGGAGAGGATGGCAGGCAGATGCTGCGGCAGCCAGATGTCCATCAACCGTGGGAGGAGTCGCCAAAGAGGTAAGGAGGGCGAAGTGGAGATGTCGGGCAGCGACAGTCATAACACAAGGAAACCAGAAAACCCTCACAAAGGAGGTCAAAAGCAATAGAGGAGAACATGGAGACAGCTGTGGCCACATGAGAACATAAGATCCCACTGAATATATGGGACTGTTATCCAGCTAACTTAACTTTAGCCAGATAACTTCTCCACTAAGCGACCTACTGAATATTGGTCTCCTAGTTGCCACCTTCCTCAGAAAATATACAGCTAAAAGGGTTTACCCAGGAGGGTCCTCCTATATCAGCCCAGTGCAGCATTTTGGGACGGTTTGATTTTTCTCGAAAGTCTGGGCCCCCGCATTGCTTTATTTTGTGTATACACAATCAGGACTGGGGTCTGTGTTGGGCAGCTTGGAACACTTTTAGTGCACTGTTACCAAAGTTACCTCAAGGTTGGGGTAAATGTCTAATGCCTTCTGCTCATAACAACTTACCCTGGTTATTTTGCAGGCTGGTTATATTTCTAAATGCCCATTCTGTTGCTGCCTATGGTCTGCCTGCCTTATGGAAAGTAATATCTTGATATTGTTTCATCTGTATCTGTTTCTTTTTTTTTTTAGTTTACTGATGTTTTGCATTTTCCCTTGTATTTGCTATTTCATCGTTGCCTTTATAATGTATCCTTTATGGTTCTCGTCACCAGATAAAAGTAAAACCAATTTAAGTGTTGCAGCATGTGGTGGTGTATCCTGTGTCACTCTGCTCAGGAATAGGATGTGTAAGTAACGGTGAATTAGCAGCATCTGGGTTGCTTCCCAGTGTTTTCCAAAGAACCTGCAACCCCCATCCTGTCTTATTACACTTGGGGCAGACGGGTTATTCCATCACAGCCCACCTTCCTCTATTGGCTGTGGGTTTTCCACCAGTCACCTGAGGGTGGCGCTACACAATTTTATATAGATCCTCAGCCCACCAGAGTTTATGCTACACCAGGGCCTTTTAAAGTATTGATATTTTTGTATTTTTTTTTTGTATTTATAGATTTTGCAAATACAAAACACAAATTTCTTGAGAAGAAATACAGAAAAAATATTAAATAATATTTAAGGAAAAATGAATAATAAAACATTAGCCCACTACATCAGGGAGCAAACTGGGTCTTTTCAAACTACAATGGCTGCAGCTGATGAAATGGAACAGTGTGTCCTCTCCAGAGGTTTCCACAAGATATTGCAAGACCTGCAAAGTTGAGATGTGCTGTTTCTTCAGTGTCATGATCAGAGGCAGCAGTGTCAGGAACTCAAAAGGGATTTTTATATCATTACCGGTTTACCTAATTTGATGGGTGCAATTGACTGCCACCTGTAGCACTTCTGAAAAGGAAGGAGCTTACTAGAGCAGGAAATCCTTTCATTCCCTGAGTGAGCCAATGATGTGTGACGCATACAGGAGCAGTCTAAATGTAGTGGCCATTAATCCCGGGCTCTGCCATGATCCTTTTATCCTGTGACATTCTGAACTCTTCCAACTATTTGAGGAGGGTTAATTTAGCAAAGGATGGCCAGAAGGTACTTCTTTATAGAATTTACACCAAAACCCACTCTTGTCTCTTTCACACTTTCCCACCATTCACCTCACCCAGCATAAGGAGGATAAAAAATTCGAGGGCAGGCATTTTCAGTAGTAAGCCAGATAATTTGTCCCAGATATTCAGCAAGATAAAAATTTCCTCCTGAATATACTTGCCTACCCAGCTATTTCTGGATAGAGCCGGTTAGAATTTAAAGTTATCCGGCCTTGTATAGCTGGCTAACTTAAGAATTTACTAGCTATATTCAAAAGAATATAGCCAGTTAATGAGCACTGCAAAATGTAAAAAAGGTATCTGGTAACCTGGTATCCATGCCCTCCAATATTTCAACATTGGCCCTGCCGGGTTTACCACCCCCCACTCCTCTCCAAAAGGTTTAAAAAAACAAATGTCACAGAGTCTGTGGATCAACCCCCCCCCCCCCATCCCTCCTTTTCTTTAGAAATAATGCTCCTTCCTCTTCCCCTTTCTAGACTCTACCCACCCACAAATTCAGGCAAAGGAACCCCCACCCCTCACTTCCCAGGCCCTGAAAACCTCTGCTGATCTAACAGAAGAAGCTCTGGAAGTGTTACCCTGGGGTTATCAGGATCCTGTGCCTGAGGTTATGGGTGGTTAGATGAGGGGGGGAGGGGGCCTTTTTACTAAATTTTAAAAAGAGGGAAGTAAGGGGATGTCAGGCCAATCTGTGGACCCTGCAACATTTGTCCTTTAAATGTTTTGGAGGGTTTGGGAGAGGGGGCTTGGCCTGGTAGAGCCCATGTTGAAAGGGAGGTGGTTAACGGGGCCGCAAGTTCACAGTGCATCTATTACATTTTACAGTGTCACTTAACTAGCTATTTTCTTTTGACTATAGCGGTTAAGTCTTCTCCGACTACACAAAACTAGATAACTTTAAACCTGATATTGGGGACATCTAGATTTATCAGGCTAACTTAGCCAGATATAAACAAAAATCAGCTAAGTTATTCAGATAGATTAGGCCCACCTGGCATGCCCCTAGAACGCATTTCTTTTAAGTGGTCAGATTTTAGCTGGATAATGACTTATCCAGCTAAAATCTAGATGAATAGAGTGGCCCAGTATTCTAAAACTTGCCATTTAGCTGGATAACTTGTGAGTTACCTGGCTAAATTATCAAGTAAATAAATAAATTCCTTTAAATGTGGACTTCCGGGTATACTAGGATACAGTTTTCATGACTGACAGTAACCTACAGGGATGTGCATACCCTCTGACTGCAGCAGTGCTGAAAGCAGAAGTTGTGGATAGCGGACGCTGCCAGTGCAACTCGTCAGAAGAGTACTAAAGTGCCAAGAATGGGTTGGATATTAGGGATGAGCAATCGTTTTCCCAAAATCAGGCAGTGTCAATGATATTGCCTAATTCGGAATGGTTCGGGAGAACCGAAAAACGATAGAATTTTTTCCGAAATTTCAGAAAAAATTCATTTTTCAGTTAGTGCGCGCCAACTCCTGTTAAAGCGTGCTAATTCCCGATAGTGCGCACTAACCCGAAAATCGGGGCCCCCGAAAAAAAAAATTCCCGAACCACGGGAAAAACGAAATTCCCACGGGGGGGGGGGGGGGGGGCCCGAAACGAAGCCCGATACAAAGTTTTTACCTGGAGCACATCTCTATGGGATAATATACCTCACTCCTGGCAGGGGTTTCAGGCTCAGGATGATAGAACATAAGAACATAAGAAAATGCCATACTGGGTCAGACCAAGGGTCCATCAAGCCCAGCATCCTGTTTCCTCATGTTCTTGAGGTTTTGGGTGAGGAGGGGGGGGGGAGACAGAGGAAGCTTTATTTTAAAAAATTAATATAGAGAAGGTGGACGTGGAGGACCGATCTGTGACCCCTCCCCCCACAAGATGTTTCTTAGAGGGGTGAGTCGGCAGGACATAACTGCCGACATATTGCAGGGCGGAGGTGGGAGGCTCAGGCTGCAGGCCAGCAAGGTACTTTAAAAAAAAAAAATCTAATTTAACAGTGCCACTTAACCAGATATCTTTTGAAGATATTCAGTTAAGTGGTAGGTTATCTGGCCACAGAATGCTAGGTAACTTAAAACTAATCGGCTACAGTATATTCAAAAGCTGGTCAGTTAGGTTTAAAGTTATCTGGCTAAAGTGAGCCAGACAATGTTTATCCTGCTGAATATCCTGCACAAGTTATCTGGCTAACTTTAGTCAGATACCTTGTCCATTCGTCAGCTTGCTGGACCTCGTTGTGCTTAAACTAAATTGAATATTTTTGTGTCATGTGCAAATTTGATCACTTCCTTTGCAGAACATTAGTGAACAAGTTAAACACAAGTCCTAGTATAGGTCCCTGGAGCACTCCACTATTTACCCTTCTTTGGTGCGTTTTTTAGTTTCCAAATTGCTTACTACATTGCAAGTTAATTTTTTTTCTCTGTGGGTTAAAAAGCTATGTACTGAATTTCAGCGCACAGTTTGATCATGCACCTTATTACATGGGGTCATCCATTGGGAAACTGATCATTTATTTCTATTCTATGTTTCCTATCTTTTAACGAGTTACCAACCACACAGGTCAATACAGTAAAGTGCGGCCGCGGTTACCCTGCTCTTAACCTGCTTTCTACCCACTTTTCGGCCGCGTTAGTCCGGCCCGCGATACACTATCCCCTTTAACCTACTCTTACCGCGTCCTTAAATCACCGGGTAACCCCTTCCGCCCGTATATTACATGTAAACGATCCCATACAGTAACGCGCTCCCCGACTATCGCTTTTTTACCCTGCCGTTTTGCCGCGCGTTTAACCTGCTAACTTACCGCCTACCCTTACCCCTGCGTTAGAGGCAGGGGTAAGGGTAGCGGCAAACTTTCCCCCAGCCCCCGCTCACCTGCCCTGGCCGCGTCCATGGGTGTTGGTCTCCGGGGCAGCCCCAGTCCTCTCCCCTCTCCCGAAGCAACAAAAGCGGAAAAAAGCGAAAAAGCGAAAAAAAAAAGCGAAAAAGCGAAAAAAAAAAAGTTGCAAGAGAGAGAGGGGAGAGAGGATGGGCAATCCTACACTCGGGATTGCCAGTCCTCTCTCCCCTCCTCTCGAAGCAAGGCTGCTTTTCGCGCTTTGCTTCGGGAGGAGGGGAGAGAGGACTGGCAGTGTAAAGCAACGAAGCGACTTACTTTTTTTGCAACCCCCCTCCGGAGGGGGGGGGTTGCAGCCCCCCTCCTGAGACTGACATCGGCAAAGACGACCTCGGCTCCCCTGCCTCCAGCTGCCCGCGAAGATGGATGCCTGCATGGGCGAAAGTGGCCCCTGTGCGTGCAATTGGGCCGCTCAAGGCGTGACGTCACTACGTTTGGCGTCACGGCATGTGACGTCATGTCTTGAGCGGCCCAATTGCACGCACAGGGGCCGCATTCGCCCGTGCTATGCATCCATCTTCGCGGGCAGCTGGAGGCAGGGGAGCCACGATCATCTTCGCCGATGTCAGTCTCAGGAGGGGGGCTGCAAAAAAAGTAAGTCGCTTCGTTGCTTTACACTGCCAGACCTCTCTCCCCTCCTCCCGAAGCAAGGCTGCTTTTCGCGCCTTGTTTTGGGAGGAGGGGAGAGAGGACTGGCAATCCCGAGCGTAGGATTGCCCATCCTCTCTCCCCTCTCTCTCTTGCTACTTTTTGTTTTTCGCTTTTTCGATTTTTTCCGCTTTCATTGCTTGCTTCGGGAGGAGGGGAGAGAGGACTGGCAATCCCGAGTGTCAAAGAACTGTCCACTTCCCGGTACCTGTCATTTCAAATGTCATTTGAAATGACATTTGAAATGACAGATACCAGCGTGTCCGTGAAGCGTTAGGCCAGCGCACCCAGGATACCTTATAGCACTCTATACAGTAAAATGGGTTGCGTGGGCCTAACGCTTCACGGACGCTTCTTAGACGCAGCTTGCATTTGCAAGCTATTTACATACAGTATCGAGCGGTAGGTGAGCTGGACTGTGCCTACGGCAACCGTGGGTGCGCCCGGCACTAACGCAGCTCTTCCTACCGCTCCTTACTGTATCGGCCTGACAGTAAGGCATCATCTCCCATCAGGGGCATAGGGGACTGCTGAAGTTGGTGGTCCACCAGAAAATTTACTGCTGCCATGTGCCATCTCCTATATTATCCTGTGAGCACTACATTCTTTGATGCAAAAAGCCTGTGCTCACAACAACCAAATCCTTAGAGGGAACATTAGCTAATCCCTTAAAATAATCACCTAATCTACTAATAGCAGTTACAATAAAATATGTGAATGAAAAAAAGTATTTTCTGCAAGAACATTCAAAACTGCTTTCTGCATGCAAGTGAAATTAATAAAAAAGCAAACTTCTGTTTAAAATAAAAATGAGGAAGAGCTAACCATAATGCCATAAAAACTAGTGATAAATACTGACATTTTCACAGCAAGAATTAAAGTTACACCAGAACAGGACCTTTAAAATACAGACAGATCCTCACCAAATACAGAATAGAAATATGCCAACAAAAACTGAACTAGAAACCACAAGCCCGACTGTGTTATGCAGTGCAACAATGGAAAAACAGAAACATCATCATTCCTTTCCATACATCAAACAATGTAATCAAGAGATAAAAAAAACATCATTCATAATATTAAAACCATGCTAGTAAAAAGAATAAATGTGAAAATAGTTGATGAACATCCAATAATTAAAGAAAATTTGCATTCATTTGTTCAAATATTTTCCAAACACCAAGAAAATATTTCAAAACCTCTGATGAATAAAACATCCAATAATTAATAATGTTCTAATATTAAAAAAATAAAATAAAACCAATATAAACATCAAATTAGACACAATAATAAAAACTAATAAGGATTTTAAAAAATCTCCTGCTCTCCATATCTGGGATCTTTTGATTTCCGGTCACCCCAGAGATTATCATGCATTAAGGGAGGTATGACCACCCAAGCTATCTTCTCTCTCTCCCTCACTCACATACACATACTAACACATTCATTCTTTCAGATACTCCTTCTCTCATATACATACTAATGCTTTCACACATACTCTCTCACACACACACACACACACACACACACTCTCTCTCTCTTCCTCACATACATATTATGCACACAGGCTCTCTCTCCCATACACAATACATGCACACAGACTCTAAACACAGATACGCACACACACAGCCTCTCACACAGATATACATGCACAAAGGCATGCCCTCACACACACACACGCACACAGGCTCTCTCACACACACAATACATGCACACAGACTCTAAACACAGATACGCACACACACAGCCTGTCACACAGACATACATGCACACACCCACAGGCTCTCACACAGACATACACAAACACATATGCACACACACAGGTACACACGATCTCACACAGACACACACACATGCACACTACAGCACAGAGGATCTCACAAAGACACACATATGCACACAAGTTATTAACCGACCTGATTCGATATTTGTATCGAGAATGTCGGTATATAAAAATCCTAAATAAATAAGTTCTCACACAGACATCCACACACACACATGGCCTTTTATTTGCTTTGGGCTGTGATGGGAGGGGTTCCACCACAGCCCTATTGACATCTTCCTCATTTTGGGCCATGGTAGGATGGCTCCACCTTGGCCCCACCCGCCTTCTCTTCTCTTTGGGCCAAGGTGGAATGGACTCCACCACAGTCCCGCTGGCCTCTTCTTCATTTTGGGCTGTGTTGGTATGGGCTCTACCATGGCCCTGCCAGCCTCTTCTTCACTTCAAGCCATGGTGGGATGGGCTCCACCTCAGCTCCACCAGGCTTCCTGCACTGTGAGGATGGGGGGTGCTGTGCATGCCCACAAGAAAAATTGTGAAAAGCGCACATGCGAAACTTAGCTTCACGTGTGCTTGAGTGCAGAACTTTCCCATGCATGCATGCAGCTTAGAGGGAATAGCAGTGGTGGGCAGCAGCATTATTCTTGGGGAAGAGCCAGACAAGATGGAATAGCTTCCCAAATTGGTGTTGCATGGCTGTAACAGCTTCACCTCTTGCGGGGGAAGCTGTCAGTTGAGTCCATCTCCTATTTCGTCTCTCTCTCTCTCTCTCACTCTCTCTCTCTCCTTCTCCATCTGGGAAGCCCATCCTCCAGTCAAGAAGGGAGGAAGTCAACACCTTAGAGATAGGAAGAAACCAGTCTCAGCTGCTGTTCCCCTTTGGGGCCCACAAAAACGTAATAATTAGCACAGCCACAGATTTGTACTCCCCGGCTCCACCATCACTTCCCCCAGGGTCTAGAGAGAGCAAGAAAAATCCACTTTTGCCCAACATCAATCTTTAGTAGCAGTCCCTGGGAAACTTTAGCCAAGCTGCAGACGTTTAACATTCAGTTCAGTCTCTGACAACACAGTCCTTTCCTCTAGCAGTGTGAAACTGCTGAGGTTCCTACCTCCCTCGCCAACCACTGAAACCCCATTCAAGAGCCGTTTCCTGGCTCCAGACTCGGCAGCTCTAGGTTCAAAATAAACAAACAAAAAACCCCCTGTTGGTCCTACCTCTTTGATGTATCCACCAGTTCTTCATTTTCACCAAGCAAATCTCTTGTCATCTCCTTTCTGCTACTCTCCCCAGAAGCCTCCACCTCTTAAATTTCTATCAGCTCTGGTTCTGTTTCCTCTCTGTAATCAACCCCTCCCCTTCTCAATTCAGCTCCTTCCCAATCTAGGTCAAACTCGCCCCTCCCTCTGGTTCCCTAGGAACCCAAGATCTTCAGGCTTGGTCCCTCCCTCCTCCATGCCCCCCCTGCCTCAGCAAAAGGGAACCTGGGACATGTAGCGCTGCAGGACTGTTCCTAATACCTAGGTTTCCTCTGTCTCTGTCAATCTCTCTGCCTTTACCCCAATACTTGAGTAGGGACAGCAGGACATTCACCACAATGGCACACCCTGTTTTAAAGTCGGTGGTGCCGGTGCACCACTGTGCACATTCGGGCCAATGTGATATTGTGCACTGAGCCTAACACACAGGTTAACGAGCGCTTGGACGCGCATTTTGGATGTGCGTCCATAACTCCCAATGCAATAAGGTGATCAGTGCGTCCAAAATGCATGCCCAAATTCGCAAATAGCTAATAGCATTCATCACAAGTAAATCCCATGCAGATGAGGCTATTAGCTATTAGCCCTTGATGCAAAAAATCCCCATGTACCCGAAGCACACTTTTTAACCCTTCAAAATTTATGCCTGCCCAGAGCAAATGTAAAGTCTTCCTATGCATCAAGGGCTCAACTTAAAAACAAAAAACAGCTTTTCTGAGGTTGCTCCTACTTAGTATCGTTGCAATATTAAGTAGGAAGAACCACAGAAAGCAGCACCATGCAAAACAAAGTCATGACGTAAAAAATAACATTTCAGGGTGCACAATATATACCCACAATATACACGCTCATGGCCAGATTTTCAAAGGGTTATGCCCATAAATCCTCAAGATGTCCCGGGGATTTGTGAAAGGGGCAGGGAGGGAGCAGGACCGAGGCCTCCGGCACGGTGGCCATGCCGGGAGATTGCGCGCCGACACTTAGCCGGCGCACGCAACCTACTCCTGCCCAGAGGCAGGCACAAATTATTAAACAAAGGTTAGGGGGGTGGGTTAGGTAGGGGAAGGGAGAGGAAGGTGGGGGGGGGGGCGGAAGTAAAGTTCTCTCCGAGGCCGCTCCAATTTCGGAGCGGCCTCGGAGGGAACAGGGAAAGCCATTGGGGCTACCCTAGATCTCTGCGCATGCAAAGTGCACTAGTGTGCACCCCCTTGTGCTCGCCGACTCCGGATTTTATAACATGCGCACAGCTGCGTGCACATGTTCTAAAATTGGGCATACATTTGTGTGCATGGGTAGTGCGCACACATGTACCCCGCACGCGTAGGTTCTAAAATCCGGCCCTCAGTGTATGTATATTATGCGTGTCCATTGTGGCAGTATATTAGCTGCTGCAGGATGAAATGGACGCTCATAAATTGAGCATCCATTTAGGTAACCTGCACATATAGGGCACTTAATATTAATTTAATCACTGCTTCACTTACTGCATATTGATCCCTTCACTGACACTTGTCATTGAAAGAACCAATCCCCTTTCCGAAGGCTATCCTGAAAGGGGATTGGTTCTTTCACTGACACAACAGCCTGGCCAGAGCTCCCTCCCCGGTGGGGAGGGAGCTCTGGCCAGGCTGTTGTGGATGTACAGCCACTTCTCATGGGTACCCAATGCAGAGTGCTAGGGACTAGGGATGTGCATTCGTTTTGGACGAATTAGACAATTTCAACAAAATTGTTTAATGTATCCTGGTTCGGAGGACCTGAAAAACAAATGAAATTTTTCCGAAATTTCACGCTAACCCGAAAATCGGGGTCCCTGGAAAAAAAATCACCGAACCGTGGGAAAAACAAAATTTCCCGTGATGGGCCAAAAACGAAGCCCGAACCAAACAATTTTACTGCTGCATATCTCTACTAGGACTCAGAAATTATCTATTTATGCGTCCCTTTTAGCACAGCAGCTCATTTGCATATTGCATTGAGTGCCCAGAAGAGATAGATCTGCGCGCATTCAAAAACTGTGCACCCACTTTGGATGCATGTTTTTTATGTGCATGATATTGCATCGGCCTGTATGGATGCTACATTCATGCCTCCTATCCTTTATATTTTTCTGAGGAGTATTTTCTGAGGGATTTTATCAAATACCTTCTGAAAACTGAAATACAATATATCGATTGTTTATCCATATGTTTTTACTCCCTGAAAGACTTCTAATAGGTTAGTAAGGCACAACCTTCCTTTGCTAAATCCATGCTGGCTCTTCCCCAGTAAGCCATGTTTATCTATATTATGACCAGTAATTAAGTTCTTAACAATAGTTTCTTTTATCTTAAATCAATATCAGGCTCACAGGTCTGTAATTACTTGGGTCACCCCATTTTTGAAAATACATGCATAAATGATTTCCCTGAGCTGACTCTGCCTCCTGAAATGTTTCTTTGCATGAAAGTATGCACAAAATCACGTCGGTGTGTAATTTTATACTTAGAACCCTGGGCAATTTTGAAAAAGCCCATTTACACGCATTAAAGCTTTTGAAAATTATCCCCTTAGAGCATTCTATTTGCACAATCATGCATGCTGAAAAAATAGCATATGTTAAAATGATAAAATGAAACAAAAACTATTTTTTCATGTTGTTTCTATTTTTATAAAGACCAGAATGACATAGGAATGTTGTTGACATTCCCCATGCCATTTTAAAAGACAGGATATCCCTAGTGTAGATGTTAGGTCCAGATAGTATGAACTTGTGAAAGTGATTGTGAGAGAGAGGAATGAATGAGAAGCAGTCTTTGTACTGTTTCTTTAAAAGTGGTGAAAGATGACTATTAAAGAGACAGTACCATGACTGTGGCAGCACATTGTGGCACTTCTCAATTGAAAAGCAGTAATGACAGCTCTTACCTACTGCACAAGCATCTCAATGCACTCATTACCCTTACATGTTCCCTATGGCAGCCTCCCATTCTTACTTTTTCTCACAATCACTTTCACATGTCCATACTGTCTGTACTTGCACACTATACTAAGGATATGCTGTCAGTTGAAATGGTGAAAGATGACTATAAAACAGGACTTTTCTGAAACTTGTAACATATATATTGTTTTTCAATTCCTTTTCAATTAAACCAAATAGAGTAAATGGAAAGAGGGTATCACAGCATGCCTTTTATGATTTCCCATTGGAAGGAAAATAAAATAAGATATACATTTTTACTCCCATAGGAAATAATGGTAACTACATGGACCATGTGAGGCCAACAAACATACTCCTGATTTGAACAAGAATAAATGTATTCAGTGTACAGGGCCTGTAATGTGAACAAAAGCTTCATATTTAGGTGGATAAATGATCCTTTGAGAGCAGAAGCAAAGGAGAAATGTAGCCTGGTTATTTATTTATTTAAAAATGTTTATATTCCAGCCAATCTATTTATTTATTTATTTGTTTATTTATTTAAGTGTTTTTATATACCAGGATATGTTGGGAACATCATCTCGGTTCACAGAAAACTAAAAATAGCAACAGGCTTTACAGAGAACAAGTTACAAAGTGAACGTTAATAAGGTAACCGTGATAAGCTTGAACAAGTAACACAACAGGCTATATAGCGAACTGGTTATAAAGTGAATGTTAATTCAATGTAAGCATGAATAAATGGAATAGATGGCAGGGAAAGTTTTACAGACCAGATCTATATGCCCAATCTAGGGCATATAGATCTGGTCATTATTACATTAATAAACATGAAACATCAAATTAAGATATACAAGACCAACAAAGTGCTGTGGATGGATAGGCAGACTGGATGGGCCACATGGTCTTTTTCTGCACGAATATGCATAATAGATTTGCATTACCTGCTTCTCTGCATGCAAATCTATCTTATGCATATTCATCGAGGATATCCTAAAAACCTGACTGGCTAGGTGTGTCCCAAGGGATGGATTGAGAAGCACTGCTGTAAAGCCTTAGCTACTGTAGATGTCATTTTATCCCTGTGTTTATAAGCAGTTTTGTTTCTTATACCCACCCACTATAATCCTACTCAAGTGTTGTGTTAGGAACACGACTCATGGGATGGCCCTGCAAACCAATGTATTCACGTTGACGCCGCTGAGAGTGGCCCAGTACACTGTCAACACTTGTCCAGGAATCTCCTTAGATGCGCTCATGTGCACGCATTAGATGAGCCCTGCAGTGGGAAACTCTGAGTGGCACCCTCCGATGATGTCAGGCCTGCCAGCCTATTTAAACAAGGATTTTGAAGCATTGTATCACCTCAGCAATGGGTCTTTTGCCTTGTAGTATGTGTTGTTTGTATGTTCCTGGTTTCTATTCTTCTGCTTTCCTGAATCCATCCTTGCTTCACCCAGCCTTGTCGTCCAGCCTTACCTTGACCATCCTTGCCATGTCTAGCCTTGCCTTGTCCAGCCTTGCCTTTCGGCCTTGCCTTGTACAGTCTTGCCTTGTCCAGCATTGCCTCATCCAGTTTTTTCTTCCAGTCTTCCTTGCCTCATCCATTCTTGTCTTCTCCAGCCCACCTTGTCCAGCTTCACCTCATCCTATCTGTCTTGTCCCATGTCCTCTTTGTGAATTCGATCACCCTTGGCCTGACTCTCCAAATCTTGACTTTTTGCTTGGACCTGACCACGATTGTCTGTCGCCTGGACCTGACCCCTTGCCTGGACCTGACCACTCTTGCTAGCTGCCTACTCCAATTTTGGCCTGTCTCTGACTCCATTGGTCTGTTGCTTGCCCTGACCCCGTTGTGCCTTTGTACTCTGGGAAAGGGAACTTTGTACTCTGGGAAAGGGAATTTCTTCACTGCCCTAGGGACCCACCTAAGTTCTTCTTACCACCACAACCCAAGAGCTCAAACTGCAGAGGAGGTGGCTGGTATAGGTGGAGCTCCAGATTGTCCTGCTACAGGGCGCTTTTGCCAGCTACTGGCGTAGACCTCATGGGTTTGTCCTTGAGGTTGCATCAACTATGCTGGAGCTCAAAGGGCTCACACACCCGCTACCATTCACAGTTTGCTCAGGCCATGACTTTGGTGGGCTTGCCTCCAGTCTCTGCTATTACCAGCTTATTACACCAGCTCCAACAGCAGCTCCAACAGCAGCAGGATCAGCCTGCTCTGGCTTCAGCTCCAGCACCCATCATGCGGCCTGCTACTCCCAAGTTCCACTTGCCTGTGCCTCTGAGGTATGATGGCAAACCACTAAAATATAGAGGCTTCCTCAACCAATGTGGGATGAATTGCAGACACCTTTGCTTCCAAAAGATTGAGTCAAAGTGACATATTCTCTTTCCTTGTTTGGTGGAACCGCTCTGGCTTGGGCCTCACCCCTTTGGGAAAGGGATAATCTGTTGACCTGATGAACTTCCTGCAAGAACTCTGGCAAATTTTCTATGAGCCTAGTCACTCAACTTCCACGTCGTCTGAATTCCTACAGTTTAGGCAAGGCTCCCAGTCTATGGGAGAGTCGGCAGTGCACATTCACACTCTGGCCTCTGAACTTCAGTGGGGCAGTGACAGTCTGATTGTGATTTTCAGAAAAGTACTCTCGGAGTGCATTAAAGATGAGTTGGCTACCCGGGACCTTTCAGGTAACTTGGAAGGCCTGGTTAAACTAGCTGTATGACTAGATCTGAGGTTTCAGGAGTGGGTCAGAGAGAGAGACTTTACTCAGCACCTTGTCCCCCTTGCCTCAAATTTCCAGCATCCTATAACCTCCTGCTCTTCACCAGAGCTGGAACCTGCACCAGTAGAAGCCATGCAGGTGGATTTCATCAAGTTGTCAGCAGAGGAGAAGCAGAGCCAAGCACCCAGTAACTATATATAGATCACAAGAACCTAGAGCATCTAGCACAAGCGCAGAGACTGAACCCCCAGCAAGCTCTATGGTCATTGTTTTTTAATTTATCTGACTTTGCTTTGTGGTACAATCCTGCTGAGAAGAACCGATGGGCTGATGCCCTCTCACATTCTTTCGATATTGAGGGCTCTCTGGAATCTCCAAAACATATCAACCCTGCAGTTTGTGGTCCTGCCACATTTACAGTTCCTCCTGGGGACTATGGTTCCCTGGCGCATATGAAAGAAGGTTCTTCAATGGACTCATGACTCCCACTTGGCAGGGCACCCAGGTATGAACTGAACCTTGGAATTAATAATCTGACACTACTAGTGGCCAGAGATGAAAAGACGTGAAGTATTGTATAGAGTCTTGCCTCTCGTGTGCCATGAAGAAAAGTGTGTGAGCATGACCTTGGGGTTTGTTACTGCCGCTGCCAGTCCCCAAGGAACCCTGGAGCCATTTGGCTTTTAACTTCATCACTGACCTTCCCCTCTCTGGTAGTAACACCACCATATTGGTTGTAGTGGATAGATTTTCTAAGATACCTCATTTCAAACCCTTCTGGGCCTACCATCTATGCCTGAGCTGGCTAAACTCTTTGTCCAGCACATCTTCCATCTGCACAGGCTCTCTTTTCACATCCTCTCAGACCTGGGGGTTCACTTCACAGCCAACTATTGGAAAGTCTTGTGCAGAAAGTTTGGAATTATGTTGGATTTCACTTCAGCTTACCACCCTCCAGAACAATGGATAAATTGGGCAGGTAAATCAGAGTCTCAAGACCTTTTTGTGAGCCTATATGAACCAATGGCAGGATAACAGCCTCCCTCCTCCCATGGGCCATATTTTGCCATAATAACCATGTGAACAATTCCATGGGGTCATCATCCTTCTACACTGTGTTCAGACACCATTCCCGTACAACCAGACCTGTTCCAATCTCTGACTCTTACCCAGCAGCTAACCTGATAGGACAGGAACTCTATGCACTGTGGTGGAACATACACCATTTCCTAGAGCAAGTGGCAGAGCATTTTAAATACACACAGACAAAAAACACTGCCCAGTGCCTCAACTGCACCCGAGAAGCTTAGTGTTATGGCCGCCGGCCGCAGCAAACCGCGACCGGGGCCGACCGTCATGGCCGCCGGCTGCGGCGGTCCACGGCCGGGACCGGTAACTCACCCGCAACATTGGGGGGACCCAGAGGCTCCTGATGGAGCAGGGAGCTCCCTCAGACGTTCTTCTCGCGGCCTCGGCCGCTGCCCGGGCCAGCCGCAGAGCCCAGCGGGGCTTAGATGACTCCTCCTCCTTCCTGGCTGCTTAGGGCCATGCGCGCGGCTGAAGAATAGATTTAAAGGGGCCACGACAGGAAATGTTGTGGCTCCCTTCTGAAGCTGCTTCCTCTTTTTGGGTATTTAAGGCAAGGTCTGCCTCTCAGACCTTGCCTTGGTATTGAGGCTCAGTTCCTGGTTTCCTGTTTGGTGTTCTGGATCCGCTTCTCATCCCACTTCTGCTCTTCTCCCCGTTGGATTGATTCTTTGGCTCCTGACCTTTGGACTGGTGTTGGTGACTTCTCTGGCTTCGACATGGACTGACTCTGGACCCTTCTCCCTCTTGTTCCTGGATTGGCTTCGGACCATTCTCCCATCTGCTCCTGGACCGGCTCTCGACCTCTCTCCGGATTTCAACCCTTGGATTGGACTGGGACCATTCTTCAAACCTACTCCCCAACCTCTTACAACCTGCTGGAGGCGCCAGCCATCTGGAAACCATGACCTGCAGGAGGTGCCTGCATCCAGACCATCTTCATTCTTCAGGGAGTCTCCTAAGTCCCAGTGGCCGTGCCCCTACGGGCTCCTCCTGGGGGGGTCACGAGCTTCCAGGGTGAAGTCTTCAGCTCTACCTCTCCAACAGGCCTTGCCATCCGACGGTAGAGGCCGACAAGGGTTAACTTCCCTCTCAGCAGCGCTAACTCTACTTCGGAACAGGGGTCCACTCTCCAAATCATAACACTTAGTTTGGCTCAGCACTAAAAATATATGATTGAAGATTCCATCTCTGAAATTTGCACTGCGATTTGTGGGTCCATTCCCCATTGAATGACAACTGGTCCCTGTGACTTACTAGCTCAAACTACTGGCATCATTACGATTTCATGATGTTTTCCACTATCTCACTGTTGAAACTTGCCATTCTCTCTTGGCCAGGCAGACCACCCATCCAGATGACTGAAGTGGCTATGGAAGAAGATACTCAATTTGAAATCCAGGATATTTTAGATTCCTAAAGTGTCCAAAACCAATTGCAGTATCTGATCTCCTGGAAGAAATATGGACCTGAGGAGAATTCTTGGGAGATGGCCTCCATCCTCGAAGCTCCCCAATACATTTCAGAATTCCACTGGACATTCCCTGGGAAACACAAGCCTGTTGCGTCAGAGGTGGACCCTTGGGCTGAGGTGGGGTTGATGCAACCCGTAGGTAAGGGCCTATGGGTCCCCACCGTCAGTAGGTGGAATAGGCTGAAGCTAGAGGCCACTGGAGCTTCACCTATACCAACCCTCATTCCCCTCGGGTTGAGCTTTTGGGTGCCAGGGCCTGCAGGACTTAGGTGGGCCTCGAGGTTAGCTAGAGGTGAGTAGCTATTCAGCCCAGAGACAGAAGTCGGTAGATGGCACAGTTCTATCCTGGACTGGATTCGGTACAAGGGCTCAGGTGCCAAAGGAATAATAGGGAACTGGAGGCACCTGAGCAAAGGAAAGCCTAAACCTTGAAAGTCCACGTCCAGAGGATAGGCGAGGAGAGGCGTCACTGACAGGCTGGATTCTGAGCCGGCGGTAAATGGAAGTGTTGGCATGCAATGAAGAACTCTGGACGAAGGACAGTCTGTAGCGTAGTCATGCAAAGCAGGGGTCAGGGCGTGGAGAAGGCAGAGATGGTCAAACGCAGCAGAGGTCCGTGGCTGGAGAGATGCTGAAGAATAGTCAGGTGTAGCGGAGGTCCAGGGCTGGAGAATAGCTGAAGAGTAATCAGGCATAGCAGAGGTCTGGGGCTGGAGAGTAGCTGAAGAGTTGTCAGGCATAGCGAAGGTCTGGGGCTGGAAAGTAGCTGAAGAATAGTCAGGCATAGAGAAGGTCCGGGACTGGAGAGAGGCTGAAGAATAGTCAGGCGTAGCAAAGGTCCGGTGCTGGAGAGAGGCTGAAGAGTAGTCAGTAGGGATGTGAATCGTTTTAGGACGATTAAAATTATCGTCCGATAATTTTAATATCGTCTTAAACCGTTATGGAACACAATACAATAGAGATTCTAACGATTTATCGTTATAAATCGTTAGAATCATGAGCCGGCACACTAAAACCCCCTAAAACCCACCCCCGACCCTTTAAATTAAATCCCCCACCCTCCCGAACCCCCCCCCAATGACTTAAATAACCTGCGGGTCTAGCGGCGGTCCGGAACGGCAGCGGTCCGGAACGGGCTCCTGCTACTGAATCTTGTTGTCTTCAGCCGGCGCCATTTTCCAAAATGGCGCCGAAAAATGGCGGCGGCCATAGACGAACACGATTGGACGGCAGGAGGTCCTTCCGGACCCCCGCTGGACTTTTGGCAAGTCTTGTGGGGGTCAGGAGGCCCCCCCCAAGCTGGCCAAAAGTTCCTGGAGGTCCAGCGGGGGTCAGGGAGCGATTTCCCGCCGCGAATCGTTTTCGTACGGAAAATGGCGCCTCGCTGAACGACCTCCTGCAGTCGATCTCCTGCCAGCGCCATTTTCCGTACGAAAACGATTCGCGGCGGGAAATCGCTCCCTGACCCCAGCTGGACCTCCAGGAACTTTGGCCAGCTTGAGGGGGGCCTCCTGACCCCCACAAGACTTGCCAAAAGTCCAGCGGGGGTCCGGAAGGACCTCCTGCCGTCCAATCGTGTTCGTCTATGGCTGCCACCATTTTTCGGCGCCATTTTGGAAAATGGCGCCGGCTGAAGACAACAAGATTCAGTAGCAGGAGCCCGTTCCGGACCGCTGCCGTTCCGGACCGCCGCTGGACCCGCAGGTTATTTAAGTCATTTGGGGGGGGGTTCGGGAGGGTGGGGGATTTAATTTAAAGGGTCGGGGGTGGGTTTTAGGGGGTTTTAATGTGCCGGTTTTGCGATTTTACGTTTTTTTGATTTTTCACGATTTTTCACGATATTTTACCCCCCCCAAACGGCAACAATACGATTCCCTCCCCCTCCCAGCCGAAATCGATCGTTAAGACGATCGAGGACACGATTCACATCCCTAGTAGTCAGGTGTAGCAAAGGTCCAGGGCTTGAGAGAAGCTGAAGAGTAGTCAGGTGTAGCGAAGGTCAAGTCCAGCGATTCAATCCAACACATAGACGAACAGGAACTAGGAGAACAGGAACCGGGAACCACAGGAACACAGGAACACAGGAACACATGATGAGACGATTCAAGGAATAACAACTAATACTCAGAGTACAAGGAGACCTGTTGCAAAGGCAACGCTATGGAGCGAGGCCTGAGCTTTTATATGTTGAAGGTTCTGACATCAGCATCCGGGTCCGCAGCCAGGTTCCCGCCCTTTAAAGGAATCACTGATACACATGCGTGCACCTAGGAAGGGGCGCAGAGCTGGTGGCGGTGTCTCTCCGTGGGCCATGTGGAGAGGTCCAATGAACAGGAACATCCTGGCTGGCAACACTGGGCAGTGTGGCAGGGCCGGAAGCTCCGGAGGGAACCCAAGGTTGGAGCTGGCAGCCCACCGCCGCCAGCGAAGAGGAGCCAGCAGCTGGAGTCCGCTTGAAGAGGTGAGAGGGCCGTGCCGCGGGGCTTCCACGGGCGGCACGCATAACAAAGGCCAGAAGATGGGGAGGGGTCTTTGGAAGGGGGGTACTGATAGGATCACAGCTCACAGGATGGCTCCGTGAGCCGCTGTACTCACCCCAATGCCACCAAGAGTGGTCCAGGATGCTCTCAGCATGCTCCCATGACTGGGACAGCACTGTCTTCTCAATGCCACTGAGCACAGCCCCACACACTGCTGTGTCCCAGAACCTCCTTAGGCGCATGCGCATATAAACACATTATATGGGCCTGATAGAGAGAAATGCTGAGTGGTGCCCTCTGATAACGTCAAGCCAATTGGCTATTTAAACACGGGCCTTACGGCATTGCACTGCCTCAACAATGGGTCTCCTTCTTGCAGCAGCGTCCCTCCACTTTTCAGCCACTGCCGGCCTGGCTTCCAGCGGTGACCTGCTGCAGCGTCCCTCCACCCTTCTGCTGCCGCCGGCCTGGCCTCCAGAAGCTGCCTGCAGCAGTGTCCCTCCTCTCTTCAGCCACCGCGGTAGGGGCAGGCAATGTGAGGCAGAAGCCACAGTGGCGGTTTAAGAAAGGCATTTCTTGCCGCCTCAAAATTCTGCCACCTGAAGCGGCCACCTCACCCTGCCTTATTGTAGAACTGCCCCTGCAGCCTTGTCTTCTCTAGTTCTCCTTGTCCAGTTCACCTTGTCCAGCATCACCGTGTCCTGCCATCTTGTCCAGTGTCCTCTGTATATTTTGTCTACTCCTGACTCTCCGGATCTTGACCTCTTACTTGGACCTGACCACAATTGCCTGCCACCTGGAACTGACCTCTTGCTTGGAACTGATATGATTGCTTGCTGCCTGCCTCAAACGTGTCCTATCGCTGACTTCATTAGTCTTCTGCCTGCCCTGACCCAGTGTTTCTTTGGATTCTAGTTCTCTTCACCGCCCTTGGGATCTGCCTAAGTCTTGCTGGCCGCCAGAACCCAAGAGCTGAACCTGCAGGGGAGGCAGCTGGTATAGGTGAAGCCACAGACTGTCCCACTACAGAGCGCTTTTGCCAGCTGATGGCATAGGCTTCGTGGGTTTGCCCTCGAGGCTGTTTCACCCTCACTAAAGCACAAAGTAAAAGTACTCATATTTATGCTATCCTTCACATGTTGTTATATGTGTCTGCTATTGCTTACAAATTGAAATCCTCTGATGTACCAAGCTCACAAAGAGCAGCGGTGGGATTTTAATCCTGGATTCCCTAGTTCTTAACCCATTGCTCTAACTAAGAGTTTCCAAAACCAGTTCTAGGGGATCCTCAGCCACTCAGTTTTTCAGGATATACACAATGAATATGAATGAGATAAATCTGCATGTACTGCCTCCATAGCATGCACATTTTATTTCATGCATATTTATTGTGGATAGCCTGAAAATCTGATTGGCTGGGGGAACCCTAGGACAGGTTCGAGAATACCTCTGCTAACTAAAAGGCTACTCCTCCATGCTTTGTAACACAAAAAAAAGATAGTAAAATCATGCATGAAGTGGAATGGGTCAATAAAAATCATCTGTTTATTCTTTAAAAAAACAAAAAAAAAGCATGTGGGACACTCCATGAAGTTATTAAGTAGCACATTTAAAACAAATCAGAGGGGTTTTTTTTTCACTCAACACACAATTAAGCTCTGGAATTCATTTCTGGAGGATGTGGTAAAAGCAGCATATTTGGGTTTAAAAAATGGTTTGGACAAGTTCCTGGAATTACTGGAGGAAAAACCCTTAAACTGCTATTAAACAGGTAGACTTGGGGAAAGCCCCTGCTTATCATGTGTATAAGCAACATGGAATCTATTTAATATTTGGGATTCTGCCAGGCACTTTTGACCTGTTTTGGCCACTTTTGGAAAAAGAATACTGGGCTTTATGGATCCTAGGTCTGATTCAGTATGATGATTCTTATGCTTTTAACTTACACATATAGCTGGGCCCTGCCTTCCGAATATATTTATCCAGGCTATAGCAAATAACTTTTACAATGTTTCAAAATACACTGTAGAGCGGCTGGATATTCCTTATATTGACATTAGATATTTAAGGTATTTATTCCTGCGGGACTAAACTGCCAGTGGTCAATAAAACCTTACGATGGGTGTAATTCTAAAATGCAAAACTGAAATAAGCTTGAATAATCTTAGTCAACCTTGATCCATTTGCAAGCCATATTAGAGCCAACTCTGATGAAATTAAGATATGCAACAGAATATCCGAAACCAGTAATATGGCATGACCACAATTTTTCCATTCCTATTTCACAAATCATTTATGTATATTAATTTCATGACTAGAAAATGATGGTGGGTTGAGGAATTGGTGTTAAACCAGATCAATTGTTAGAGATCATCTAACCCTTAATTTTGACATAGTAAATGGGTATGACTTTACTAATGTGTACTCAAATATCTTTTAGGGGCATCATAAACAACAAGATTGGTCCTATTTCTCACCAAAATCTCAGAATTGTTTTGTAAATCTTCTTGTATGAAGACTGCAAAAACACAAACCACTACATTATGATAGAAAAGCATGCTAGGTATGGCTGGCTTACAATAAACAGATAGACCATAATGTTTGAAAGCCAATAAAGGGGTGTGATGGTTAGGCCACATCACAGGATGAATAGAAAACAATGAGGTCTGAAGAGTTTTCAAATCTTTTTTTTTTTTTCAAAAGGAATTTTTTACCCCAGGCCAGATGCCTTTGTGTAAGGGAGACTCATTTCTCTGCTCAAAGGCTGTCAGAGATGACTGAGATTTGAAAACACTTTCTGATGTTGACGAGGTCAAGAGAGGTAGCCTTGCTAACCATCAGTCTCTGCATTAGTGGTGAGCACAAGAGACACATGAGACTGGAAAGGGAAAAATGTACAGCATATTACTCTGGAGGATAAAGAGGTAGGGAGAGAGAGAAAGAAATCGAGAAAGCAAAGACAAAAGGTGCAGGTCAGGTGATCGTTGCACAGTAGGCAGTATTAGTATTCAGTTGCAACAGGAAAAACTTTCTCAGTCCCAGTTGGAAATCTTCTGAAAAGGATAGTTGACCAGAGGCAAAAAATGTTTTAATATTCCTCTGCTTAATCAATACATTAAATCCTCCAATGTGTGGTTTCAAAGACTGTTTTTGTTAGTACCAAAAGTACTGTACATTATTTCATGATCTTATTTGTAGTTTTATGGCTAGGCAAATCCATTCTTACCCATCTGCACTTTAATTTGTATAACACAGACTAGGCCAAGAATCTAGGCTGTAAAGTTGTAATAGTATGAAGGAATGCCTGTCTGTCCTCTTAATTATGATGCACATACATATAATGCATACTCTATTTTAAAGGCAATATAATATGTTGAATCTGTTACATGAAGAGGGTAATTTTGTGACTGCCCATGTTGATGTAAAGTCTGCAGGTACTTTTAACATGCAGATTTTTTATTAATTTTCAAAGAGAAAGTACATACATTTTCCCCCCTATGAAAATCATTCCATAAAACTACTCCTACTAATTCACGCATGTAGTTTTTTTTTGGGTGGAAAAATATATTAACATACTTTAGAAAACTGAAAGCTATGAAGGTAATTTTCAAGGGCATTCCATGTATAAAAACACCATATGCGGTGTATAAGCAGTGTATATGCGTGCATTTGGAATATTATAGATGGTGCAAGTACATGCATATTCATGTGTCCATGTAGAAATGTGAGTGTGTAAAAAGTAGGCATGTTTTGAGGTGCTTTGAGCCATGATTATCACATATACACATACTTCCATATTTTATAAGGTTCATAATCATGTACATCATCAAATATGCACAAATGCTTTTATAGCAGCCATTTAACAGGCCAAATTCAAGCCTTTGTTGTCTTTTCAGTCCTGGAGGTTGGCATGCTGGAATCAGGTGGTGGCTGCAAAATGTAGTTAGGTGACAGGAATTGGCAAGTGTGCGTAGCTTATATGCAAATTGTGATAGCTTTTATATAATCTTTCTTTTCCCTGTCCTTCAAATGTGTTTGTTATTTGAGTTTGTCTCTCATTGTGTCTCAGCCTTGGTTTGGGGTGTACGTTTGAGTGCCTCTCTCTTTGTGGTACTGTACTATATTTAGGGGAGGGTGTGGCTGTAGGCTACCAGGTGGTGTATGTGAAGTGACAGGGGGAGGTACCTGGGCATGCCAGGGAGTGTATATGGAATGACTGGAAAGGAGTGAAGGCTGAAAATGAGTAGTATAACTGGCAAACTAAAGAGCAGCAAATCACCTGGACCAGATGATATACATCCCAGAATGCTGAAAGAACTGAAAAATGAAATTGCAGACGTACTATTAGTAATCTGTAGATTATCATTAAAATCAGTTACAGTTCTTGAAGATTGATACGTGGCCAATGTTACACCAATTTTAAGAAGTATTCCAGGAGTAATCTGGGAAACTACAGACTAGTGAGCTTGACATCAATGCTTGGAAAAAAGGTTGAAACTATTCTAAAGAACAAAATTATTGAATATATAGAGAAACATAGTTTACTTGGACAAAGTCAACATGGATTTAGTCAAAGGAAATCTTGCCTCACCAATTTGCTACATTTTTTTGAAGTCATGAATATATATGTGGATAATGTGAGACAGTTGATATATTGTATCTGGATTTTCAGAAAGTAATTGGCAAAGTACCTCATTAGAGACTTGAGGAAATTAAAAATCCATGACATAGAAAGCAATGTTCTATTGTGGACTGAGAACTAGTTAAAAGATAGAAAACAAAGTGTAGGGCTAAATGATCGATTTTCTCAATGGAGAAAGGTGTAGAGTTCCCCAGAGATCAATTCTAGAACCACTCAAGTGAATTTTCAAAGGTCTACATGCATAAATAATGGGGTTTTTGCGCGTGGCCAGCCTTGCTTGCACTACGCGCATTTTCGGAAGTGCCCGGCCACACGCATAACCCCTGTTATGTGCAGAAGTCCCAGGCCCAAAAAAGGGACGGGACGGGGGTATGGTCTTGGCGGGGCAGGACAGCACCATTCTACACTGTCTCAGTCAAGCACACACTGGCAGCCAGCCAGCACACATAGATTACTTCTGCTACAGAGGAGCAGTAAGTAATCAGCAAAAAAGAAGAAAGTAGTTAGGAAGGGGTTAGGGGTCAGGGAGGAGAGGGGAATGTGTAGATAGGTTAGGTAGGGATATAGGGAAGAGCAATTAAGGAGCAGACTGGGAGGGAACTGGGGAAGCCCTACTCCCGTCGCCACACGTGGGCTTTTAAAAATATTCCCCCTGTGCGGAGGAGGCCATCCACCTGCACATGTGCACATGGATGTTAAAATCTGCTGCGCATGTGTGCATGGACATCATATTTTATAACACATGTGTCCCGATGTGTGCATGTTAGAAAATAGCCGCATCCATGTATGCACCAGGAACCACAAGTACATGGACGCGGGCAGGTCTTAAAATCAACCCCCACTGCTTTTAACATCATACTAAATGACCTAGAAATGAGAATGACTGAGGTGATCAAATTTGCTGATGATACAACATTTTTCAAAGTTGTTAAATCACAAAAGGATTGTGAGAAATTGCAAGAGGACCTTGCAAGGTTGGAAGACTGGGCATCAAAATGGGAGATGATATTTAATGCAGACAATTGCAAAGCGATGCATGTAGGGAAGAGCAAACCAAATTACAGCAACAAAATACAAGGTTGCATATTGGGAGTTAGCAAACAGGAAAATGATCTTGGTATCATCACTGATAATATGTTGAAATTCTCTGCTCATTTTGTGGTGGCAGCCAAGAAAGCAAATTCTGTAGAATGCTAGGAATTGATAGGAAAGAAATGGATATCAAACAGAGAATATCATAATGCCTCTGTTTTATTCCATGGTAGGACTGCACCTTGAGTATTGTGTGCAGTTCTGGTCACATCTCAAAAAAGATATAGCAGAACTAGAAAAGTTACAGAGAACATTAAGTTATCTTAAAGTTACTGTAAATTTAATTTGGACTACCCCTGTTGTATAGTTCAGAAGGAGAATCTTGAAAATCTATTTAGGAGGAATAATTTATGATTCTTAAATTTCCCAGTGATTAGATTGTTATCAGCACTTGAAATATTTAAAGGAAATTATAGCTATACCTGAAGAAACATGTCCTGCTGTGTCTATCTCCCTAAAAATAGCAGGGTAATGACTTCTGAAGAAGGCTCTTAGACTTTTTACAACCATTGAGTCCCACACTTTCAATTTTTTAGAGTCTTCTATTGCTATCATCCCAGTAAGAGCTAGTCTTAATGCCCTTTTGTTCCAAACAGGACAAAGATATGGCATTTTGTAAATATTGGTTCAGCAGCAGTGGCTCCATCTGGCTTCCCTGCCATGTCCGCACTAGGCCAATCAGTGCTGCATCCTGCAGGTCATTCTATGCCACTCCCTTCTGGGCTCTCTGGGTTGCCACTTCCTGGTATGGTTATGAAGCTCCTCCATGAGCTTTCTATTTCTTCCTACACAGTTCTTCAGGAACTAGCCCTTAGCACTCCTCCTGTTCAGTTGCCATCTTTGTGTGCTCATGCCCCTCAGGGTTTGCTTTGGCATGAGCTGGGTCATCACTTCCCAGTCTCCCTGATACAAATTTCCACTGCTGGCTTGAGCTGCAGTCAGGGCATCCCTCAGCTGCTGTGCTCCCACCAGGTCCTCTGCAGTGGCTTTCTCAGCTCCCAGGCCATGTAAGTTCCCCTTTGTAAGGTGATACGAAGAGAATTGTTTCCTCTCTCTTCAGAGGCTGAGCTTATTAGGGCCAGGCCCTGTGCAAACACAATGATCCCTTCAGTCTGTAGAAGGACCATGTCCTGTTCAGCCCCATACATATCTGTGGGCTTTTTTTTTTCCTTTTCTGCCACAAGTTTTTTTTTTTTTTCAAAAAGGAAAAAAACATAAAACAAAAACCTGTCTCACCAGCTCTTACTATACTTTTGATACAGGTCCTAACTTTAGTCAGAGCTTGTCTGTTTAGTCCACAGAAAACCCAAATCTGCTCCTTTCCAGGCCCCATCACTGCCCTCTGCTTTAAAGGCAGTTTCACTTTGCTCTTTTTTGTTTTACTCTGCTTTATTTGTTTTTCTCTGTCTGTCCTCTGCAGTCCTAGCAGTGCTGCTTGTCTTCAGCGTGCTCTGCAAGCCACACTCCTTTGCCTTCAACTGCTTCTGGTAGGCACCACGATAAAAAAACTTTTCTTCCTTTCAAACAAACTTTTCTCTTCTCTATGATCTCGTGCACACTACAGCAGCGCTTTCTTTCAAACTTCTGGCAGGTAATGCACACACAAACTTCTTCCTTTTGGAAGCTTTGGGTTTTTCTCTGTACCAGGTTTAGAGAAAAAATCCCACACATGATACCATATGTGAGGACTGGCTGAGCAAAATACTCTGGGCTGGAGCAATGAGCACTCTGACTCCTGTCTTTTCTTATACAATTTATCTTTACTAAATCAAACTGCAAACTCAACTTCAAAATCACTGCCTACTTTCGGAGTCTTCTTTACAATACAACTTCCCAGAGTGGTTCAGGAGCTCATACTCATGGAAGGACGGGGCCTCTCTATCCCAGCTGGGCTTACACTCTTATTCCACACTAACTGGTCATATCCTCTGCGTTCTTCCTGTCCAGCAGGGTGGCATCCATAAAGCATTCTCCCTTTAGAGGATTTAAGGTGGGCCAGGCATCTAGCCTGGTCCTGCACAGGTTTATAGGGGAAAACTAGGGGCACTTTTTCACAAGCAGTTATTGAAATCTAAAGTTAATTTGAATAATACTACTGTCAAGGGGGAATTTAATTTGTATGTCGTTAGGTTGTGATACTTTCTTGTATATAATTAAGTCTTAAGGATGAGAATAAGTATCACTGGCCAGATCGTAAATGTGGAAATACTTTGGATTTGGTATTTATCAATTTTTTTTTGAAGTCTCTCAGTCCTACAAAATATTAGGGATGTGAATCGTTTTTCAACGATTAAAATTATCGTCCGATAATGTTTATATCGTCTTAAATCGTTATAGAACACGATACAATAGAAATTCTAACGATTTATCGTTAAAAATCGTTAAATCGTGTTAGTGCGCACTAACTCGAGTTAGTGCGCACTAACTGAAAATGATACAAATAAACACTTTCCAGGTCACTGAAGGTCAGTTAGGAATGAATATGTGTTCCTATTGGCTGGCTGCCCTCTTATCTATTGATGTTACCAAGGTTACCACTGAGGTGATGGTTGGGGGGATGGGAAATGGAACTGGAAACTAACGAACACCAACAGAAAATGAAACAAAGTGTTCACACTTCCCAGGTCAGTAAAGGTCACTTAGGAATGAATATGTATGTATGTATTCCTATTGGCTGGCTGTGCTCTTATCTATTGATGTTACCAATATGGTTGGGGGGATGTGAAATGGAAACAGTTGGAAGCTTGACAAAAAAAGTAATGTAATGATCAGCACTCACGTGACTAGAACTTGTTTGTTTATTATTTTTGTTAGCAGGCACCTGAAATGCTAGTGCATGTTGAATTTGCCAATCACTGTGCATTTTAGAAAGGTGGTCCTGGCTGGAACTGTACACAGTTCAAATATATGTAATTTATTGTTGGTAAGTGTATTTTTTAAGTAGCCACACTGGCACCAGTATGTTTACTTTTCCTCCTACTTAACTCACTAGCTCAGCTTTGTAAGAAGGGCTTCTCTGCTTGTGTGTTGTTTTTGTTTGGTGTGAGGAGAGCAGAAACATCAGATCTTTATTCAATCTACTACAGTCATCTCTTACAGTGCCCTATCCCTATTAATACCAGGAGTGTTGTGATCTTCCTGCACACAGTGCCCTAACCCTGATACCAGTCTGAGACAGCTCCCTCCCTGCATTACTAGTGAGAGGCTGGCTTCACAGACAGGGGGGAGCTGCCTGACCCTCACTCCTGACTTCCCCCATGTCCCAGCTAGTGAATGGTGTGTGGGTGAGGGGGGGGGGGTGATGGTGAAGTCTGAGACAGCTCCCTCCCTGCATTACTAGTGAGAGGCTGGCTTCACAGACAGGGGGGAGCTGCCTGACCCTCACTCCTGACTTCCCCCATGTCCCAGCTAGTGAATGGTGTGTGGGGGAGGGGGGGGGGGGGAGGATGGTGAAGTCTGAGACAGCTCCCTCCCTGCATTACTAGTGAGAGGCTGGCTTCACAGACAGGGGGGAGCTGCCTGACCCTCACTCCTGACTTCCCCCATGTCCCAGCTAGTGAATGGTGTGTGGGTGAGGGGGGGGGGGGGAGGATGGTGAAGTCTGAGACAGCTCCCTCCCTGCATTACTAGTGAGAGGCTGGCTTCACAGACAGGGGGGAGCTGCCTGACCCTCACTCCTGACTTCCCCCATGTCCCAGCTAGTGAATGGTGTGTGGGTGAGGGGGGGGGGGGAGGATGGTGATGTCTGAGACAGCTCCCTCCCTGCATTTCTAGTGAGAGGCTGGCTTCACAGACAGGGGGGAGCTGCCTGTCCCTCACTCCTGACTTCCCCCATGTCCCAGCTAGTGAATGGTGTGTGGGTGAGGGGGGGGGGGGTGGATGGTGAAGTCTGAGACAGCTCCCTCCCTGCATTACTAGTGAGAGGCTGGCTTCACAGACAGGGGGGAGCTGCCTGACCCTCACTCCTGACTTCCCCCATGTCCCAGCTAGTGAATGGTGTGTGGGTAAGGGGGGGGGGGGGGAGGATGGTGAAGTCTGAGACAGCTCCCTCCCTGCATTACTAGTGAGAGGCTGGCTTCACAGACAGGGGGGAGCTGCCTGACCCTCACTCCTCCAGGGTATTGTGATCTTCCTGCACACAGTGCCCTATCCCTGATACCAGGGGTGTTGTGATCTTCCTGCATGCAGTGCCCTATCCCTATTAATAACAGGAGTGTTGTGATCTTCCTGCATGCAGTGCCCTATCCCTATTAATACCAGGAGTGTTGTGATCTTCCTGCATGCAGTGCCCTATCCCTGATATCGGGATGTGTGCAAGAAGATCACAACACCCCCGGTATCAGGAATAGGGCACTGTGTGCAGGAAGATCACAACACCCCCAGTATCAGGAATAGGGCACTGTGTGCAGGAAGATCACAACACCCCTGGTATTAGGGATAGGGCACTGTGTGCAGGAAGATCACAACACTCCTGGTATTAATAGGGATAGGGCACTGTGTGCAGGAAGATCACAATACCCCTGGTATCAGGGTTAGGGCACAAGTTCTAGTCACATTGACTGATCACATTACTTGTTTTGTCAAGCTACCAACTGTTTCCATTTCCCATCCCCCATATACTGTCAGTAGGAAACTTGGTAACATGAATAAATAAGAGGGCAGCCAATAGGAATACATATTCATTCCTAAACTGACCTTAACTGACCTGAAAAGTGTCAAATTGTATCATTTTCAGTTAGTGCGCAGTAACTCCCAGTTAGTGCGCACTAACTCCCGTTAGTGCGCACTAATCGGAAAAAACGATTTTTAACGATTTTTTAACTAAAAAATCGTGCCTAAGACGATTTTCTTGCCCTGCCACACGATTTCTATCGTTAAGACGATATGGAAAACGATTCACATCCCTACAAAATATCATCAAACGCTGTCCCTTGATCAGACCATTTCTTGATTCATCTCTCAATTCAATTAAAGAAAAAACTGCAACTTCAGCATCCCATCATAAGGCAGTCTATCAAAGGGGCCCATTTGATATCGAGGCTCTCTCTTATTTTAGAGCAGAGACTAATTCCAACAGTCTATAATGAGAGTGAAAAAGCACTCCTAGCTTGAAATGATACATTATTAAGTGCCCTTGATGTTAGCCTGCCTCTTTGAGAGTGCAAGGTTAAACCAGGATCAGCTCAAAAGTGGCTGAATCCAGAACATCATGCCTTATGTCCTCAGTTAAGGAAGATTGAAAGGACATGGTGCAAGAATCCATGTGAGATCAATTTGGCCAATTTTAAAGCAGTTTTCTTAAATTACCAATAACAATTTAATGAAGCAAAACAATTATATTATTCCAATTTAATTCAGGTTGCAGGGCATAACCTGAAAATATTCTTTAATTTTGTGAAATAAATGACTATCATCAATTCATCAACTTCCCTCTCTTGATATTCATGATTCTGTTGATGGTGATGCTTTTCTGAACTTTCTAGCTTTAAAATTGGATCAAATCTCTGCATCTCTTGGCCATATCATTTTGGCTACAAATAATTCAGCTTGCATTGTTAATGTAAAATGGGAATATTTTGAATTTACTATGCCAAGTGAGGTCTAAAGGGCTACTGGTGCTATGAATACTTCGAGATCCACTGAATATTTGTAAGATGACAGTATTCATCACCCACATGGTGATGAAAGGAGCAATAGACTGAGTCTATTGCTCCTTTCATCACCCATGTGGCAGAAGGATTTGTACCAGTGACTCTTAAACTTGCCACAATTCAGTGTCTCTTAAAAAAAACTGGTCTTGATCCCTCAGATTTTACAAATTATTGGCCTATTTCCTCATTGTCTTTAATTGCAAAAATTTTAGAAAGCATAGTTTTACAATAGCTGGATGATTTTATGGAAGACAATAGTATCTTACATCAACATAAATTTGGGTTTAAAAAAAATTCTAACACTAAACTCTTAGATGGTAACATTAATATTGGCGCACGGGCACACATGCACTGCATATGCTGGCTCGTATCCAGACACAAGGCCATTTTATAACATATGCGAGTATATGTACGTATTGTATAAAATAGGATGAACATACAAACATATGTGCACAATTTTATATGGATGCACACATGTGCGTGCAAATTCTGCCTCTACTGTGTAAGTGAAGGAACTTTAATAGAAATATACGCTGATGTAATTACCAGTTAAACTATTTAATTCTCAGTTCCCCCAGGTAAGGGATAGGACTTCCTAACCTCAGCTATTTAAATAGCCTTCCTTTTCCCCTCTTAACCTCGACCCTTAAAACCCTGCTGACGTGCCTATATTTTTTTTTTTAGGACTTACATGCCATCCATAGCAGAAGTAAAGTTACGTGGTAGGGGACCCCAGCATGCACTTGTGTGCGTAATTACTTACGCATTCATTTCATGTTAAAGTCCCAGAATGCCCATGTTCCACCCTTGCTCCATCCAGACCACGACCATTCCCCGCCCTTTTTTGGGGATTTCTCACTTGTGCATGTTGTGATGAAGTGCATGCTGTCTTGGGGGAGGAAAACCCGAACCGGAACACCCCTAGGAGAGCCCGGAGCAGACCCGGACAGCGGAAGCTGCATGTCAACCGGAACAAGACTACATTTCCCAGGTTCTTTGAGCCACAATTAGACCAATGGGAGGAAAGAGACAGGCTTGATGAGGCAGCTGGGCAGGGTACCCGGGCAAGGCACGCACCTAAACCCATGATTACTGACGAGGAAAGCACTGACATTTCGTTAGGGTTAAAAGAAAAACTCAGCTCATCAGAGGAGGAGGAAGTGGAAAATACTAGCACTGACATGGAGGTAGAGTAAGAGGGGATTACTCTTAAGTGTTGGTTGGTTCTTTTGTTGGGTTGTGTTTTGTTCAAGGACTGGGGGGACTGTAGCCTGCAGCACAACTGAGGGGAGTTGGGGAGTGTTGTGCTATTCCCAAGCAGGGAGGTTTTTGCTGGCTGGAGGGCTAAACATGTTTGTCGGTTCCCCAATGAACCGAAGGCTTTAAGACATTGTGCAGTTGTTGTTTATGAACTATAAAGAAAAGGTATTTGGACACAAAATTCTCTTTGTGCTTGCTTTACTGAGAGACAGAGCTTGCAGGGACCTGCTGCAGAGGGACCTTTAAGCTTTTGCTTAAACCCTGTAAGGGCCGCAGGCCAAGCTGGGGCCGGAGGACTTTATTGTGGTGCGGAGTCTTGCATGGTGCAACTACCGGGAGGAGGTGGATCTGCGGACAGAGGAAGCAAGGGATCTTCTTCGGCCGGTGCTTCATCACTACAATGTACGGTGAGATATGTACATACATGGGCAGCTTTTAAAATCTGCTCGGCAGGTTCCGCCTGGACATGCTCACATATCTCCCAGTTTTGGTGTGCTGCAAGCTTTTAAAATTCACCTATTATTGATGACTCTTTTGACACTTTTAGAAGAGGGCTGGACAAAGGCCACAATTTTATTCTAGTAATGTTCTATCTGTTTGCCGCCCTTGAAAAGTTAGATTATGGAATAACGATTTGTGATTTGGATATCTCCGGCCAGGTCTTGAAATGGTTCCAATCTTATCTCCATAATAGAAAACAGATTTGGAACAGGGGCGAATCTTCAAGTATTTATAGCATGCATTCTGGAGTCCTACAGAGTTCAGCCTTATCTGCTTCCCTATTTAACATCTATTTATGAGCTGTTAACTAGCCTCTGTGAGGGCTTCCAAGTATATGCTGATGATACCCAGTTTTAATTTGCATTGGTAAAATTCTGGTCTGAGATTCAGGGTAAAATGTTGCCATGTATGACTGCAATAACAGCTTAGACTTGCTTTAAATCTGACAGAAACTGAAATCATGTATGCTAAAAATATTGAGTCAATATCAATTCCAGCCCACATGATTATTAATGGATATGAGATAAAAATTGTTTCACAGGATAAAAGTCTGGGGGTAATCATTGACTCAAAATTATCATTTGAGCCACAGATTAAGGCTGTGTTAGAGCTGTTTTTTAAAAACTACTCCTCCTACATCCTTTGAAGAATTTCCTGCAGCCACACAATTTTTGTTTGGTTGTACAGGTGAGCACTGCACAAGCATCCTCACAGTAGGCATGCAAGTAAGCATCTCCCTCCATACCCCACTTATTTTGTGCATTTTCTCCCAGAGTATAACACTTTAGGGATGTGAATCGTTTTCCATATCGTCTTAATGATAGAAATCGTGTGGCAGGGCAAGAAAATCGTCTTAGGCACGATTTTTTAGTTAAAAAATCGTTAAAAATCGTTTTTTCCGATTAGTGCGCACTAACTCGAGTTAGTGCGCACTAACGGGAGTTAGTGCGCACTAACTGGGAGTTAGTGCGCACTAACTGAAAATGATACAATTTGACACTTTTCAGGTCAGTTAAGGTCAGTTTAGGAATGAATATGTATTCCTATTGGCTGCCCTCTTATTTATTCATGTTACCAAGTTTCCTACTGACAGTATATGGGGGATGGGAAATGGAAACAGTTGGTAGCTTGACAAAACAAGTAATGTGATCAGTCAATGTGACTAGAACTTGTGCCCTAACCCTGATACCAGGGGTATTGTGATCTTCCTGCACACAGTGCCCTATCCCTATTAATACCAGGAGTGTTGTGATCTTCCTGCACACAGTGCCCTATCCCTAATACCAGGGGTGTTGTGATCTTCCTGCACACAGTGCCCTATTCCTGATACTGGGGGTGTTGTGATCTTCCTGCACACAGTGCCCTATTCCTGATACCGGGGGTGTTGTGATCTTCTTGCACACATCCCGATATCAGGGATAGGGCACTGCATGCAGGAAGATCACAACACTCCTGGTATTAATAGGGATAGGGCACTGCATGCAGGAAGATCACAACACTCCTGGTATTAATAGGGATAGGGCACTGCATGCAGGAAGATCACAACACCCCTGGTATCAGGGATAGGGCACTGTGTGCAGGAAGATCACAATACCCCGGAGGAGTGAGTGTCAGGCAGCTCCCCCCTGTCTGTGAAGCCAGCCTCTCACTAGTAATGCAGGGAGGGAGCTGTCTCAGACTTCACCATCCTCCCCCCCCCCCCCCCCTTACCCACACACCATTCACTAGCTGGGACATGGGGGAAGTCAGGAGTGAGGGTCAGGCAGCTCCCCCCTGTCTGTGAAGCCAGCCTCTCACTAGTAATGCAGGGAGGGAGCTGTCTCAGACTTCACCATCCACCCCCCCCCCCTCACCCACACACCATTCACTAGCTGGGACATGGGGGAAGTCAGGAGTGAGGGACAGGCAGCTCCCCCCTGTCTGTGAAGCCAGCCTCTCACTAGTAATGCAGGGAGGGAGCTGTCTCAGACTTCACCATCCTCCCCCCCCCTCACCCACACACCATTCACTAGCTGGGACATGGGGGGAAGTCAGGAGTGAGGGTCAGGCAGCTCCCCCCTGTCTGTGAAGCCAGCCTCTCACTAGTAATGCAGGGAGGGAGCTGTCTCAGACTTCACCATCCTCCCCCCCCCTCACCCACACACCATTCACTAGCTGGGACATGGGGGAAGTCAGGAGTGAGGGTCAGGCAGCTCCCCCCTGTCTGTGAAGCCAGCCTCTCACTAGTAATGCAGGGAGGGAGCTGTCTCAGACTTCCCCATCCACCCCCCCCCCCCCCTCACCCACACACCATTCACTAGCTGGGACATGGGGGAAGTCAGGAGTGAGGGTCAGGCAGCTCCCCCCTGTCTGCGAAGCCAGCCTCTCACTAGTAATGCAGGGAGGGAGCTGTCTCAGACTTCACCATCCTCCCCCCCCCCCTCACCCACACACCATTCACTAGCTGGGACATGGGGGAAGTCAGGAGTGAGGGTCAGGCAGCTCCCCCCTGTCTGTGAAGCCAGCCTCTCACTAGTAATGCAGGGAGGGAGCTGTCTCAGACTTCACCATCCTCCCCCCCCCCCTCACCCACACACCATTCACTAGCTGGGACATGGGGGAAGTCAGGAGTGAGGGTCAGGCAGCTCCCCCCTGTCTGTGAAGCCAGCCTCTCACTAGTAATGCAGGGAGGGAGCTGTCTCAGACTTCACCATCCTCCCCCCCCCCCCCTCACCCACACACCATTCACTAGCTGGGACATGGGGGAAGTCAGGAGTGAGGGTCAGGCAGCTCCCCCCTGTCTGTGAAGCCAGCCTCTCACTAGTAATGCAGGGAGGGAGCTGTCTCAGACTTCACCATCCTCCCCCCCCCCCTCACCCACACACCATTCACTAGCTGGGACATGGGGGAAGTCAGGAGTGAGGGTCAGGCAGCTCCCCCCTGTCTGTGAAGCCAGCCTCTCACTAGTAATGCAGGGAGGGAGCTGTCTCAGACTTCACCATCCTCCCCCCCCCCCCCTCACCCACACACCATTCACTAGCTGGGACATGGGGGAAGTCAGGAGTGAGGGTCAGGCAGCTCCCCCCTGTCTGTGAAGCCAGCCTCTCACTAGTAATGCAGGGAGGGAGCTGTCTCAGACTTCACCATCCTCCCCCCCCCCCCCTCACCCACACACCATTCACTAGCTGGGACATGGGGGAAGTCAGGAGTGAGGGTCAGGCAGCTCCCCCCTGTCTGTGAAGCCAGCCTCTCACTAGTAATGCAGGGAGGGAGCTGTCTCAGACTTCACCATCCTCCCCCCCCCCTCACCCACACACCATTCACTAGCTGGGACATGGGGGAAGTCAGGAGTGAGGGTCAGGCAGCTCCCCCCTGTCTGTGAAGCCAGCCTCTCACTAGTAATGCAGGGAGGGAGCTGTCTCAGACTGGTATCAGGGTTAGGGCACTGTGTGCAGGAAGATCACAACACTCCTGGTATTAATAGGGATAGGGCACTGTAAGAGATGACTGTAGTAGATTGAATAAAGATCTGATGTTTCTGCTCTCCTCACACCAAACAAAAACAACACACAAGCAGAGAAGCCCTTCTTACAAAGCTGAGCTAGTGAGTTAAGTAGGAGGAAAAGTAAACATACTGGTGCCAGTGTGGCTACTTAAAAAATACACTTACCAACAATCAATTACATATATTTGAACTGTGTACAGTTCCAGCCAGGACCACCTTTCTAAAATGCACAGTGATTGGCAAATTCAACATGCACTAGCATTTCAGGTGCCTGCTAACAAAAATAATAAACAACAAGTTCTAGTCACGTGAGTGCTGATCATTACATTACTTTTTTTGTCAAGCTTCCAACTGTTTCCATTTCACATCCCCCCAACCATATTGGTAACATCAATAGATAAGAGCACAGCCAGCCAATAGGAATACATACACACATATTCATTCCTAAGTGACCTTTACTGACCTGGGAAGTGTGAACACTTTGTTTCATTTTCTGTTGGTGTTCGTTAGTTTCCAGTTCCATTTCCCATCCCCCCAACCATCACCTCAGTGGTAACCTTGGTAATATCAATAGATAAGAGGGCAGCCAGCCAATAGGAACACATATTCATTCCTAACTGACCTTCAGTGACCTGGAAAGTGTTTATTTATATCATTTTCAGTTAGTGCGCACTAAATCGAGTTAGTGCGCACTAACGGGGAGTTAGTGCGCACTAACTCGATTTAGTGCGCACTAACACGATTTAACGATTTTTAACGATAAATCGTTAGAATTTCTATTGTATCGTGTTCTATAACGATTTAAGACGATATAAACATTATCGGACGATAATTTTAATCGTTGAAAAACGATTCACATCCCTATAACACTTACACTAGACGTCTGTAATGTGTTGCATCTGGAATTACCTTTAGTCACCTTGAGATTGATGCAGCTTCTTCAGAATGCTGCTACTTGCCTTATATATCAGGCGTGTCAATCCGAGAACATATTATGCCAGTGTTAGTTCACCTCTACTGGCTTCCAGGACAGTGGAGGATCAAATTTAAAGCTTTTTTACTGGTACACAAACTGCTTTCTTAACAAACAATCCCTTGATTTCATGGTTTATTGAAACTATATAATTTGAAAAGGAATCTTCGTTCTTCACAAAAAGCCCTCTTGAAGGTTTCTTTGGTCCGAGAAGCATATTTGTCTCAGACTCGGCAATGTGCTTTTTTGGTAGTTGCTCTAGTATTTTGGAATGAACTACTAACTGAATTGTGCTCATTAAATTGTACAAAGGGATTTAAGAAGTTCTTAAAGACTTTTCTATAATAGCAAGCCTATTATGTTAATGCTTGATGGCCTCCTCCTATTGTTCTCAACTGTTTTCTGATTTTACTTTGTTGTTTTAAATTTTGTACTGATTTTAGACTTTTATTGTATTTATGTATTTTGTTTGAGTTTATGTGGGTCATTTTCAAAAACGATCGCATGCGATCACTAAATGGGGGCAGAGTCGAGGCGACCTTAGAAAATCCAGGCCTATGTTTGTTGCATTGGTAGCCGCCTAGGGCTGTTGCATAGGCAGGATATAAATAAACCAACCATGAACCATAACCATAAGATACAAAGGGCATGACACAGAGCACAAAAGACTCCTAGCTAAGGTGAAGAGCTCATGGTGGGACAAACTTATATGGAGAGGTTGTGGTAGGAACATGAAGAGGAAGTGCAGCGCTGGCGGCAGATCCCTTCTGCTGAGAGAGAGGTTGGGGTTGGTCTGGTCATGGTGGGGTAGTGCCAGGTGAGCAAGGCTGGCCGTCGAGCTCCGCGGCCAACAAGCACAACACTCACAAGATGCATGCAAGATAGCATCTCCTTCAATACCTCACTTATTTTGTGCATTTCCTCCCAGAGTACAACCTAAATCCTTGCAGTTCCTCACAGTTTGTTATGTACCATGTTTCAAAGTCCTTGCACCTCATGTCACAGTCCATCAGGGGGTCTGCTAATCAAGTGTTTTGCCTTTCAGTTTGCTTTCAATTGGAGTAAATGATTCATTTGCATCGGGACTCGGCAAGTCAGTGCTTCCATATATGATACACTTCCTCATTACACTCCTCCAATGTGTAGAGGTCTGGCCTTTCAATGTCTTCAACAGTAAGAATGTTGTTGTCCTCCACCTCTGCCAGATCTAGCTGCAGCTATTGTTTCTCTTTCCTGGGCACCTCCTGTCTGCTAACTGTTGACTCACTAGGGCCCTGTTCCTCCTTGGATTTGCTCTTTTCCCATGTAAATTGGATTACTTTAATATAACAGATCAAGGTTTTGGAATTGCTCTGGTCTGATCATTCACTTATTCTCTTTAGTGCCACTAAAAATGCTGACCAAATATATTGTAATATTCCAACTAGAAAGGTGGTCAGACCACAAGTCACACCTGAACTATTTTGTGACACTTGGATGTAGCTTCTGCTAGTAGTGGAGCAGTTCAGTCTATAAATGAGTTAACTGATAAATGGTATTCCATCAAGGCTACCACTTATCATAAACTGGGACCTCAGAACATCGTAACAAAAAGGTATAAAGGTAAATGTGTTCCTTAGTTTTCATTTGAATTAATGAACCAAAGAAGGATAATTATAAAGGACAAGACAAGTGCTGTAAAAGTAAGAATAGTGACCTAAGATTAGAATATGATTTATTGTGGAGATTGTATATGGCTACTTGTAAAACAGCTAATCAAGACTATTTCATAAAAAGGATACTTTGAAATGTCTGTATTTGAATGCAAGAAGTCTAAAAAATAAGATGGGAGAGTTAGAGTGAATAGCACTGGATGAAGAGGTAGATATCATTGGTTTCTCAGAGACATGGTGAAAGGAGGATAACCAATGGGACACTATGATACCATGCTACAAATTGGATCAAATGGTGTAGGTGTGACACTATATATTAAAGAGGGCATTGAGTCAAACTGGATAAAGGTTTTGCAGGAAAGAAAATGCAATGTTGAATTGTTATGGATAAAAATTCCAACTGAAAAGGGGAAGTATATTACTGTCCACCTGGACAGAATGACCAAACAGACAATGAAATGCTAAAAGAAATTAGGGAAGCTAACAAAATCAGCAGCACAGTAATAATGGGAGAGTTCAATTATTCCAGTATTGATTGGGTGAATGTCACATCAGGACATTCTAGAGAAGTAAAATTCCTGGATGAAATAAATGACAGCTTCATGGAGCAGCTGGTAAAGTATCAACAAGAAGGGAAACTATTTTAGACCTAGTCCTTAGTGGATCACAGGATTTGGTGCGAGAGGTAACTGTTGGAGCCACTTAGCAATAGTGACTGCAACATTATCAAATGTGTCTTAATAACTGGAGGGAGGACATTAAAGAAACAAACTGCATCAACATTTAACTTTCAAAAGGGTGACTGTGATAAAATGAGGAAAATCATTATGCAAAAAAAATTAAAGGAACAGTTACAAAGGTTAAGAGTTTACATCAGGCATGGACCTTGTTTAAAAATACGGAATCAGAGACAAGATGTATTCCACACATTAAAAAAGGTAAAAGGATTAAACTATTACCAGCATGGTTAAAAAGTGAGGTGAGAGAGGCTATAATAACTAAAAGAACATCTTTCAAGAAATCAAAAAGGGTTTGGGTAATTGCCAGGTTCTTGTGGCCTGGTTTTGGCCTCTGTTGGAAACAGGATGCTGGGCTTGATGGACCCTTGGTCTGACCCAGCATGGCAATTTCTTATGTTCTTATGTCCAAATAAGAAAACAAGAAACAGCATAAGCACTGACAAGTTAGATTCAAAGTATTGATAAGGAAGGCAAAGAGAGAATTTGAAAAGAAACTTGCCATGGAAACAAAAATTCATAATAAAAATGTTTTCCGGTACATTAAAAATAAAAAGCTTGTGAAGTAGTCAGTTGGACCATTAGATGGTCAAGGGATAAAAGGAGCACTTAGGGATGACATGGCCATAGTGATCTTTACTGAGGAAGATATAAGGCAGATACCCATGCCAGAAGTGATATTTAAAGTGATGATTCAGAAGAAATGAAACAAATCTCAATAAACCTGGAAGAGGTAGTAGGGCAAATTGACAAAATAAAGAATTGCAAATCACCTTGACCTGATGGTATACTTCCCAAAATTCAGAAAGAACTGAAAAATGAAATTCGGAACTGCTTTTTGTAATTTGTAAACTATCATTAAAATTGTCTGTGGTACCTAAAGACTGGAGAGTTGTCAGTGTAACACCAATTTCTTCCACACAGCATTGCTGCCATACTCATACTTTGCACCTTGAGGGTTTTACTGTCACTCTGCCTTTCTGTCATACCCCAGACTCTATATTTGGCGTGTTCTTGCCACCGTGGGAGGCTGCTTTGCACCTTTCATGGTGCCCTGGTATGTTGATTCCACTCCTTGTTCTGCTTTTATTGGTGCCTTGGGGTTTTTGCAACCACCTTTTCTACTTCCCCCTTCATAGTGCCTTAGGATGTTGTGACCACTCTTGGTGCCACTTTTGCTCTCATGCTTCCTTTGAGGGCTCATGCCACTGTTGTTGGTTTTCTCCTTTGAAGCCTTGTGGTGTTCTTCCCATTCTTGCTGCTTCCTTGTTCTTCTCACTGTGCCTTGGAGCTCTTCTGCCACTGCAGGTACCTTTTGTCCCTTTATGTTACATTAGGCTATTCATCTAACTTCTGATGCCACTTTGCCACAGACTGGGTACCTTGAAGTTTGTTTCCTCCTTCTGATATCTTCCCACCAGTTTTATTAGAATTGATGAGAAAATCCCAAATTTAGTGCCAAAATGAAGCTGCAGTGCTTCCCCTGTTGACTTTAATGGTAAACAAGTGAATGAACAAAACAAATTAATTTTTTTTTGTTTGAAACTAATGAACCCAAGGAAGGTGCCCAATGAAAAAAATGAATAAACTAAAACCAAAAATTGTTTCTATGTACATCTCTACTTCCTAGCAATCCTTTTAACAAATTAATTAGATTTGTCGAAACTAAAAAGAGTTTTCTCTTGTTTCGGTCCAGTAATTTGGAACTTTGTCCCACAAGAACTGACACTTTATTCTGGACTACTTGACTACTAGAGAACTTGATAAAGTGTGGGTTTTTATATTTCACTGTAGTTATCTTCATTTTTGTATTTTATTGCTTCCATGATTGCTTCATATTTGTTTTGTTTCTCAATGTTTTTTAAGATTTGCACTTTTATAATGTTTAATTGGCTTTATGCTTGTTATACATTGTCTCAGGCTTTGAAATAGGGTGCTCAATAATGAATACATAAATATTTTATTTTATTAATTATTATTTATGTCATAAGGCTATTTAAGATGTAATAATGCATAACTTGAAATTTCCTCTAGCAGCTATCAATTGTTTGAGAAATTAATGCACACAATGAATAATGCATCGCGGATGCATATTCAAATTTTAAAATGTTTCCTGAATTGGAGGAGTTTGGGCCAAATAAATTAATATGAGGAGTGCTTAGCGTTCGTGCATTAGTGGATTTTAATGCTGGAAATAAATACACCTTTTTTCCTGGCTTTATGCTTTGCGATATGCCCTAAAAATCACAAATCCCATTTCATGCAGGAGGGGAGAGGGGGAGAGGGGAGGGGAGGGGAGAGAGAGGGAGAGAGCTACTGGGGAGACACACATATTAGTCAAAGGAAGCATAAGAAACATTTTTGGAAATGAGAAATTAAACATAAGTAAAGACTATCTCAAGCATTTTAGTAGATATGAATGGCAATGCAAAAGGCCTTTTTCCCAGTTCACAACAAGTTTGCCCCAGTAAAAGAGAGGACTTCCTAAACCCCCTAGCTAACTTATCTCGCTTTTACCATATTAGCCCCGAGTCTTCAAACTCTACTAACTAGCCTCATTTTTTTTGTTATACGACTTACACACAGTAGTGATGTGCAGAAGGAAAAAAAATGTTTCAATTCGTTTTTCGTTTTGCCAGGACCCAAATTCATTGCATTAGTTTCATAGGGGGAAAACCAATTCATTGATTACTTTTATTCATTTTCCGTTTTCCCATTACAGTCAATGGGGGAAGTATTTTCAGCCTATTTTTGGCTGCAGAATTAGGGTTTTCTTATCAATTCTGATGAAACTTCTGGGGAGCAATCATCAGAATGAGAAAAGAGCTCCAAAGTACTTAGACTGTGGCAAAGTGGCACCAAAGTGGCATGAATAGCCTAAGGCACTGTAAAGAGGCAAAGGGGTACCAGGAGTGGCAAGAGTGCTTTAACAGAGGTGCAAAGCATCAGCGAGAGTGTAAAAAACACACCACAGCTTCAAAAGAGAGCACAAATAATAGTTGCATGAACCCTCGAAGGCAGCATGACAGGCAAAGTGGCAAGACAAGTGGCATCAACATCCTACAGCACAATAAAGGGGGAACATAGCAAGCAGAAAGAGTGTCAGAAAAACCACACAAGGCGCCAATAAAGGGACAAAGCAGCAGAAAGACTAGCACCAACACACTGAGGAACCATGATAGTGGCAAGAACACCACAAGGAGTTGAGTGAGTCATCTGGTGATTGGCAGCAAGGCAGAGTGACAGAAAGTTGATACGGGCAAGACAGGCTGGCAGAGCAGAGGTAGTCAGGTCCCTGTGGTTTTGATAGGGGCAAGACAGGCTGGCCCCGGGGAGAAAAGGGCTCCCTAGAATGGGTTTGCTCCTAGAGTGGGGTATTTCCATTGGCGTCTAGTGAGCTCCTGCTGGTCTTTTAAAATCTGGTGGACGTAGCAGATATACAAACGAGAATTTTGAAGGCCAAGGCAGAGGAGGTTTCCATGTGAACAGCGGTTCAACATGGGTCGGTGGGCATTAGGAGATAGGCTGGCTATACCCAGGGAGATTTCCCTGTCCTTTGCGCAGGAAAGGGCTCCCTAGAATGGGTTGGCCCCTAGAATGGAGTGTTTCCATTGGTGCCTAGTGAATACCCAGAAGCTTATGCACTTCAGCTGATGACAAAGGAACTTGAAGAGCTCTCAGAAATAAGAAAAGTCCAAATCTACAATATCAACCTTTGTTGACTTTGTACCCACACAGTGGATGAACTAGAGTGCAACTACCACCAGTTTTCTATAGTACTAGAAACATTAATGTTGGCACCTAAGAAAGATTTAGGGACAATGGCTCATATTAGGAAGGTCATGAAAACTATTGAGCATATGAAATATGCAAGCTCCAAACATCTTAATTCAGCTTTTTATGTTCTTACATTCCAAATGTTGCATAACAGGAAAAAGAATATTCAGTAAAGAAGTGATGTACAAATACATGAAACTGAAATTAGAAATATTAGAACTAAACTCAGACACGCACAGCGTTTAAGGTCAAGCCCTTGTAGTGACGTAAGGGCTGGATAGTGGACACTGCAGACAGGCACAGCGTTTGAGGTCAGGCCCTTGCAGTGACGTAAGGGCTGGATAGTGGACAGACAATCACAGCGTTTGAGGTCAGGCCCTTGTAGTGACATAAGGGCTGGCAAGTGGACACTGCAGACAGGCACAGCGTTTGAAGTCAGGCCCTTGTAGTGATGTAAGGGCTGGAAAATGGACACTGCAGACAGGCATAGCGTTTGAGGTCAGGCCCTTGTAGTGACGTAAGGGCTGGATGGGCAGGCACAGCATTTGAGGTCAGGCCTTGTAGTGATATAAGGGCTGGGCAGTGGACAGACAGGCCCAGCGGTTGAGGTCAGGTACATGTGCTGATATTATCTGGAACATATGAGGCAGTTGGAGCTGCTGCAAGGCTTTAAATTGTTGTTATTCATCTTGCCATTCACTGGGAAAATTTGGAAACCCAAGCAAAGGCAGGTTTATTTTCAAAAACACTAGCATTTCCATCAACTCTGGTACCAGCCTTGAGCAGTGAGGGCTCATGATATCCCCTGATATTGAAAATACACGTTCACTGGGCATACTGGTTGGTGGATATGACAGATATTGCTGAGCCACTTTGGCTAGGTGTGGCCAGACAGTGGACTTGTGTGCCCAATATGCCAGTGGATCTGTCTGCATGTCCTCTATGGCCTCTGTGAGATACCGTGTCACTGATATTTGTTCTGGTGTCTCCTTTGCTTGGGTGGGCTGAGAGTCCTTCTTGCCAGCTGCTTTCATGCTAGCCCATTCCAGAACAGATGCTTGTTTATGGGCAACATGGCTTTGGTTTACTGAAGTGGAGGAGGAAGTACTAGCTGTCACTGACAGAGTGCTGCTCCTGCTTGGGCTAGCACTCAGAAGTGCCTTCTGTTTCCTCCTCTGCTTCATGCCTAATCTGTCTCTGCCTATGGCGCTCCTATTCATGGACTTTTACTAACTGCAGGTCCTTCACAAATGTGAGACAATCAGACTGTAGGGTGAGTTTCCCTTTCACACGGGGATCACAGACTGTGGTGAGCATGTATGTGTAGTCTTTTGTTAAAGGTCGTGGCGAGCATGTATGTGTAGTCTTTTGTTAAAGGTCTTAATTAGGGATGTGAATCCTGCTTCTGACGATTGAAAATATCGTACGATATTTTCAAAGTTGTCAGAAATCGGGGGCTCCCCAAAACCGATAGGAAAACCCCACAAAATTGTTCGTGGGGTTCTCTTATCGTTTTGGGGGAGGGCGGGAAAAACGGCACACCGAAACAATCCCTAAACCCACCCCGACCCTTTAAAACTGATCCCTTAGCTTCCCCAACCCTCCCAAACCCCCCCAAAATTTTTTACAAGTACCTGGTGGTCCAGTGGAAGTCCCAGGAGCGATCTCCTGCTCTCGGGCCATCGGCTGCCACTAATCAAAATGGCGCCGATAGCCCTTTGCCCTTACCATGTGACAGGGTATCCATGCCATTGGCCAGCCCCTATCACATGGTAGGAGTAATGGACGGCCGGCGCCATCTTTAAAAATGGTGCGGGCCATCCAGTGAGATGCTTGTGAGGCATCTCCAAATCAGTCTGCTTTTGTCGGAGAACCTGTCCTGCCTTCACAATTCTGTGGAAGTGCGCTGCTATGTTCCTGCACTTGTGTATTAAAATTAACGTATGCAGGTATTCATTCTCTTAGTGATTGGACTCCAACCCCAGAGCTGACTTTACTACCAGGTGCAGAGTGTGTGCAAAATTTTGGATGTTCTGAAAGCGCCCGTCGCATATTGCCTTTACCATGTTTGCACCATTTTCTGTGACAAATAACCCTGCCTGAAGATTCCTGTCTCACTGGTGTAGCTGTCAGCCTGCCAACATCTGTCTGATGCATGCTAGAATATTGGCTGAGGTATGGGCCTCGTCCATCAGGTGGGTGTGCAGTAAAGCCCACCTCCACCCTGATACTTGTTCACTAATACAGCTGCTGCTGGCTCCCCCTGCCTCAGCCAGGTCCCACCATTGTGCTGTCAGGGAAAGATAAGAGTGTGCAGCATTCATGGCAGTCCAGATATTGCAGGTGAAATGCACACTCCCCTGTGCCTTAGCTAGCAGCGCTTGGATGCAACTGCAACACTGGTTGTACAGGCTGGGGATGACCTTTCTGCTAAATGTGGTTCTGGAGGGGACTTTGTAATTTGGAACTAAGACCTTCAGCAAATGCTTGAAATCCACATTCTCCACTACCTGCAAGGGCTGGTCATCAAGGGCAATCATTTCCCTGATGCTCCCGGTTACAACTTTTGAGGCTGCCTGCCTCCTTCCTTGGAATAGCATTACCGAATATCACCCCATTTCCTCCATGGTGGGTTCTCGCTTCTGACACATGGCAGGGGGCTGCTGGCCTGCCACCTTATTGCTAGAAGGGGCTGAGGGCATGGTGTGACTCTGCTCCTTTTCAACCACTTTACACTGCCTGGAAAAAGGGGTCCTCTGACTGGTACTGCCACCATCCCCAGATGGCAGTACTGTTGGGTGTTGCTTCTGCATATGATGCATCATGCCAAAATTAGTTAGATGTCCCATTTGCTTGCCTCTGCTAATAGCCCTGTCACAGTAATTAAACTGAGCAAATCGCGGGTCCTCCATCACTTTAAAGTAGCTCCAGATCGCAGATTTCTTTCATGATCCCTCCTCTATAGCCTTCCGGATGGATGCTGGCACTGGAGTTGAAGTAGTGGGTGACCCTAAGAATCAATGCCAGGGGCATAAGTCACACTCTGTGCCTGCACTGACTGCTCATCCTCCTCCTCATCATCAGTTTCATCTCTCCCCTGCAGCACTGAAGTGGAGGCCAAGACAGAACTAACTAATCCTCCTAAACCTTCTTCATCTATTACTTCTTCCATTCTGATGATGAGAATCCCACACAAGATGATTCTTCATCGGAATCAGAAGCAAACACTGCCTGCGTTATATTTTCAACTCTAAGTCGAGTCTGCTGTCGCACTGCTGCTTTTGGGTCTCGCCCTTTTGTCTTGCATGACTCCGCCTCCCCTTCCCTCATCTCCAAAACTACATGGTCAGAAACAGGTGGTGGTGGTGCATCACCTTTAAATTTCATTTTTTTCCGGATGGAACTGCCTGCCCCTCCAGAGATTTTAGATTGGAACAGCTCCCGTTTTAACTTTAATGGGGGACTGGCACTGCCTTTTGAAGTGCTTCATCTGCCAGTCCCAATCACTCAACCATGTCTACCTTTCCCTGACATCATGGATTTAATGTTACTGAATACTAGGGATTTCAATTAAAAGAATTATTTCTTTATTGGTAAATGAACACCTCTTTCCCAATATATGTGAGTCTGGAAAACTTCCCACAGACGCATGGTGCAGTGCCTTGATGTACACTACAACTGAGACTGCTGTATGTGCACACACCTAACTTTTAACTACAAAAGAGGCCTACTGGGGATTTGGCTTAAAAGAGCACTGCTGTCCCAATATATGTGAGTCTGTAAAACTGCCCACAGATGCATGGTACAGTGCCTTAATGTACACTACAACTGAGACCGCTGTATGTGTGCACACCAAACTTGTAACTACAAAAGAGGCCTACTGGGGATTTGGCTTAAAAGAGCACTGCTGCCCCAATATATGTGAGTCTGGAAAACTGCCCACAGATGCAGTGCAGAGCCTTGATGTACACTACAACTGAGACTGTTCTGTGTGCACAAAAAAAATGAAATAGCAGAGAAAAAACTTAACTGGAAGCCTGAGCAAGCACAATTCCTAGTGATGTTGCTTCTTGTTTGAAAATACCAACTCACACTATCTCCCAACCACAGCACCCAAACCCTGCCTGCAACCTACCCCAGGGGAGTAAGATAAGCAGCAATATGCTACTGCTGGCAGCTTGTCTCAGTAGGAGAGATAGAGAGACCATCTGAGTGCAATAGAAAAAAGTGCAGTCAAAAAAAGCCTGCAGCAAATCGAACAAATATCTTTTTCAATGGAAAATTCTATCAAAGTAGCTAGCAATTGAATACAGATTTGAGACACTCAGACTAGCTCTGAGTAAAGCCACCTCTCCGGACAACCCCCACAAAGCAAGAGCGTGGCACACCACGTGCTTAAGGTATAAATAGTACAGCGTCATCAAGAGCAGCATCACAGAGCACTGAGTGAGAACGGCAATTGGCTGCATTAGAAAAATGCTTAGCTCTGATAGGTTACATTATCGTCTCCTTGCCAACCTCTCTGTCCCACTCTATGACAGGGCTGTGAGGTCACTTATGACTCACAGGAAAGGGCTGGTTTTTGCTATGGATACTCCCATATGGCCTATTTCAATCGGCTGCTAAGAAATCACTGTGAACCAAAAGAATGAAACTAATATGATATGATTTATTCATGGGGGATCGGCATGTGTTTCGCGAACCCACGAATCAAATGAACAGGGACTTACACGTTGCGGATTGCACATTCATTGAAAATGAATGCACATCCCTAACATGCAGCCCATGTACAGGTAGATACGCGCGTACCTTTGCTGGGTTTTAAAATCCATGCAGTGCGTGCCAAGCTGAGGCACACATGGATCTCCAGGCTTTGTTGTGTGCAAGCCTTTGAAAATCAACCAGATAGTATCCTTTGAAAATTACCCTCATATATGCTATTTTTACATATGAATCCCTTTTGAAAATGTACTTTGTTATATACACATTTTCCCCTCTACCCCACACATTCCCACATATTTTACACTCACTCCCAGGACAACTACCCATATACGCATACACACAAATCCCTAACATACATAAACAACCCCTTGACACATACATTACCATACACTCCTGTCACACACACACATTACACATGTAATCACCACCTGCACAAACACTGCTCACACCACTAAAGCTTCATTGGCATCTGATGTTTCTTCATTAACATTTGCATACATGCTAATATTAATGCATGCATGCTATTATCTTTCCAGACCAGTTTAGAGTCCATGCCAGGCATGCATAACACACCTATAAAAAGGTCAAATAATAAAAGTATTCCTCGCTCCAAAATTCCCATATATGCAAGTATGTGGGCCACATTTGAGCGACACAGATTTTAAAAACAGCTAATTATGTGCCTATATGTGCTAAAAGGGGCAGGGAATGGGTGTTCCAGGGTGAGGCCAACAGTTACACGTGTATGTTTTTTGGGTTTTTTTTGTATAAATGGTTTATTGAGATTTTACAATAACAAAATTACAAACAGCCTAGGAGGTGTGGGGTACTGCAACACCTCCCAGTATAAAATCAGATTATTAGATATGAACTACAACTAAAGGTGTACTCTTCCCCCCCAAAATTCCCTCCCTATCCCTCCCCCCGATTCCTGATTGAAGTCATAAAACAGTAGCAGAGGGTACTGCAGTCCCAATAACAAGGAAAACCAAGGTTCGTCCTTCCATGAATCGCAAACCAGAGATAATGATGTTCAATCATTGAGAGCCAACTGCCAGCTCGATGCGGCAGAGTCTGAATGTATGACTCCCAGACAGCCAGAAAAAGACTCCTGTGATGCGGTGAGCTGCGGGACGACAAATGTTCCATATGCATGAGCGAGTAAAAGAGATTTCTCCAGGTCAAAACGATGGTGGTTCCACGTCTCTCCAGCACAGTAGAATCACTTGCTTCCCCACCAGGCCGGCCTTCTGAGCAGGAGACAAGTCCCCAGATCCCAAAGTCGCAGGGGCAGAATACCGCCAAACAAGAGCCATAATGGTGCTACTGGAATAGAAATGGTTAAAATGGTGACCAGATACTTCGCTATTTTTGTCCAAAAAAGCTTAAATGCCAGGCAGGCCCAGAATGCATGTGACAATGTGCCAATTACATGTGGACAACGACCACAAAAAGCAGTATCAGTGATACGTTGGTGTTGAGCCATCTGCGGAGAGACATAGGCCCTCCCAAAAAAATTATATTGGAGTTCTCTGTAATACAAATTGCACGAAATTCTGGCCACCTTACCAAAACAGACACACAATATTGAAGAAGTAACAACAAACTTCCCTTCCCTTGTCCAGCACTCTGCCAGCGTTGCACAAAGTTCCACCTGCCCAACCTTGCTCAATTGTTTGTAATAATAAGAGAGAGAAGGGGCAGAAGTGTTATTCAATTGAAAAATCTGTTCTAATTTCTGGAATGTGGTCTGTTGTCGGAAAGCCACAGGTAAAGAATTCAAATAATGTGAAACTTGTAAGTAGAGAAATACGGAGGACCCTCCCAATCTATAATATTCCTGAAATTCAGAGTAAGGAAGCGGGCCACCCTCCCTGGTAAATGACCCAGGCATGTAATGCCCACTTGGAACCAGTGCCGAAAAGCGGCGGTCTGGGAGCTGGAGAGAAAATCGGCATTACCAGATATTGGCAGCAAATATGCACAAACTCGGGGCATCTGCAATCATTTAGTTAATTGAACCCACACTTGTCGAATAGGACGGATAGTGATAGAAGAAGACAAAAACATAGAAAGCTTTGCAGGCTCCACTTGAAGAACATAAGGCACTTCCAGAGGCACCACCAAGGCACAATCCGCAACAGACGGGGTATGCAAAGAAGTACCCAAATGCCAATCTCTAATAACTCGCAAGACAAATTATATAAGTAAAGATTTGGCACTCCCAACCCCCCCCCCCCCCCCCCCCGTTCCCCTCCTTTTCTGCAACCAAGAGAGAGGCAGCCTAGCCCTCCAGCCACAAAGGAAAAGCTGCAAGGATCGATCCAATGTCATCAGATACCGACATCTAAGACAAATGGGTAAGTTTTGAAGAAGTAAAGCCATTTGGGAAGAAGAACCATTTTATATATGTGTACTCAGCCAATCAGAGACAAAGGTAAAGGTTGCCAGCTCTGCAACAGGTCCTGTGTGATTTTAAGAAGGGGGGAATATTCAGCTGATATATTTGGGTGGGATTCATGGATAAACAAACTCCAAAATAGCGAAATGATGAATCAGCCCATTGCAAGGGAAATGAATCCCGCCAGCGCTCCCGAAGAGCGTCAGGGAAGGCTAGTGCCGAAGATTTTCCTCTGTTCAACTGGAAGCCCGAGAATGCACCAAAAGCTCCAAATAGATCTAAGAGCAAGGGCAGCGACGAGTGAGGATCTGTGAGGAAAGCTAATAAGTTGTCCGCAAAAGCGGCACATTTAAAAATGTCCCTGCCAAATCGAACCCCTCTGATTCTGGGAGTATGTTGTATTGCTACCAATAGGGGCTCCAACTGAAGAATAAAAAGCAGGGGAGACAGAGGACAACCTTGGCGGGTTCCACGTAAGATAGAGAAAGGTTCAGATCGCTCCCCATTCACAAGTAAAGACACTTGAGGAGCATCATATAATAGTTGAATGGCGTCGTAAAAAAACCCCTCAAAGTCCATCTGTCTCAGGATATAAAACAAATAGTGCCACTCCACCTGATCAAAAGCTTTTTCTGCGTCAAAGCTTATAGCAAGATATCGAGTGTGAGTGGAGCGGCACATCTCCATCACCACAAGCACCCGACGAATGTTATGGAGGGCATATCGTTTGCGCACAAAACCAACTTGATGTGTGCCCACCAACTTGATGTGTGCCCACTTGATGTGTGAGTAAAGAGCTAAACAATCCACCAGGATTTTCGCCAGCAGCTTATGATCAAAATTAATGAGCGAGATCAGGCGATAAGAATCAGGAGCAAGAGGGTCCTTACCCGCCTTGGGGATAAGAATGATATGAGCATGATTCATCTGTGTGGGAAAGCTTCCCCTAGCCACTAGATCAGAAAACAAAAGTATCAAGGGGCAGGCTAACTTATCCAATAAGCATTTATAAAATTTGACAGGATATCCATCCGGGCCCGGGGCTTTCAGACATTGAGACTTGTAAATTGACAATTTATCCTCCTCCACCATAATAGGAGAATTCAAGATGTGTTGTTGCTCCACTGTAAGGTGTGGCAAGGATAAAGAATAACAGAATCGAGCACTGGCAGCCTCCGCCCCCCCCCCCATTCCAGTATAATTGACTGTAATAGTCACAGAAAATGTGTAGAATAGATTTGGTATGCATCTCAATGTGTCCTGATGCATTCTGCAGTCCCGCTATGAAGCGGGAGGCATGCAAGGATCTAATCAACTGGGACAACAGTTTGCCCACCTTTTTACTATATTGGTATAACCGCAGTTTATAATATAGGAGACTCTTTTGTTCTCTCTGGTGCAACAATGTGTTTAAAGTCCATTGGAGGGAGAGATACGTGTCTCTGGCCGGACCCGTATTCACCTGGAGGAGCCGCTCCTTAGCCTTCTTCAGCTGGTTAGTGAGCTGTAAAACCCGTTTATTGAGAGTGGCTCGGCGGTGAGCTGTGTAGGAGATGATGTCTCCTCTCAGAACTGCCTTGACCGTATACCAGAAAAGTGTAGGCTGGTCTCTATGGTCCTGGTTCAATTTATCATAGTCGGACCTTCGTTCATCTAAGTACTTTTGAAAATTCCTATCCTCAATTAAATAGTAGGGGAAATGCCAGATCTTAGCAGAATTAGAAGGGGACTGAAAAGCCATGGCTATCCACACTGGGGCATGGTCATAAATCACAATATTCTCGATACCGACCTCAGACACCCGTGAAAAGGCTTGGCGACTGGTGAGAAAAAAATTGATATGAGAATATGTGGCGTGCGCATGGGAGAGGTGTGTAAACTCCTTCACTCCCAGGTTCAAAGTGTGCCAGGTGTCAACCAGATGTAGGGCAGTCTCCAAAAATGAGGGACCCCTTCCCAAGCCCGCTTCTCATAGCTGGTTTTGAGAGGCATCTAGTTGAGGGTCCTTAACGGTGTTGAAATCACCCCTACAATGATCGTATCCTCAATAATTGGGAGCAGATATTGATAGAGAACTTGAAAGAAAGTCAAGGAATAAATGTTAGGAGCATAAAGATTGCAGAACACCACAGTCTGATGATAGAGTTAAGTGATCAGGATAAGAAAACAGCCATCAGGGTCCTTAATTTCTCTACGAACCTGAATAGGTAAATTCTTATGAAACAGTATTGCCACACCCGCCGAACGAGAATTGGCAGAAGCACAGCAGAGACTACCCACCCAATGTTTATACAATTTAGCATGTTCTAAATCAGGTAAATGGGTCTCCTGGAAAAAGGCCACGTCTGTCTCCAGATGTCGTAATCGAGTTAAAATCTTAGAACATTTGATGGGGGAATAAATGCCACAACGTTCCATGACACTATCTGCATCTGTTGATTAGGTTGCAAGTAGTATCAAGGATAGGCAAAACAGATTTTTCACCCTAGGTTGAGCCTGGACCCTCCCAGCTGGAGCCCATACTTGAGAAATGAAATCCCTGGCCAACGAACCGTCCAGAGATAGGACATGAAAGCAAGGTTGAGGACATTCAAACCAATCAGGAATCCTGTAGTTCCCCCTACCCTCCTTCCCCCTAATCCCATACCCTATCCCCATTCCCCCGCCCACCTTCCCCGAGCCCTGACCTCTTAGCATTACATGCCCCAGTTGTCAACACAACCTTGAGATCACGCTCCCGTTTCTCCTGGAGAAGGGGAGATTAAGAGGTCCCCTCCCACCCCAGCCCCCATCCCCCATCCAGCCCCGGTCACCCCAGAACCATGATAAAAGCTAATGAAGTTAAAATAACTAAAACCAGGTACATCAGCAATCATTGAGAACCAGTGTTATTCATACAGGAAGACAACGCCGCACATCATGGTCAGAGAACGTGCGTGAACATAGGCCGGTCACCCTCAAACAGTAGAGCGACCACCACTATGGTCAACTGAGAGAACCACAAGCCCTGATGACCAGCGATATAGTTTGCCCAGGTTACCTTAGGCTTCTGATGTAGAATACCATTTCAAAGAAGAAAAGTAGTAACTAGTGCACAACCACAGCACAAGTGGGGAGTATCAGTCTCGTACATAAAAAGAGAAGGAAGACGAGAGGAAGGAAAAAGAGAAAGAGGGAAAAGAAAAGAAAAAAGAGAAGGAGAGAAAAAAAACTTACTTCCACCGGCTCAAAATATTTCCTCACCACATGGGTTATCTATGACTCTCAAAGAACAAAGGAAGAAATAAGGAAAACATAAAGAAGAATAAAGGAAGAAGGGGAAAAAATATTTAAACCCAGCAACTGCAGGGAAGGTCCCCATAGAGCTCAAGAACTTGCAGGGAGGTGCCTAAACCAACGATTAATGCAGGAGAGAAGAGAAGCTCAGCAGCCTCCCCACACTAGCCAACATGCAGGCTCCTAAAAGTCAAGAAGTGATATAGCAACAAAGGAACCATGAAAGCTATAGGATAGTTTTGGCAAGTGAGGGGGCCACTGACCCTCCCTATCTGCCCCCCCCCCCACAGTAAGTAAACCACCTCCCCTCGGACAACTAATTAACATAATAACCAGGGAACTTGAAATCAGGGATAGAAGCAGGAAAGAAAAAGATGATTTCAAGTACTCTAAGAGCAGCTATGCAACTTCCCACATTTTAAAAAGAAGTCCGTTAATAAGAAAAAGGAATGAAGATGATGGGAAAAGCTGAGAGCACGTTGATTAGCCCAACAATACTATAAAAAGTGCTGGGAAAAGTTTGACAATTCCACACAGTACTCGAGTCCACCATATACTGTCCAAGAAAGAAGAAAAGAAAATCGTCCAGACATTAGTGCAGTCTCAAGCACCGGGGGCAAGCATCCACCACGGAAAAACTAATAAAAATAACCCTGCAGAAATTCAGCGACAACTAAAAAAATAAATTGATAGTAAAAATAGAAAAAATAGAAAAGGGTTGTGAAAGCCCCATATGGAGTAAGCATGTAGACACGCAGTGTAAGGGCAGAGACACACTATATGCCGATAAAAACAGAACCAGAGACTCCTGCCTGTCATTTCCGAGGCTAGCCCTGGCCATCGGGTCGATGCAAATTCAATGCTTGAAAGGTAAAAATCCAATCCGAATGGAAAATTGAAAGAGCAAACTTATGCGAGTAGATTCCGATCCAACCATCTTGGTGCCTGAACCAAGTGATCAGAGTCAAGTTGGGACAGGCGGCTCCCGGCCATTAAGGTCACGCACAACAGCCTGAGCTGCTGCAGGGGTGTCCAGCCACTTTATTCCCATTGCAGTGACCACAAAAAGTCGAGCTGGGTAGATTATGGTAGCGCGGAGGCTCTGATTTATCAGTTGAGAGCAGTGAGGCTCCATGGCTCTACTCTGCGCCACGACAGACGCTGAAAAATCCTGGAAGAGGAGGATTTTTTGGCCAGCATAAGTAAGTGACTGGCCTCCCCTCAGCGCTCACAGGATATCCATTTTATGGGCGTAATTGTGCAGCTTAGCGATCACGGATCTGGGACGCGCGGTGTTATCCTGCCTAGGGCCCAGCCTATGCGCGAGTTCCACCCACAGGGGTCCGTGCGTATCTGGGATCTCCAATTGCTCCCGCAGCCAGGTTTCAGCAATGCTGAGAATTCCTGATCTTTGATCGTCTCCGGTAAGCCTATGAATCTCACATTCGAGCGGCGCAAACGGTTCTCCAGGTCCTCGATGTGCTGTGTTTGTTGTGCCATCAAGGCCTGGAGAACTTCTATGGCCCACTGCGCCGCGATGAGGTCGTCTTGTATTTCCGAGACCCTACCTCCTACTTCAGCGAATCTGGTCTCATAGCCTCCGAGGGTTTGGGTTATTTCAGAAAGCTTATCTGCAATCGTTTTTAGTTCAGGACTGAGCGCTGCTGCCACCGCAGATTTTATTGTCTCAAGGTCCGGCTGTGAAGCTAATGCCACAGGCGGCGTGGCCTCAGGTGAAAATGGTGGTTCAGGGCCTCACGGTTTATCTCTGTCTCTGTCCTTGTCTTTGCGAACTACCCGCGTTGCCATGGCCCTGGTAGATGTAATCCCAAGAATTTAGTCAGACCGCAAAAAAGATATTTGTGGTTCCGATGGAAATTTAGCACGATAGATGGGGCTGGATGGGGAGGCGAAGCACAGAGCAGGGAAACGTACATCCGTTACCTGTGCTACCTCACGTGATCCTCTACATGTGTATTTTAAAGCCGGAGGCCACAGAAAGTGGTGACTTGTTAGCTGCTTATATATCTTGCTGCTCCTGTTGAAGTGTAAGTCTTCAGAAATCGCTTTTTAGGCTTAACACGACAGGGTGAGGGATCTGGGTCCACTGAGGGGAGTGCAGGCTGAAGAACCAGAGGGGTCTGGATGACCTTGAGCTAGACTAGGCAAACTGGTGGATAGGATTACAGGGTAAAGTGTCCTTCATGTGAGCATGTTTTAAAATCTGCTTACCTGTGTGCATTAAAGCCGACAGAGTCCTAAAGAAGATAAGTGAAGTACGTTTGCTTGATAACCTCGTAAAATTAGGAGCACACACACACATGTGGTAGGCATATTTTAAATCATACTTGTGCAACTGTATGCTTGATTTAAAGTTTCAGCATATGTCTGCTCACTCGCTCATTTGCACATGTATGGATGCTCAGGTGCTTGTTTAAAGTTACTGTCATAGTGTGCATTACATGGCCTTAGCATTTATATTAATCCTTAATGCTTTGACTTCTATATATTTGTGCTTTTAAATAAACCAAAAAAGGTAAAATAATATCATTGGCAAATGGTATGAAACAATATAAACAGTTGTTAATGTGATTTTCTATGGATTAGCTATGATATTTTACTTTAGGGGTGTGCATTCGGATTGACCGCATTAGTAAAACGCAACTCATATTTTTTTTTTACTTAAAAAATTGATTCGACATAAACGATCGGATTTCCCACATATCAAACATAGATATGTTCGATATGTGGGAAATCGCGATTGTTGAGCCAAAATAAAAATATAAACCCCCTCACCCTCCTTAATCCCCCCCCCCCCCGACTTACCACAACTCCCTGGTGATGGAGCGAGGAGTGAGGACGCCATTTCTGCAATCCTTGGCGAGAAGCATGTGACGTCGGCGGCACGTCGAGTGACGCCGGCGTCACGTGATTCCCGGCTCGTTCACGCCGGACGGCTCGTTCGGCCCAAAAAGAACTTTTGGCCAGCTTGGGGGGGTCAGGAGGCCCCCCCAAGCTGGCCAAAAGTTCTTTTTGGGCCGAACGAGCCGTCCGGCGCGAACGAGCCGGGAATCACGTGGCGCCGCGTCACTCAGACGCGACGTCACGTGATTCCCGACAAGTTCGCGCCGGACGGCTCGTTCGGCCCAAAAAGAACTTTTGGCCAGCTTGAGGGGGTCAGGAGGCCCCCCCCCAAGCTGGCCAAAAGTTCTTTTTGGGCCGAACGAGCCGTCCGGCGCGAACTTGCCGGGAATCACGTGACGTCGGCGTCACGTGATTCCCGGCTCGTTCGCGCCGGACGGCTCGTTCGGCCCAAAAAGAACTTTTGGCCAGCTTGAGGGGGTCAGGAGGCCCCCCCAAGCTGGCCAAAAGTTCTTTTTGGGCCGAACGAGCCGTCCGGCGCGAACGAGCCGGGAATCACGTGACGCCGCGTCACTCGACGTGCCACCGACGTCACATGCTTCTCGCCAAGGATTGCAGAAATGACGTCCTCACTCCTCGCTCCATCACCAGGGAGTTGTGGTAAGTCTGGGGGGGGGATTAAGGAGGGTGAGGGGGTTTAAATTTTTTTTTTGCACATATGTACATATACCCAACTCATTGGATTTTTTTTATGTCCATATTGGCCGCAAGTGGGACCCCCTTTCGGACATAAAAAATATGAACATAAAATTTTGCTCTGCACATCCCTATTTTACTTTAAACCATATCAATTTAATTTCTTTCCTCAAAATTTATATGGCAAAACAAATATATTCTGATATTTATATTGACCATGAGTAGAGCCTAGAATTGTCATGAAAGAAAACACAAAGATGCATTTGTGAACACACAGAGAGAAAAGCAGCTTATTTTTGAAGCAACAAAAACTAGCAAAACATTTATTCTATCAGAAAAACGGACTTTGATCCCCAGCTCTCAGCCATTGAGTAGAAAATTGAACCACACTATAATTGCTTTCCGTGTGACTGATAAAATGGTTTAACAAATTTGTGTTTGAATGATAAAATCAGCAATTGGCCCTAGCATTTCCTTCTGCCATTCCTCCAAGGACACCAAAATCCCATCATACTCCAGGGCAAAAGAAAAAGCTGGAGAACATTAAATCTTCTCCACGAGGTTGTCAGGGTTTCTTTATTATTTTAAATGGAAGCCATGAAATATTTTTGAACAAGAAATGTAAATACTTCTGTCTGACAAAAAGCCTCTATCAAAGGCTGATTGCTGCTCTATAAACTGAAATACTCAAAGCAAAATTATTTTTCTCTAGAGCATAATCCTGTTAGAATTTAAAGAAGCATATCAGCTATTTTAGATGGAACTACCACAAAGGAGCACTTTCCCCTGCAAGAAGAAAAACGGTGTATATTTCAAAGTTCATAGCAAGAGGTTTTGACAGTTTAAGGCACTTCTTTAATGTAAGCATGAGGGATATAGCACATCTTCATGTAATGGCAGGCATTATCTGATGCCAGTTCTAAGAAGTCAAAGATTCTGCCCTTCAGTTCTATTCCTCTATCAGAATTTTACTATCTGACACATGATTTCTCAAGTATAACAAATAAATTCTTGGGAAAGTGTGTGTGTTTATGGTAGAATAAAGTAATGTTCTTCTGTTATAAAGCTTTAAAAAAGAATGAAAATAAGAAAATCCAAAATCCAGCTATCCAAGAATGTGTCTTCAATGTAGGGGTCAATATAATCTGCCTGATTAAAAAATATGACTGCTTTATCTGCCTAAATTTGTGCAGTTAAAATCGCCAGTTATACCAATTTGGCTGGATAAAGAAAGGGCCAAGTTGGAGGCATTTCTTCCTGAGTGGGCTTTTGAATTTAGCTTTTTAGCATGCTATTCAGCATTAGTTGGCTAAATGTAACTGGATAACAACAGCCACAGAAATTGCTAATCTAAACCTACATACTTGACTATCCACAAAAGTGGAGCTCAATATCCCTTCAAAGATAACGGGACAAATTTAGCTGGTCATTTTACCCATCTGTGGATTTTTGAAGATAAGTTCCATGGGTACTATTGCATGATTCCTTCTTTTTATGTTTTGTTTTAGCCTGATTATTTATCCTGTTCCTTTGGACTTTCAATTCAATCAGAACTGACCTTTGGTAGGCTATATATATATGGGCCTTCATTTGACACTATTCAGAGAATTTGTCCTTATTTTATATCCCTTCCCAACTCAGCCTAGTTATTTCAGCAAGGGACATGCAACATTGCTCCTTGTGGAACACCACAATCATGGATCCTAAATCTGGCCACTAGGTGTCACATTTACAAAATGTCTGGGACTCCCTTCCCCCACAGGCTGTGAATGTTGCCTCTGTAACATTTTCAGCCCCAACCAAAAAGGAAAATAGAGTCCTAGCCAGGGAATTGAAACCAAGTCATTTACATTTCAGTGCACAGTACTGCTTCTGAGCCTGAAATGCCTAGCTACTTCTAAATTTAATCTCATTCTTGATTAGTGGAAATTATCTATCTGGAAGCCAAATTATAAATTAATAAATGATAATTTAGGAAGAAAATATCTAAAAAAAAATACTTAATTTTCCCCTGAATTGATAATAGCAGTGTTTCATAATCCATGTGATAGGTTAATTTTAAAAAGCTACAATCAGAGGTAAGCTAATATCTTTTTTGAAACAAAAAAAAATACAAAGATGAGATTTGTACAATGTACTCTCATCCTAGTTTGATGCACTATCTACCTAGCTGCTATCAAGCTAGGTTGAGAGTACAATGTAAAAATCATATCTTTGTGTACCTTTCCTCACTCCAAATCATGTCAAATCTTCATTGATGTGTACTGTGCTGTTCATACCTCTGATTGTGCATGTAAAACTGCCCCCCCCAAAACCTAGGCCACCATTTGTACTATGTTCTCTCACCCAAGTTTAATGGATTCTATAACAGGGTACCATCAAGCTAGGGTGAGATAACATAGTACAAAATGTCATCTTTGTGAGACTTTCCTCATTCCAAATGGCATCAAATCTTCACCAAGTTGTACTGTGCTGTTCGTACATCTCACTCTACATGAGAAATTGACCCCTACACCCTAAAGCACCACCAACACCTCACCTCAACCTATTAGATGGCCCTCCTATAGAGATATAAATAGTTGCCACTGTGAGGGCCTCCTCAGAGGCTCTCTCTCACTCTCTCTCCCCTCCTCCATTCCACTCTCTTCTTTTCCCCTCTCCTTCCTAAGCCCAGAAATGTCCAAAATACCATTCACTCATTGCACAATTAAACTATGGAATTTGTTGCCAGGGTATGTGGTTAGTGCAGTTAGTATAGCTGGGTTTAAAAACAGTTTGGATAAGTTCTTGGAGGAGAAGTCCATTACCTGCTATTAATCAAGTTGACTTAGAAAATAGCCACTGCTATTACTAGAAACAGTAACATGGAATAGACTTAGTTTTTGGATACTTGCCAGGTCCTTATGGCCTGGATTGACCACTGTTGGAAACAAGCTTGATGGACCCTTGATCTGACCCAGTATGGCAAGTTCTTATGTTCTTATCATGAATTACATTATGGCTGTTTTGGGCATATCACACAGCCTAACACCAGGAAAAAAGGTATAGTTATTTCCAGCATTAAAGCCATGCAATAGCATCCCTCATTTTCCTAAATCCCACCCAAACTCCTCCTTGATCCTGCCCCTTCCAAAAATTTGCATTTGCACCATGCGTTACTGTTTTTATCGCATGCATTATGGCGCTAATTCATGCCTTAATGCTTTATCATGCACGTTTACGCCATAACGCATTTTTGACCCTAATAGTTCTATAGCTCCCTTTGCCACTTTTTTGTTTCTTTCTCATTAGATGCAACCCAGAAAAATGAAAATCAATTGATCAATTCTGTATGTTTGAGGTCAATTTTTTATAATGTCTAATACTGATTTATTTTGTCTAGTGTAATACTCTGTTCATGGCTGCTCCTACTAAAGCAGCATCTCCTACTTGTTGTAAATTATAATTTTGTCACAGATAGAAGGATAGCCCTTACTGTATTAAGAGCTATCCTTACAGGCATTGCTTACTAAAATGATCCCAGATTAGAAACAAATGCTTTTAAATCAACTAGTGACAATGGCAATGGTTGGCAGACCTGAAGTCATTCCCTTCTCCTGTATTCTTCTTTCATGTCACAGACCATTAATGGAGTGCTCCAGAAGTGACCCCAAATTGATTTTTTTGGGCAGGATGAAAAGGAGGATGAGGAAAAAGAAAACTGTAAATTTAAAAATTGTTTTCTTGCTTCCAAATTAATTTACTAAGACTTTCTTTTAGAATCAATTATATGAAAAAATAGCATAGTGTTATTATTTGGCCTTAGTAAAGGGTTTGTATAGTAATTACATTTATTTTATTTATTTATTTGTGGGTTTTTATATACCGTCATTCAGGTTTGCCATCAGAACAAGGGCCCTTCTGTACTAAAAAACTGTAAAGATAAGAACAGTAAAATTACCTTGTATTATTTTACAGACGTGATACAAAAATCTGCTAATTGTCCTCTGAAACCATTGCCCAGGTCTGAAAAGTTGCCTTTCATTACACTCCAAGCTCAAGTCTCAATGGTTCATCTACACTATGCCACACCACACCACAGAGCACCACATTATGCAACTACTGTGCTATCATGGTGTACAAATCCTGGTTTGGAAAGTCCTAGCATTAGGATCTGCAAAAGTTGCCTTAGGCAGACATAGCAAGAATCTCAGTTTCAAGATGCAAGTAAACAGCCAAGCAGGAACCAATGAGAAAGAGCAAAGCTAATCCACGTATCCAAGATAAAATGGCTTCAAGTTTCACAGGGAAGAAAGAGGCTGAAGAGTTTGGGTAAGACTGCAGAGGCTGTGAGATTAGGGTCACAAATAAATGGGGACCTGTATATTAAGGAGATAATATTCAATGCTGCTTCTGCATAATTCAGTGGATTATGCCCCAAAATGGCTCTGTTCCTCTGCTCAGAACGTTTTTTGAGACAAGGATTGTCAGTATGAAAGGAATATGAATATAAAAAGAAGCAGTGATATAATCATTGAGAAAAGAAACTAACAGTGACAGCTCCTGATGAAGCTTTTACCCGCGAAACACTGGCTGATGTCAAGCTAGAGCGAAAGCGGAGAGCTCAAGTTTTCCTTATGTGCGTTAATGCAGCACCCATGTAATACTGCTAACATAAGCTATTTAAATGTGTGTTAGTGTTACCACCACTTTCCTCAATGGTAGTATTAACATGCATGTAAATGACTTCAAAACCTTTAAAATAATTCAAAATGATTAATTAGATATTAATGCTGCATGCACTATGCAGCCTTAATGCCTGCAAGTGTTAACATGGTCTATCTATTGCAAAAAAATAATTATACCTTGGGAAGTGTAGTTAACTTATCTGGCTTAGGTGGGTTGCAATAGCATGTGCCACTGGAGCTCGCCCCACTCCCTCCTCCATTTCCCCAAAATACTAGAATATTGGGTCTCTGATCCTGGTAACACCACATTCCCTACTCCCCAACCATTGCAATGGCCTCCAGATCCTCGTATTTCCCTCCCTTGCAGCCAAAATTGGAGCCTTCAGAAAGCACACTGTGTCAGTGGTGCTATTTTGGATTTGTGACATCTGCTGGCAGAAGCGAAATGCCATCTTTCTGCCAATGAAGACTACTTTTTTCAGATGATGAGTGGGACCCTGGGTGAATGGTGGAGGTGGTAGGGATTTCAGAGCCCAGGGGTCCATTTTGCATCAGATGTGATGGAAAGCATGGAGGGTTATGGCCCAGATACTCAGCATGGAAATCTCAGTTGGCACACCACTGAGCACTATTTTTATTTTTTATTTATTTATTTAAGGTTTTTATATACCGGCAATCATGAGAACATATCTTGCTGGTTTACATGAAACGGGAGTGCATTAAATACATCAAACTAGAACTGAGGTGACCGAAGGTACAGTTACAATTAACAAGGGTAGCAAAACTTGGTGAAGAGGAAGAAATAGGAAAGAATAAAATGGTTAAACGATATACAAGTCAAATTACAAGTTATGTGCAAATGGCATGATTAATGGCTGGATGTTTTAGAGGAGTCCTTGGATTGTGTCCTTGGATTGTGTCATTAAATTGTGTCTGGGAAAGCTTGCTTGAATAACCAAGTCTTAAGTCTTTTCCTAAAAGTTAGGAGGCAGGGTTCTAGTCTGAGATCTGTGGGTAAGGAATTCCACAGAAGGGGGCCAGCTGTGGAGGTGGCGCGATCTCTTAGGGTAATGTGTCTAGTCGATTTCGCAGGGGGAACTTGGAGTGTGCCTCTATAAACATCTCTGGTAGGTCTTGTCGAGTTGTATACTTGGAGAGGGAATTGAAGATCGAGGGAAGTGCATTGATGTATAGTTTTGAAAATGATACATATGGCTTTGTACATGATTCGGAAGTATACGGGTAGCCAATGTAGCTCTTTCAGGATGGGTGATATGTGGTCTCTTTTTCTTGTGCCTGTTAGTAGTCGGGCTGCTGAATTTTGCACCATCTGTAATGGTTTGGAATAGGAAGAAGGCAGACCTAGCAATAGAGAATTGCAATAGTCTAATTTTGAAAAAATGACTGCCTGGATGATCGTTCTGAAGTCTTGAGCATGGAAGAGAGGTCTTATCCTTTTCAAAACCTGGAGTTTAAAGAAGCAGTCTTTGGTTGTTTTGTTGATGTGTGCCTTGAAGTTTAGCCGGTTGTCCAATAACACTCCTAAGTCTCTAACTTGTGTGGTATGTAGGTTGGTAGGAAGAGCAATGTTAGGTGTATTGTTCTCAGGAGAGATGAGTAGGATTTCTGTCTTGGAGGAATTTAAGATGAGGTGAAGGCTGTTGAGTAGTTGTTTGATTTTTTGGTGGCATGATTCCCAGTAGTCAAGAGTTTTAGAGTATGAGTCTTTGATGGGGATGATGATTTGAATATCATCTGCGTATAGGAAGTACTTTAGATTGAGGTCAGTGAGAAGTTGGCAGAGAGGAAGCAGGTAAATATTGAATAGAGTCGGAGATAATGAAGAACCTTGTGGGACTCTTATGGTCGAGTCAAATCTTGAGGATTCCTTGTTTTGGAGTTTAACTTTGTAACCTCTGTTATTGAGAAAGGTTTTGAACCAAGATAGGACGGTGCCGCAGATTCCTATGGACGACAACTGGTTTAGGAGGATGGCGTGGTTGACAGTGTCGAACGCTGCGGATAGGTCTAACAAGATCAGTAGGAAAGAGTTTCCTTTGTCGAGGCCCAGTAAGATATGGTCTGTCAGCGAGGTGAGGAGGGATTCTGTGCCTCGATTTTTTCGGAAGCCGTGTTGTGGGGTGAAGAGAAGATTGTTGTCTTCGATGAAATCTGAGAGTTGAGAGTTCACTAGTTTTTCCATGATCTTGGCGATGAATGGGAGGTTGGCTATGGGGCGGAAATTGTTAGGGTCCTTCGGGTCTAGGTTAGGTTTCTTTAGGAGCGGTGAGATTGAGGCCATTTTGAGATCATCTGGGAAGGTTCCTTGGGCTAGAGAGCAGTTGATGATATTTTTCAATGAGGTGGCTATTGTGTCTGGAACAGATAGAAGTAGTTTGGAGGGGATGTGGTCTGCAGGATGAGACGAAGGTTTCATTCTTCTCAGGATGGTTTGTATTTCCGTGGAAGAGACTATATGCAGCTGTAGCCCTGATGTCAGCTCAAGATCCATGTGTCTTTTAAATTTTCACATGCCCTAGAGACCTGATGCTGCACATCTTCTTTCTTTGTATAAACCTGCATAATTCTCACTAGTGCTTCATTTTCTAATTCTAATAAATGTAATTGTGCTTCTGACGTAATTTATGTGGATGGGCGTGGCCTATCCTATGTTGGTGGAACCTCTACTTATATATACTATGTGAGGGGTTTGGGAACCTGTCTGCTAGTGTGCCCTTCATATCCCCCTCCCCCACACCCATCGGGGCAACATTACTACAGACTGTTTTTCCCTGATACCTCCTATACCACACACAATCCAAATCGTTCTAGAATGACAATGGGGTAGATTTTAAAAGGGTTACGTGTATAAGGTACGCGCGTAACCCTTTTAAAACGCCCCTGCGCGTGCCAAGCCTATTTTGCATCGGCTCGGTGGTGCGCACAAGCCCCGGGACGCACGTAAGTCCCGGGGCTTTGCTAGGGGGGGTGTGTCGGGTGGGCGGCGCAACGTTTGGGGCGTTCTGGGGGGTGTGTCGGGGGGCGTGGTACGGGCCCGGGGGCATTCCGGGGGCATGGCCGAGGCCTCTGGAACAGCCGCCGGGTTGGGAGATGGCGCGCCAGCAGCCAGCAGGCGTAACTTTTTGAATAAAGGTAGGGACAGGTTTAGATAGGGCCGGGGGGGGGGGGGGGTGGATTAGGTAGGGGAAGGGAGGGGAAGGTGAGGGGAGGCGGAAGGAAAGTTCCCTCCGAGGTCGCTCCGATTTTGGAGCGGCCTCGGAGGGAACGGGCAGGGCTTGGCGTGCACCCCCTTGCGCATGCCGACCCCGGATTTTATAAGATACGCGCGGCTACGCGCCTTTCTTATAAAATCCAGCATGCTTTTGTTCGCGCGTGCGCTGTTTTTTAAAATGTACCCCAAAATGTTTTATCCACAGAATTAGACTTTTATTTGTCAGACTTTGCAGGCTTAGCATTTAGAAGAAGATAAACAGTACACATCTCTAATATCCTAGCTACTGAGCACTAGTTTATGCAAAAGGAATATCTGCACTATTTGGGCCGGATTTTCAAAAGGTTACGCATGTAAATCCGGAGGATTTATTCACGTAGCCTGTCTCACGCGCACTGGACCTATTTTAAAAAGGCCCAGCAGCACATGTAAAGCCCCAGGACGTGTGTAAGTTCTGGGGCTTTACAAAAGGGGCATTCCGGAAGCGGCATAGGGGCGGGGCTGGGTGGTCCAGGGTGGGGGTGGGTCAGGCTCCCGGCACAGTGGCCATATTTGCCGCTGTTCTGGGGATCGCGGGCTGGCAGTTGGCTGACGTGCACAACTTGCGCCTGCCCAGAAGCAGGCGCAAAAGGTAAAATAAAGGTCGGGGGGGTTAGAGTAGGGCGGGGGGGGAAGGTTAGGGGAAGGGGTGGGAAGGTCAGGCTAGGGGGAACGAGGGAACGCAGCGCGGCTCGGCACACTCAAGGTGCACAATTGTGCACCCCCTTGTGTGCACTGACCCTTGACTTTCTAAGTTGTACGCGCCTGCGTGCGCAACTTATAAAATCAGGTCTACATGTGCGCACACCGGGTAGTGCACGCACATGTTCGCCCGTGCGCACCTTTTTAAAATCTACCCCTTAGTGGCTTTAAACATGCCAGAAATCTTAGCCTTCAAAATACATATTAAGACAGATAGTTATTACTTACTATCCCCAATAACCTCAGGAGATTCCCTCTATCTATCTCTAAAACCTTCTCTGGTAGATCTCAGGGATCATCTTGATCAATAGGTTTGCTTCCTGGGTTCAGATACTGGATGGCTGAAAAGTTGTATCTCCCTCTGCTCTGGACTGTCCCGGACTTTGGGGCAAGGTTTCTGTTACCAAGGGAGGGCTTCCCTCTAATCGGTGTCCCAAGCACTTTACCAGCTGTCTCTTCTCTCTTCAGTCTCTCAGCCACACCTGGTCCTCTCCTTCCTCCACACGGGGAGTTGCAGGGGATCCTTTATGTAGTCTCCACCCTTAGGGTCTCCTTTTCTTCCTCCTCCCTCTTTGCCCCTTCTTATCCTAGCCAGCATATGATTATGCATAAGGTTCATGCACAATCATGCCATGAGTGGAAGTTGTTTTCTCCGCATTACAGGTCTTTGCTCCCCCTCCCTTAAGCTCTTGTGGGGGGTCCTGCCATATTCTTCTTTCATCCCTGAATAGGACCGAGCCCTGTCCTATGGACTCTCCTTGGGTGATTCTGATCTCTGCTCTCAGGGAGAAGTTGTTTTTCTCTTCTCTGCCTTGGTTTATTTACCCTGTGGCTTATAGTCAACAGGCAAACAAGCAAATCTTGATATGTTCATTAAAGTTGTTATTGGGTTTTTCTTTCTCTGCAGAGACCGGGTCTTGGCTGGAAGATATCTGTCAGTATCCATCTTTTGCAATCTCTGTCCCTCTTTGGCTGAGATTCGTGTTTGGGGCCTGATCGAGTATCCCCCTCCTTACCTTCAATTAAGTTCACCCTTTACCCATCCTCTCTGCCCTGTTTCAGAAAGACTGAATTTAAACTTAGGTTTTATACAAGCTTGAACCATTTTGTTTTCAAGGGTTTCTTGCACAGCATCTGATCAGCTCACCACCATCATGTGATATTTTAAATTGATTTATTCTGTGTTTGTTGGATAACAGACTTAGCCTGCATAGGACAGCTATTCCATCATTTAGTCAGAGGTTGTTAGAAGCTAGCTTTTTCTTCTACAGTGGATTTTTTTTCCCCTTTAAATTTGTTATCCAGAAAATAAGCACTCAAACAGTTTAAGCTTCACATATATTTGACAGGCAAGAGTTTGCAAAGGATCTGTTCTATGATAATGACCTGAGAGCCACAAAATTGATTCTGATACCCTACACATAAGGTATTAAAAAAAGAAAAGCTAATCTCAAAATCACAAATGTTTGACAATAGCCACAACTTTCAGCTGCTTTCCACCAAAACTGTCTTGCATTATTAATAAAATGAAATTACCCTTTCATAGGCACTTATTTTGGTTTTGATATGCTGAACAAATTCTAAACTTATATGTCATGATTATTTAACAGTAACTCGTTATCTTGATAATGTGTTCCTAATTTCTTATGGTCCAACTTAGCCTTTTATTCCTCAGATAAAGCTGTAAGTGCAGAAAAGCACAAAAAGCCAAACTGTCAGATATTGTCTGTTTTTAAAGCTTCATACTCAGAAGATTATCAGTGGTTGGTCTCAGTTCTCAGCATATCAAGTGTATTGTATCAGATTTCTGAACACAACATGGGCTTTAAATGAACTGTTCTAGGGCATTTCATTTATTTCTATATGATTGTTCACCTATCTATTGGGCTTATCATGATGTATATGATCCAGAAAATACACAATTAGTAAATTAGCAGTAACAAACAGAATAACACAAATGAAATGCAGCTAATAAACATTTCACACATTTAATCTCAAAACATTAATAAACCTGTCCAGGGTGCTACTCGCCATGCGCACACACCAAAACCTATTGGCCTGTGCCCTGAATCTCAAAATAGGGAACAGGAAGAGAGGGACTAGAAAAGATATATGGTTACCCATAACATGGCAAATAAAGTTTAAGGTGTTAGTTCTTATTCATAAGCTGCTTTATGGGGAGACCCCCACCCCCTGCTTTTTGGAAGGTAAATTACTTAAGCATTCTCCTGGGAAAACACATTTACAAGGTACAAATTCACTTGCTGTCCCTTCTTCAAAGGATTATAAACTCCTGATTACTCAATCTAGAGCTTTTTCATATATGGGGGCCGGTCCTCTGGCATAGCCTTTCAACTGAAATTTTTGGGGAAACAGATGTGAAGGTGCTTTGCAAGAAATTGAAAGCTGTCTTTTTTGCTGAGGTATTTTATTGATGTATGTATTTTTTGTTTTGTTGTTGTTGGAAATGTTTATGGATGTTTAAAGATTTGTAATCCACCCTGAATTCAAGATAGAAGTGGTGGGCTATAAAAAAAATGTAAATAAATAAATAAAAAGTGAGCAGAGCAATTATTGTCTGCAGAGTCTGCTCCAGACTCACTGCCTCCCCTTTTTATGTGGACAGGAGGGAGAGAACAGGAGCAGAGGGGCTGGGCAAGGGAACAGAGTAATTTGTTTGCTGTTCTGCTTTGTTGTGTGCTGTAATTTATTTCCCTTCCATCCTGTCCCCTTGTTAAAGCAGGAAGGGTGGGGCTGGATCAGATACAGACACAGCCATAGCCTGTGATGCTAGGCAGAGGGCAGAGTGGGGAAGGAGGGAAGAATAGTAGTAGGTATCCTAGATCACAGTCAAAGAGGGAAAGGTAGGTATCCTAGATCACAGTCAAGGAGGGAAAGGCTGTAAATGATAAGAAAGTGAGATGAAGAGGGGGTGAATTCTGATGGTGCAAGAGAAAGCATGTGAGAAAAGCAAGTTTGTTTACTGTAAATTGTGTTTTCTGTAGATAGCAGATGAATTAGCCATGCTGTCTGGAATGTCCTTTTGGGGCGGCCAAGGCAGAGCTTCTTAAATATGACAGAGCTTTGCTCTGTGTGTGGCTGCGCATCCTTTCCCGTGCGGCTCCATCTTTCTCCTCAGTCTATATCAAAGGTCTCTGTGAAGCATGAATCTGGAGACTGTCCAGGGAGATGGATGGGTCAGCATGGCTAATTCATCCTGCTATCTATGAAAAATATTGTTTACGGTAAGCAAACATGCTTCCCCCCCCCCCCCCCCAGATAAACAGGCTGAATTATCCTTGCTGTCTAGGAGTCCCCAGCTGAAGGTTGAAAGTGCAGTCTGAAGACTCCTGGTGGGAACATAGTGCAGATCTTGTGTCTGATCATGTCACTCTGCACCCAACCTAGTCTGTTTGATTTGCGGACAGTCTCTTCAAGTGGTCACCGACTGGAGTAGGGTCCTGTCCATCGCTGCATATGATGTGGCCTGTTGGTCAAGACAGTAATGAGATGTGAAAGTGTGCAGCGGGGACCACATGGCAGCTTTGCAGATGTCCAGTAGGGAAATCTTGTGGAGATGCACCACTGAAGCTGCCATTGCCTGCACTTGATATGCCTTTAGCGAACCAGTCAGGATCTTTGATCTTTTATTGCAGCAGAATTGAATGCACTGAGAAATCCAATTCAAAAGTGTTCATTTGGAAACTGGAAGTCTCGGGGCCTTCAGGTTAAAGCAAACAAATAGCTGAGAAGCCCTAGTTTCTGAATGTGTTCTACTCTTATAGTACGCTAAGGCTCGTTTGCAGTCCAACGTGTGGAGCTGTCACTCACCATCATGCTTGTGAGACTTTGGAAAGAAGGTTGACAATGTGATGGTTTGATTAATGTGGTAAGCCGATACCTCCTTAGGTAAGAATGAAGGGTGTGTTCATAAGTTCACTTTGTAGTAATTGTAATTGTAGGTATGGTGAATAGTGAACCAAAGCCTGCTACTCGCTGACTCTTCTTGCCAAGGTTAGGGCTACAAGAACAGCACCTTCCATGAGAGATGGCTGCCCTCCAAAAGTTTGAAGGGGGGGAACATGAGCTGCTCTAGCACTAGGTTGAGGTCCCATGGCACAGGTGGTTTCAGCACTGGTGGTCTTAATTGCAGGATGCCCTTCATGAACCAGGAGACTAGTGGGTGGTTAGATACCAGTAGGCTATTGCATGGAAGATGATAGGCTGCAATTGCGCTTATGTAGACTCTCACTGAAGCTGTAGCCAGTCCTGCTAGAAACAGGGAATGGAGATATTGCAGCAAGAGCTCTGTCGGAGCAGGAAAAGGCGTCTATGCCCCTGCCATTACACCAGGCTGAGTATCAGTGCCACTTGCCCTGTTAATTTTTCCTAGTCGAAGATTTTCTGGATGACACCAGGACTTCCTAAATCTCTGCCAGCAAGTGCAAGTGGCTTAATATCATCCTTTCAACCTCCATGCAGTGAGATGTAGCAAGGAGTGCATGGGGTGAAACAGGGTGCCATTGTCTTGCATCAGGAGATTTCCACTGTGACCCAGGGGAATGGGCAGAGTGATGGAAAGACACACTAGATAGGGGTACCACGATTGTCTGGGCCAAGCCAGAGCTATCAGAATAAGGTCCACTATGTCTGTAATACACTTCTGTACTGTTCTTGAGATGAGTGGGATTGGGGGTTAGGTGTAGAGGAGCCCCTCTGCCCATGACATAAATATTTTTTTCGAGCTACCTTTCAAACATCATACCTAATAGCTAATGTAAATGCTCTTTTACTGATTTTGTTCTCACATCCTTTAGAGCCCCCACTTACACCCTACTTGGATAGTTCCCAGATTCATAACGATAGACCATTAGACACCCTGTTCTAATGTAATGCCTGTTTTATAATGTTTTGCTCTAATGTCATGCCTGTTTATTATTGTTCTAATGTAATTTGTTCTAATTTGACCTAAAGTAACGCCAGTTTATCAATGTTTTGCTGTTCTACGTATTTTATTTTATTGTATCACACGCCTTTGTTGTAATGTAACGCCTTAGTAGCGATTGTTTTGTTATAATGGAAACCGACTTGATTTGATACTTTTTATCAAGAATATCGGTATAAAAGAATTTTAAATAAATAAATAAATAAATGACATGAGGAACGTATCCTGCACGAGTCACTCTCTGCTGGATAGATGGAGCAGAACGTCTTCATCTTTCTGTTGCTCTCCTTAGAAAAGAGGTCCATGCATGGAAGGCCCCATGCCGTGAAGAGCTTGTATGCCACATCCTGGTGGAGCTCCCACTCATGCAGATGGAAGATCCCACTTAGTCTGCCAGCTGCGGTGTTTTCCACCCTTGGCAGATATGTCACCTGAAGGGTGATGGAGCGCTCTTCCGCCCATTCTAGGATGCATACCGCTTCCCTGCCCAACATCCAGGAACCGGACCCTCCTTCCTTGTTTATGTAGAACATTGTGACCTGATTGTCCATGTGGATCATGAAGGTCCGCCCCTGTAGGAATTTCTTGAACATGCATATGGCATTCCCTGATGCCTGGAGCTCCAGAAGGTTTATCTTCTGGCCTCTCTCCAAGCTGGACCAGAGCCCCTGCGTCTGTACCTTTGATTGAGGCATCTGTGGTGAGGACTACTTGATATGCTGGGGGGCAAAATGGCGCTCCAGTGGTAAGAGCTGCAGGATGCAACAACCAGTCCAACTCCCCCTTCATGGCCAGGGTCAGACTCATTCGCCTGGACAGCAGTTGAGAGAACTGAGTCTATTGCACCTTCAACCCCCATTGCAGGTGTCATATATGCAAGAGGGTACGTGGCACCACATGAATGGCTACTGCCATGTGGCCCAGTAGGGTCAGGATCTGATGGGCCGAGGTAAGAGTACAGTCATTCAGTTGATCAGCCAGGGTGTGCAGGTATGGGCCTTGTCCAGCTGTAGGAACAACCTTCTCAGCATGATACTTTTAAGGCCTGTGTAGGTAGTTGATAATGAAACTGAGACTCTCCAGGCAATGGATAGTATTTTCCAAGCCACTCTGTAGCATCACTGGTTGCAGTATCACTATTAACCAGTCGTCCAGGTAGGGAAACAGTTGGATTCCCTGTTTTCTGAGGTGGGCCACTGCTACCATTAAACACTTCGTGAAGACTCTCAGGGCAGATGATAGACCAAAGGGCAAACCCTTATTGATAATGGTGCCTGTTGACTTGGAAACAAAGATAGCACCAAGAGAAGTAGTGCATTGGGATGTGGGTGTATGCATCCTTGAGGTCCAGTGAACATATCCAATCATTGGGTTGCAGAAAGGGGGAATGGACTTGAGAGATGTCATCTTGAACATCTCCCGCAATAAGAATTTGTTGAGGGCCCACAAGTCCAGGATCGGGTGGAGCCCACCTGACTTTTTGGGGATGAGGAAGTATTGGGAATAGAATCCCTGGTTTTGGTGAATATGCTGAATAGATTTCTGGTGGAGCAAATTGGTGACTTCCTTCTACAACTAACACTGGTTCTCTAAGCTGGGCTGATAAGGTTGTACCAGGTGGGGAAGACCTGGGATGCTCTTGAAGTTCAACAGATCTCCCTCTCTGATGATGTTCAGCACCCAACTATTGGAGGTGATCGCCACCCAAGAATGGTAGAAGGAGGACACTCTTCCCCCTACTCTCAGCGGTAGGTGTGGCCCAGCTGTCTCTAAAAACTCTGTGGGGTTTTGTACTGTTGTTTTGAGGTGGATGTTGTTGCCACTGGTTCCACTGCCTGCTGCATCCTTGCTGTTGTGGTTACAACTTTGGATGGGTTTGCAGATAAGCAGGTGGATATTAGACTGGATATAGCCTATAAGGCCGCTTCTGGTAGTAAGCCTTCTTAAAGCTCAGATAGTACTTCCTGCTTGAAGACTGCTGGTCGGTAGGAGATGAAAGTGAAAAAACTACTATATTCTGCTCTTTCAACTGAGCCACAGTTTCCCGCAACTTGTCACCAAACAGGTTATCTGTAAGACACAAGAGATCAGCCAGCTTTCATGAATGTCCTCCCGAATGGCACTGGCTCGAAGCCATGCAGTCCTTTGGGCCACCATGGCCCCTGTTGTAGTTCAGGTGGACCTCTTGAATGCTTCATATATTATTCTCAACAGATGCCTCAGCCCATCCTCAAGATCATGAAATTGCTGTGGTGGGGCTTTGTCCGGTGATACAGTTGCAAAGTGGGGCTTCAACGACTGCAGGCATTTGTACAGGTATTGTGTAATGTAGAATTAGTGCTGTTGTATTTTTGCATTTAGCATGCCTGCCTGGAATACCTTTTTGCCAAAGTCATGTAAATATTTGCAGTCTTGAGCCAGAGAGGTATTTGAATGGAGGCGAGACTTCTTGACTCTTTTCATGACCGATTCGACCACCACTGAGGTGTGCAAGAGTTAGACCATGCTGTAGTATGGAGACTGACGCATCCGAAATTTGAGGTCCATTTTCCCTGTAGTTGCTTGACCAGAAAAGGGGGACTCCCAAGCTTTTGTCATCGACTCGGCCGGTGCCTCAAAGATCTTTAGGATCCCCAGTACTTCAGTCCGCAGGTTTGACACTTTCTGTGTTTTGATGTTAAGTTGAGCACCCACCTTTTCCACAAATGTTGAATAGAACAGGTCTTCCAGTGGTGATGCAGGCTTAGGCTGCTCCTCTGATGAGTCAGATGAGTACCCCATCAAGGAACCCAGCAAAATAGGTGGTGACAACTGTGGAGAGATGTTCAGCTGTGGGGAGTGCTGAGGTACCAGTTTGCCAGTCTGCAGCTCCAGACTGTTGTCTATTTGTTGAGGTGAAGTTGGTCTCCCAGGTGGCGAGTCAATGTGTGGGGTAGGGAGAGTTTGGTTACTCCCATTATCATCAATGGAGGTAAAAAACTGTGACAGAATCCAAGAAATTTGCAAGACTGCCTGTGATGCTAGCTCTCTTTGGCCTTGGTGAGATGTTGACTACCCCCATGGAATTCCTTGGGGACAAGGCTTCCAGAAGAATGTCAGTCAGGGCCTCTGGGTCAGAGCTACGAAAATTCCATTTTGGAAGACTTCTTCTGTTTCTTTTGGAGGGTTTCCTCTAGTTGTGGTGAAGACCCCTTCCTTTTGGATACAGAGGACAGATCAGAATAGACCCGCCCTGAAGACTCCGGGTTGCCTGACAACATGTAGTCAGATGTAGACTCCACTTCAGAAAACCCCATCTTGACCAACTCATCAGGGGTAAAGACCACCTGGGGGTCCCCAGCCTAATGAGGCTTCTTGGAAGGCTTCTTGGTCAAAGAACTCAAGTCAAGACGCTGCTGGTGACTCTTCGCTGCCTTTTGCGTCATGGACTTTAACATTCCATGCCCTTGCGTCGGCATCTGCGTCGAGGAGTTGTCCCGTGTCTAGCCAGACAATGCACAGCGATGGTGTGTCAGTGCACTGGGCTGCAACACCCCTTCACGTGGGGGCTTCGGCCTTGATGTATTCATTGACGGTGCATCTCGTGTGTGGTGCCTTTGTGCATTGCGTTGGCCAGTTGCTGCTTCTTTGCTGGTTGCATCAAAGCCTCAACGCTGGATGCCACAGATTTTCTTGTGGAATGTGGCAGTGCATATTCCGATGCTGCATGCATCTGCAAGGTGTGAGGGTGCTGAGGCATGGAGGAGGACTGACCCACCTGTCCAGGCTACTTGTCCAGCGGTCCCAAGGAGGAGGCCCTTTTAGCTTTCTCAGGGTAACTTGAGCACAGTCCAGGTGAAGAGTGGGTCGATAGCTCCAACGGGGGGGGGGGGGGGGGCGCATAAGACCCTGATTCCTCTTCTCACAGCCAGGCTAATTTGGCAGCACATTGGCGCTGGGCCCAGGGGTACTTGCGACCATAGTCCCTGCAGGAGGCCAGGGCCAGGTATATGTAACAGTAATTATGTCCTTCGGTGACGGACATGATCTTTCCGCACTGGCAGAACTTGAAACCAGGTGGTTTGGGAGGAATTCTGAAGCGTTCGTGGTGAAAACATTCCTCTGGAAAAAAATCACTGTGAGGAGAAATGAAGCGTGCAGTCTGCAACACGGAAAAAAATAGACTAAGGAGAAAGATAGAGCCACGCGGGAAGCGACGTGCAGCCACACATAGAGCAAAGCTCTGTAATCTTTAAGAAGTTCCATCTCAGCTGCACCGGAGCTGAGACGGAGCTGATGATGTCACAGACAGCATGACTAATTTAGCATGCTCAACTGTGGGAAAATATAGTAGTTATCAATCTGATTAATATTCTGATCTTTGGCAATTTGGAAGAAGTGAAGAACTGCTGGCACAAATGAGGGCGGATGTTGTGGAAGTGAAAGGAGGCAGAATGCTGGTGAAATCATGAGAAGAGATAAATGCAGTATCCTCCTCATTTTCCTGAAATCAGCAATGCAAACAGCTGCCTGAGATGAAAGAGAACCATGGCATAAGGTGCATGAGAATCTTGTAGGAGGAGGGGATATGAGTGTGGGAGTGCAGGGGCATAATACGTGTGGAGGGTGTGGGAAAAAGCTGGTGGTAATGGAGTAGAAGAGAGAGCTGGAGGGGGAAGGTGTATGTTTAAGAAAGCCGAAGTTAATGGGTGGTGAATAGAACTAGAGATGTATTGGACTGGGGAAGAGGTAGTGATGGAGGGTGTGTGTAAGAGAGAGCCAAAGGTGTGGTTATTAGGATGGTGGGGTTTATCAGAGCCAGATCCAGAGAACTGAAGGAGAAAGAGTTTAAGAGAGAGAAAGATGGGTGATGGAGAAAGGTCTTGGTGTGAAAGCCATGAGGGATGATGGGGGATCATCTATGATCAGGAGACAGAATATATTGGGGGGTGGGGGAGCAGAGGGCAGAGTATGCAAGAGGATAACTGGGAGTGAGAGTGAATTAGAGAATGAGTGATGAGAAATAGTATGAAAGAGTATAATGGAGGGTGAGGGAGTCAGAGCAGTGATGGGCAGCGACAGATTTATGATTTTGGCACCCCTAGGCACTGTCATCCCTCTAACCCTCTACCCAGGTTGGACATAGTCCCCTACTTTCCTGTGACAGCTCAGGAGTAGATCCTATGGCAAACATTAAAAAATTCTGAATCAAACTTGCAGACATTTCCAACTTTTACATTGCATTATTGTTAGGCGACCCGGCAGCGGACTCCCTCGGTGCTGGAAGCTCCGACAGCTCCCGTGCAGCTGTGGGGAGGCTCCCTCGATACCCAATGCCTCGATGCTGATTTTTTAAATTGTCCCATAAGGTCAACAGGATCTGCTGAGCATTAGTGTCCTGTGTTTTACAGGATCTTTCTGTTGGATGGGAGGGGAGGAGAAAGGGAGAGGATTGAGGTTGCTGATCATGGTTGTTGAATTTCATTATCACAATTTCAGGGGGAGATTGATTGAATGGTCCCAAGTCCCATGGGCCTGTGCCCTGAGTCTTGTAAGTACCTAGCAATGCTTCTGTGGTCCCAAAAATACAATAAATAAAAAAGCCCAGTAAAAATAAAATTTTAATTTGATCAGTGTGTATTATATACATTTACAGTCCCAGATCAATTTCACCATCTAAAGATGTATAAGGATCAGTGACAAATAATTAATGTTGGGGGTGGGAGTTGCCTTCAGAATAGTATAATTCAAAATATTTTAACTACCCAGCTCCCTGCACTTTCCAAATTTCTACAATGGCTTCCTTTGGTAAGCTGTTGCCTGTTTTTGGAAGCTTTCCACTTGCTAATCAAGATTCCATGCCAAATACTCTGAGGTTATAAACCTTATTTGTCACAGGCTTTTAAAATAGAAATGCCATGCTCCCAGCGCAGTAATAATCTCAGACCAATCTAGAATTGCTTTTGATTATAATATAAATAGCTCGACACACCCATACTATTGTGCCAACCTATACTTGAAGTAACTTGCATGCTATTCTTAGTACAAAAAAAACAGAAGATGGTGACACCTATGAACTATTATTTTATTAAGATGATAGGACCTTGAAATTTTGATTGATTGTACATGACAGACAGAATGAGTTATTTCAAGAAACACAATGTATGGACATTGCCTGCTGCGCTACTCACATGGTTAAACAGTTTTGTGAAAGATAAAAGAGGACTTTTGCCAAAAAAATACCCCGACATTTGTTAAAAAATATGAATGCAGGAGGAAAAAAAAAAGAATTTTCTCTACAGAGGCTGTTACAGGTGGCACTGATCAAAATGGCTGTTGTGCAAGAATAGCCACAGGTTCGGGAATCCCTAGAGACGAGAAGATAGCCAACTTGCTATGATGCTGGATGTTTTCAACTCCAGGCCTAGAAGGATTAGAGAAGAAATCTGACTTGCTGTTAGCCCAAACATCTACTCTCTCTCGCCTGTAAAGGGGATGACTCATTGTAGGCTCAAAGATTCTCTCCACACAGCCAGGAGAAGACGAGTCCCAGCCTAGGCCAAGTGGTCCTCTTCCTGTCAATTATCAGAAACTTTAACTTGTCTTACTCCAATACAGATTATTTTATTTGCAAAGCTAGTAAAATGTCAAAGCTTAAACATGCACATTTGTAGTCACAGGACTATTACTACTAAAGCTTTCATAAACTCTTGTCAGTTTTTGGTTGCATGTTTTTATAGATTTATCAATATCTAGAATACATCTACATTCACAATGACAGGGAAGAAACATAAACCCTGAAATTTCTGTGAAGCCATAGGACATTGTGTTGTTAGCATTGTAAAAGTGGCCTTGCTATTGGCGATGCAGCATGACAATTTTGAAGGCTGACAGTCCTGCTGCTATCCCTGGCTGCATGGATAGCAGATACAAGCTAATCTGTTAACAAGACTGTTTCAACACATGATTCTCCAGTATGATGCTCTACCATCTACTATCTTACGCTTCTCTACTTTTATCCTTTTAGTTTTCCATCAGCTGTTTCATAAACTACCTCTTCTCCATTGTTGCTTGTTTTATCCCAGTTATCCTTAATGATTTATTGATTTTGGGCATCATCCCTCCAGGGCATAACTTTTTTCCCTCAGACCCAAGAGGAACACCGAATTCATTCTAACAATATTCCAAACAAATCCAACAAAAGCAGCCTATGGGGCACATACAACTTCAGTGGAGAAAAAAAGATTTACCTATGGCCTTCTTTCATTAATGTTTCCTCTCAGGCGAAGTCTCTCCCAGGCGAAGCATGAGCAAAACACATTTTGGAACTTTGTCTCCTTCGCCACTTGCAGACTGAACTGGATTGAGTGTGTTTTATTGTTATAACAGAATATAGGTCTTATAACCTTTTATTTCTCCACTGTAGTTTTGCATATAGCCATATGCATTGTTGTATTAGATTGACCCTAGTTACTCATGTGTTCATAGCAGAAAACTGTACTTGTCTGGTTTAAGCATCACTTGACATGATGGCTAAGGACTACAGTACCACTTTTGGATGGACGCAAGCCGTTTCCTCTATATTGTCCTTATCTTCTCAAGTGCAACCCCCATGCTCAATTTACTTGAAAACATTCTCCTCTGCTTTAACGTTTCAACCATGATTTGAAGTTCATTGTGAAGACAATTTGTCTTTGTCCTGTTGTATAAAGGTATTTAACTATTTATTTTAAAAGATTTATATCTCTCACTTTTTAAAAATACGAGGCAGGTTACAATTTAAAACATAAATTTAAAAAGCACATATATCAACATATTGTAAAAACACATAAAAGTAAAACAGTAATAGACTGAGCTACCTGCCCAACATCATCTCTTAGCTCTCGGAACCTTAGACATGCCATTAGCATGGCCACTGAATCTACAATGGTGTTCAGTTTATCCCTTTCCTTTCCTAAATATAACCTCTGGATCTTCTATTCATCACTGAAAGCTGTGGCACTCAAAAAAGATACTGAACTTTGCTTTCCCTATGGCTATTAGATTTTGGATTTAATTGCTAATCTTGTCAAACTCAAGCTCAAGAGAGCACTGCAGATAGAAACACAGAAGCATAGAAACATATAAATATGACAGCAGAAAAAGACCATATGGCCCAAAAGGCTTACAATATAAAGGCCTAATTTACTAAGGCTTTTTTTTTCTTCCCATTCTGTGTCTATAGGGAAAAGGTTTAGTAAATCAAGCACTAAGTTTGTACCTAAGGCATTGGAGGGTGAAGTGACTTACCCAAGGTCACAAGCAGCATGAGTGGGAGCAATGGAATTTGAACACTAACTTTCCTAGTTCTCAGTCCTCTGCTCTAACTAGTAGGCTACTTCTCCCCAATTCTATACCCATCACTATGAAATTTCCTAGTAGAATTTATTTGTTTCTTCTCTCCCTTTCTGGTTCCTGCTGCATAGAACTACCTACCACATTTAGTCGCTACTGAGTGATTCCAATGATTGATTCTGTGCTACAACCATGCTGTAAGATGTTTATAAAGGAACAGAATGTGAGATATGCCCCTGTTTTATTATTCTACTTGAATCTCTCTAACTTAGAGAGACAAGGATCCCCATTGAAATGGACTTTTCGCATGCAATCACTAAAAAGGGTCGGCGTCAAGACCGGAACAGGAGGAGCAGCACCGCTCCTCCTGTTCCAGTCTTTGCACCGGTCTTTGCACCGGGGCGGACGCTGCAAAGACAGCGTGGACGGTGAAAAGGTAAGGAGCCTTTTCACTGCCTATTTCGTGCCCAATAGCACCACCTTTTATGAAGGCGCAGAGGTGCGATCCCTGCCAGCTATCGCAGGACCGCCCCCCGCTTCACCCCCCGCCCCCCCGCACCGCGCGATTCATGACGCCACGGTAGGTTAGAAAATCTAGGCCTTAGTGACAGTAAAACTGACATCCTACCTCCATTTTTCTAGGTCCTAGGTCAGCAGCAGAATGGGTTCAGCTCCTCCCAGCTAGGAAAAGTCACTGGCAGCTGAATCTTTTGATGTTCTGCTCCACTATCTAGTTTCCCTCTCTTCTGAACTGCAGTTTAGCACAACCTTCACAAAAAATGTTTGACCACAGAGTGCTTGAGCTAGTCATACCTAACAGTCTGGTTACAACCAGACTGATATTGGACAAAAAAATAAGCTTTGTTCTCCTTAGCACACTCCCTTCCTGTCAGGTGTACACAGTCACACCTGAGGGTCTAGTTATAACCAGACTGCTGTTACACAAAGGATTTTCCCTTATACTTTATTTTTTTTCTATTTATTTTGGGCTAATTGTACTGCCTTCTTTTCTTAAAACAGGGACTCCAAAGTGATTTGCAGTTTAGATACATCTATAAAATACAATATATTATCATAAAACACCTAATAGAATAAAATAAATATAAAACACTTACCACAGTTGTCTGTCTGCTGGCACTGGTGAGGTGTGCATGCATGTGTCAGTATGCTTGTGCAACTGACTAGCCACAAACTACAAAATTCAAATTATTAAAAAAAAATAACTTCTACTGGTCTACCAAACTCACTGCAGCAAATGTCCCCAGGACCTCTCCTCTGACCTCCTCCCATCTCCAGGGACATAGGGTGATTGCTGAAGTTGGTGGTGCACCTGAAAATTTGCTGCTGCCAGGTGCCCTAGAACACAGTACACGCTCCTACATTGTGAGCACTACTTTCTTTGATGCAAAAAGCCTATCAATTTCATGCTCACAACAATCCAATCCTTAGAGGAGAAAATTAGCTGAGTCATTACTTAAAATAATCACCTAATCTACTAACAGCAGTTACAATAAAATATGAAAATGAAAAAATATTTACTGAAAGAACATTCAGAACCACTTTATTTATTTATTTAAAGATGTTTATATACCGCCTTTACAAACAGAGTTTAGTCAAAACGGTGTACAATATAATTGGAAAAAAAACATAGAAATATAAATATAAAATCATAAATAAAAAGCAATATTAAAAGTTACAAAAATATATAAGAATATAAAATAAAAATTAAGGAAAAAATAATCAATAGTTATAAATAATAATTCTACATAAACATAGAAACATAGAAACATAGAAATGACGGCAGAAGAAGACCAACCGGTCCATCCAGTCTGCCCAGCAAGCTTCACACATTTGTTCTCATACTTAACTGTTTCTCTTGGCTCTTAGTAATCTTATGTTCTAATTCCCTTTTCACCCCCACCATTAATGTAGAGAGCAGTGCTGGAGCTGCTTCCAAGTGAAATATTAAGTTTGATTAGTTGGGTAAGCGGCAGCATAGCTCTCTGCCATGAAGCAGAGGGCAATGCTGGAAATGTGTGAAGTATCAGTTTTTCTTTTCCCCTGTCATTGAAGCAAGGAGTCATGCCGGACATGCACCGAAAGTGAAGAATGCCTTGAAAGTCACATTAACTATCATCAAATATTGAAAAGCCTAATAATTGGTAATACCTATAAGCCCATGAACCCATCCCTGTTTTTTTTTCTTTTTTTCTTTTCTTTTTTTAATTGGGAGATGGATGCCCTTCATCCTTCTACTCTGTGAAGGTGGACACCTACCACCGGCCACTGGCATCCCGCTCCGTTAATGCCTCTGTGGCTACTGCCGCTCCATGCAGTGTTTTACTACCTGCTCTTTATATGCGTCCTCTAGAACTGATGGATCCCATCCCTGGGTTTTTTTATTATTTATTTAATTGGGAGATGACAGCCCTCCATCCTTCCGCTCCGTGAAGGTGGACACCTACCACTGGCCACTGGCATCCCGCTCCGTGAATGCCTCTGTGGCTACTGCCGCTCTGTGCAGTATTTTACTACCTGCTCTTTATATGGACACCTACCACTGGCCACTGGCATCCCGCTCCGTGAATGCCTCTGTGGCTACTGCCGCTCCGTGCAGTATTTTACTACCTGCTCTTTATATGTGTCCTCTAGACCTGATGGATCCCATCCCTGTTTTGTTTTTTGTTTTTGTTTTTTATTTAATTGGGAGATGACAGCCCTACATCCTTCCACTCCATGAAGGTGGACACCTACCACTGGCCACTGGCATCCCGCTCCGTGAATGCCTCTGTGGCTACTGCCGCTCCGTGCAGTATTTTACTACCTGCTCTTTATATGCGTCCTCTGGACCTGATGGATCCACAATATTTATCCCATGCCCCTTTGAAGTGCTTCACAGTTTTGGACTTCACCACTTCCTCCGGAAGGGCATTCCAGGCATCCACCACTCTCTCCGTGAAGAAATTCTTCCTGACATTGGTTCTTAGTCTTCCTCCTTGGAGCCTCAGCTCGTGACCTCTGGTTCTGCTGATTTTTTTCTGTTGGAAAAGGTTTGTCATTGTCTTTGGATCGTTAAAGTTTTTCATGTATCTGAAAGTTTGAATCATATCACCCCTGCTCCTCCTTTCCTCCAGGGTGTACATATTTAGATTCTTCAATCTCTCCTCGTATGTCAACCGATGAAGACCCTCCACCTTCCTGGTCGCCCTTCTCTGTACCCGCCTCCAACTTGTCCTTGTCTCTTTGTAGATACGGTCTCCAGAACTGAACACAGTACTCCAGGTGAGGCCTCACCAAGGACCTGTACAAGGGGATTATCACTTCCCTTTTCTTACTCGATATTCCTCTCTCTATGCATCCCAGCATTCTTCTGGCTTTTGCAATCGCCTTGTCGCATTGTTTCGCCGACTTCATATCATTAGACACTATCACCCCAAGGTCTCTCTCCTGCTCCGTGCACATCAGCCTTTCCCCCCCCATCGAATACAGTTCATTCGGATTTCCACTCCCCAAATGCATGACTTTGCACTTCTTGGCATTGAATTTCAGCTGCCATATCTTCGACCACTCTTCCAGCTTCCTTAAATCCCGTCTCATTCTCTCCACTCCTTCCGGCGTGTCCACTCTGTTGCAGATCTTAGTGTCGTCCGCAAAAAGACAAACCTTACCTTCTATCCCGTCCGCAATGTCGCTCACAAAGATATTGAACAGGACCGGTCCCAACACTGATCCTTGCGGTACACCACTTAAAACCGCTCTCTCTTCAGAGAAAGTTCCATTTACCATCACGCATTGTCTTCTGTCCGTCAACCAGTTTGCAATCCAGGTCACCACTTCGGCACTCACTCCCAAGCTTTTTGTTTTATTCACCAGTCTCCTGTGCGGAACCGTATCAAAAGCTTTGCTGAAATCCAAGTAGATGACATCTAGCGCTCTTCCTTGATCCAATTCCTTGGTTACCCAGTCGAAAAAGTCAATCAGATTTGTCTGACAGGATCTTCCCCTGGTGAATCCATGCTGCCTCTGGTCCATCAATTCTCCGGACTGTAGATATTTCACTATTCTCTCTTTCAACAGTGACTCCATTACTTTTCCCACCACCGAAGTGGTAAAAGAAATAGTGTGCCATATAGATAATTGTTTGATTATAGAGGGTGAGTCTTTAAATGTGATTTGAAAGAAATATGTTTTCAGAGATTTTTTGAATTGTTTTGAATTTGAAATATATCTTAATGAATCTGGTAAAGCGTTCCAAAGAGTTGGGCCTGATATAGAGAAAGCTCTTTTCCTGATGATATCAAGACGAGCCAGTCTAGGTGATGGTATATCTAAAAGATTTTTGTTCATTGATCTTAAGTGTCTGGATGGTTTATATATATGGAGAAGTGAATACAGAGTAGTAGAGTTAGAGTTATGAATAAGAGAGTGAACAATAGTTAAAATTCGAACTGTATTCTATATTTAATCGGTAACCAATGTAAGGACTGAAGTATGGGGGTAATATGATTTTTTAATGAAGAACCTGATAAGATACGTGCAGCTGCGTTCTGAACTAATTGAAATGAATGAAGTGTGCTATCTGGAAGACCTATGTAAAGAGAATTACAGTAGTCAAGCCCAGAGAAAAGAAGTGATTGCAGAATAGTGCGAAAATCATGAAAAATAAGCAGAGGTCGAAGTCGTTTCAAAAGTTGTAATTTGTAAAAAGAGTTCTTTGTTACCAATGATATATGTTGTTTTAAGGATAAATCGGTGTTAATGGTCACACCTAAACTTTTTGCTGATTTGGAACAGTAGATGAGATGGAGGACCATTAGTTGGTTCCGTAATAGAAGACAGATGAATAATTTCAGTTTTAGCTGGGTTAAGTTTTAATCTTTTATGGGATAGCCAGGCATTAATTGTAGTAAGATATAAGGATACTAAAGAGAGAATGTGTGACCATGATATTCGTAAGGTACCATAAACTGTAGATCATCAGCATAAAATTTGAACTGGAGATTTAAAGAAGCAAGAATACAGCAAAGAGGTAGCAGATAAATGTTAAAGAGGATGGGTGATAAAGAGGAACCCTGAGGGACTCCTGAGGCGATAGTATAGGGATCGGATGAGTGGTTATCTATGTTGACTTGCTGAATGCGATTGGATAGAAATGAAACAAACCATTGAAGAGCTAAGCCTGAGACACCTATAGATTTGAGAATGGAAATGAGAATTTGATGGTCTACAGTGCCCCAGGCTGCGGATATATCTAAGAAAACAATGATATAATCTGTATAGGAATCAAAGGCCCGAAAAATAGTATCAAAGGATGTAAGTAGAAGAGTTTTGGTAGAGTGACCTTTGCGGAATCCATGCTGATTACTGTGTAGAATATTGTTTTCAGTTAGATAGTTTGTGAGCTGAGATAGAACTGCTGATTCAATGCAATGCAAGTGAAATTACTAAAGAGCAAACCTGTGTAAAAAGGAAATGAGGAAGAGAGTATTGCGCATCCCGTCCGTGTTGGTGACATGGTTGGGCCTGCTCACTTCGCGCTGCCCTCCACCAGTTCTGGCCTTGCTGCAGCTGCCAGCTCCCGACGTCCCCGATGCTTTCCTTAGGCGTCCTCGGCCTATTCCATGCCATAAGCCTCTCAGCGGAGCTCCCGTAGGGGCTCCGCGTCTTCCATTTCCTCGGCCCCGCCCCTAGATGTGCATGCAGCCGATGTCTCTACTTTTAAAGGGCCAAGCGCGGGAAACCCGGCTCAGACGCAATCCGATGACATCACTCAGCCCCAGTATTTAAGGCGAGGCTCTGTCCCAGAACCTCGCCTTGGCAATCGGGTCGACACCTCGGTATTTCTAGTTTGCCTGTTCCTTGCTCCTGTGCCTGATCCTGTGTTCCAGCATCTCCTTTTTCCAGCGTCTCCATATCCCAGTGTTCCCGTGGTCCTCAGTGTCTTCCAGCGTTTGTCCTGTTCCTGCTCCACGTTCCCTGGTAGTACCCTTCGGACTGATTCTTGGTACTGACCTCTGCTTGCCTGACTATGATTGACCGCTGCCTGGACTGACCTTTGCCTGCCTTCTGACCACATTGACCACTGTCTGGAAATGACCTCTGCCTGCCTGACCACATTGACCGCTCCCTGGAACTGACCCATGCTTGCCTTGACTATGCTCAGACTGACCTTGGATTTGACCCCTGCTTTGGCTGATCACTTCTGGATGGATACCCTGTCTTTGACCCTTGCGCTTCACTCGGACACCCTCTTCTTGTCTTCTGTGACAACCAGACCGACCTGCTTGGACTCTGACCGTGGCCTTCATCTGCCTCTTCCGCCCGGAAAGCCTTCTTGAACTGCTACCTCCCTGAGGTCTCCGGAGTCTCCAGTTCAGGTCTGGCCATCCTCTCTGCATCAGCCGCGCACCCTTATTCGTGGTGGGCACACCTCTCCGCTACCTCTCCAGTAGACCCTCTGAGGCCCACCTAAGTCTAGGCAATCCGAGTACCCAAGGGCTCAACCTGTGGAAACTAGGGATGTGAATCGTTTTAGGACGATTAAAATTATCGTCCGATAATTTTAATATCGTCTTAAACCGTTATGGAACACAATACAATACAGATTCTAACGATTTATCGTTATAAATCGTTAGAATCGTGAGCCGGCACACTAAAACCCCCTAAAACCCACCCCCGACCCTTTAAATTAAATCCTCCACCCTCCCGAACCCCCCCCCTCAAATAACTTAAATAACCTGCGGGTCCAGCGGCGGTCCGGAACGGCAGCGGTCCGGAACGGGCTCCTGCTCTGAATCTTGTCGTCTTCAGCCGGCGCCATTTTCCAAAATGGCGCCGAAAAATGGCGGCGGCCATAGACGAAAAAGATTGGACGGCAGGAGGTCCTTCCGGACCCCCGCTGGACTTTTGGCAAGTCTCGTGGGGGTCAGGAGGCCCCCCACAAGCTGGCCAAAAGTTCCTGGAGGTCCAGCGGGGGTCAGGGAGCGATTTCCCGCCGCGAATCGTTTTCATACGGAAAATGACGCCGGCAGGAGATCGACTGCAGGAGGTCGTTCAGCGAGGGTTCCGGCGCCTCCCTGAACGACCTCCTGCAGTCGATCTCCTGCCGGCGCCATTTTCCGTACGAAAACGATTCGTGGCGGGAAATCGCTCCCTGACCCCCGCTGGACCTCCAGGAACTTTTGGCCAGCTTGTGGGGGGCCTCCTGACCCCCACGAGACTTGCCAAAAGTCCAGCGGGGGTCCGGAAGGACCTCCTGCCGTCCAATCTTTTTCGTCTATGGCCGCCGCCATTTTTCGGCGCCATTTTGGAAAATGGCGCCGGCTGAAGACGACAAGATTCAGAGCAGGAGCCCGTTCCGGACCGCTGTCCGTTCCGGACCGCCGCTGGACCCGCAGGTTATTTAAGTTATTTGGGGGGGGGTTCGGGAGGGTGGGGGATTTAATTTAAAGGGTCGGGGGTGGGTTTTAGGGGGTTTTAATGTGCCGGTTTTTCGATTTTTCGATTTTTCACAATTTTTAACGATTTTTCACGATATTTTACCCCCCCAAACGGCAACAATACGATTCCCTCCCCCTCCCAGCCGAAATCGATCGTTAAGACGATCGAGGACACGATTCACATCCCTAGTGGAAACCCCAGACTGTTATTGGCGAAGCTCCAGCTAACCTCTGTCTCCTCATGTGCTTCACCACCTGGTGGCAGATGCTCTCTGGGTCCGACAAGAGGGCCGTACCAATCCTGCACCAAGCCAAAGGTCCACCTCCAGCACAACAGGTTGCCAAGGCCATGGACTCGGCGGAGTCTCCGGCCTTGCAGGCCATCCCTGGTCTGGTCACTCGTGTCCAAGAACAACAACAGATCATGTAAGCGTTGGCCTCCTCTGTGGAAAAGATGCCTTCTCAATTGGAGGAATCAGCCATGGCCAACACAGGAGCTTTTGTCCATACCTTGTCCTCATGGGCACTGCTGGCCCTCACCGCTCCACCCCGTTTCAATGGGGATCCTTGTCTCTGTTGAGGTTTTATTAATCAATGCTACATGCAGTTATCACTACAACCTTTGCTCTTCCCAGATGAAGTGACAAAGATCACGTTCATCCTCTCGCATCTTGAGGGGAAGGCCCTGGCATGGGCTTCCCCGCTCTGGGAGCACTTCGACACAATTCTATGCCAGCTCCCTCAGTTTATCTCTTTTCCGATGCACCTTCGAGGACCCAGGCCGACAGGCGGTCACTGGCCACCATTACTCCACCTCCATCAAGGTTCACACCTGCTCGCCGAATATATGGTGGAGTTCCGAACTCTAGCAACAGAGTTGGGATGACAGGAGGAAAGTCTGTGGGCACTCTACCATGAGGGACTGTCTCCTATCCTTAAAGATGAGCTGGCTGCCCGGGAGATCCCTGCATCTTTTTAAGACCTGATTTCTCTAGTTGGAAGGATCGACTACCATCTTCGGCAATGGCATCAGGAGGTAAGGGCTATTCGACCTGCCCTACGGTCACCCTGTTCTACGAGCCCCTGGTTTAAGGCCTTTTCTGTGGCCCCTCAACCTCCCGAGGAACCAATGCAGATCAACCGTGGCCGCCTGACTTCGGGAGAACGTCTCTGACGAAGAAAATCTGGCCTCTGCCTGTATTGCAGTGGCTCCGGCCATCTTTTCCAGACTTTTCCAGTGCGTCCGGGAAACTCCAAAGCCTGAGCCTGGCAGGGGTCCCAAGCTTGGGCGCTACAGTTTCTGGACCTCAACTGTTGCTGCTGGTCTCCCTCCTCAGGGAGTCATGTTCGTTTGCCACCACCGCCCTCGTGGACACTGGGGCGAGTGGAAATTTCATTTTAGAAGAGATTGTCACACTCCTTCGGATACCAGTTCAACCACTGGAAATACCACAATGGATTGCCTCAATTCAGGGAGAACCTATCCCTGATTATATCTCGCACCGTATCCTGGCTATCCGCCTCACTGTTGGGACTCTCCATGATTTATTTATTTATTTATTTTACAGATTTTTATATTCCGGGGCACGTAGGTAACATCACCTCGGTTTACATTCAAACATTAATTCAGCATAGCGCTTTACAATGAAACATAATAACTGAAATAATATAATACCATATAGAACTTTGTATAAGAAAATAAAAGTCAAAATATGAGCGTCTGTGGAAATAAACTAGGATGAATAGAAGAGGACTCAGTTCATTAATAGTAGGCTTTTTTGAATAACCATCTCTCTCCTGATCCTGAAACGATCAACACGCCCTGTAGTCCTTGGACTTCCTTGGCTCCAGTTACATGCAAACCATGTAACTGGGTGAGCTGCAGGGATTGACTGGCAATCCCTGCAGCTCACCCAGTGGGGCTCTCGATGCCAAACTCAGTGTTTACGGCAAGTGTCTCCATCTATCTCAGTTCTACAACCCTTCCTGGGTTACCTGCTCCGTACATGGAATTTAAAGACGTGTTCTCCAAACAGAATGCCGATATCCTGCCTCCGCTTTGGAAGTTCAACTGCCCCATAGAACTCCTACCTGGTGCCACACCTCCCAAGGGCAGAACCTACCCTCTTTCTCTCCCAGAGATTCAAGCGATGTCAGCTTACATCAAAGAAAATTTAGCCAAAGGGTTCATAGAACCCTCTACCTCCTTGGCAGGAGCCGGAGTCTTCTTTGTAAAGAAAAAGGATGGCAGTCTAAGACCATGCATAGACTATAGAGGTTTGAACGCAGTAACCCGTAAGGACTGGTACCCACTGCCAATTATCAGTGAACTCTTTGACCGCCTGCAGGGTGTGCAAATCTTTACTAAACTAGACCTACGTGGGGCATATAACCTAGTACAGATTCAACCGGAAGTCATTTGGAAGACTGCCTTCAACCCACTACGAGTACATAGTAATGTCCTTCAGGCTATGCAATGCCCCTGCAGTCTTCCAGCGGCTAATGAATGAGATTTTCCGGGATCTTTTGTACTCATTTGTCGTAGGATACCTGGATGATATACTCATCTTCTCCAAAGATCTGAAGTCTCGCCATTCCCACATTCAAACAGTCCTCCAGCATCTCAGAGACCATATCAATGCTAAATTGGAGAAGTGCCTTTTTGAGCAACCTAGTCTCCCATTCATGGGCTATATCATCTCTAGCCGTGGGTTCACCATGGACCCGACAAACTCCAGGGTATTCGAGATTGGCCTCAACCAGTGGGTCTCCGAGCCCTACAAAGATTCCTTGGCTTTACAAATTACGATTGAAACTTTGCCAATTATTCCACACTGGCCAGTGTTTACGTTACCTGGATCCAAACCGCCCCTTCATAGTCGAAGTCGATGCATCTGCCATTGGAGCAGGAGCAGTCTTGAGTCAATACTCCACCAAGGGAACCCTGGTTCCATGTTCCTTTTATTCACACAAATTCTCTCCCACAGAGCAAAATTATACCATAGGGGACTGCGAACTCCTAGGGGTAAAACTTGCCTATGACTGACCGCTGTCTGGACCTGACCTTTGCCTGCCTTCTGACCACATTGACCACTGCCTGGAACTGACCTCTGCCTGCCTGACCACTTTGACCACTGCCTGGAACTGACCCTCGCTTACCTTGACTATGCTCGGACTGACCTTGGATTTGACCCCTGCTTTGGCTGATCACTTCTGGATGGATACCCTGGTTTTGACCCTTGCGCTTCACTCAGAGACCCTCTTCTTGCCTTCTTTGACCTCCAGACCGACCTGCTTGGACTCTGACTGCGGCCTTCATCTGACCAGACCCACAGGCACTGCCTGTTCTGCCCGGAGAGGAGGGTCCACCTCCAGTGCAATAGAGAGGATCATAATGCCATAAAATACAACATGTTAAAGTTCCTATCTTTTCTTCTTCTTACTCCTAGTTGTACGTATTCTTGTTTATTGTAACTGTATTTATAATATGTATTTATAATATGTATATTACATATTTTGTTCTATGTTCCGGTTATTACCCCATTGTTTACTGTAAACCGGCTCAATGTGATGTTATTACGAATGCCGGAATAGAAAAAAAATCAAAATAAATAAATAAATAAAAGCCAAGGATAAGTACCAGCATTTTCACAGCAAAAATTAAAGTTACAAGAATTGGACCTTTAAAATACAGACAGACCATCACCAAATACAGAATAGAAAGACCATAAAGTATAAATAGAAATGTGCCTTTATAAACTGTACAGGGAGCCATAAATCCAGCCTTATTATGCAGTGCAACAATGAAAAAACAGAAACATCACCATACCTCATAAAACATCAAGCAATAAAATCAAAAGATATAAACCATCATTCATAATATTAAAACCATGCTAATAAAAAGAATAAATGGCAAAACTGCCAACAAATATCCAATAATTTAAAAAAGCTTGCATACATTTGTTCTATTATTTACCAAACATCAATAAAATATTTCAAAACAATTGATGAATAAAAAATCCAATAACTAAAAAACATCTAATATTTCCTCTCAAAAAATATTTCAAAACAATAGAAATATCAAATTGCACACAATAATTAAAACTAATAAGGATATTTAAAAAATCTCCTGCTCTCCATCCCTGGGATCTTTTGATTTCCACTCACCCTAACTTTATCGTATATTGGGAGAGGTAGAACCACACAAACTATCTCCTCACTCTCTCATTCACACATACATACTAATACATTCATTCTTTCACACATTCCCTCTCTCATATACATGCCAATGCTCTCACACACTCTCCTTTTCAAAACACACACTCAGGCTCTCTCTCTCTCCCTCACACACACATTATGGGGTAGACTTTAAAACATTCATGCGCATGTCCATGTGCTTGTAGTTCCCAGTGCGTGGATTTTAAAGTTCACGCACACATATGTGGGCAATGCATGCAGGGGGGAGTGAATTTTTGCTAACTACACACGGCGACGCAATCGATCCTTCCCCAGTTCCCTCCCATTCTGCTCCAGTTAAAGAGTGGACTGGGAGAAAACTTCCCTACCCCCCTACCTAAACTCCCTCCCTCTTCCCCTCTCCTCCCCACCCCCTAAACCCTTCTTATCGACTTACGTTTGTTTTGTTTTATGACTTACTGCTCCCTTGGACCAGAGGTTTTCATGCGCCGGCCAGTTGCCAGCCCATACTTCCCTGGGATAGCGGCTAATGGCCGCTGTCCTGCCTGGCCTCTGTCTCACCCCCGTTCTTCCCCTCCCCTCCCAGACCACACACCCCCAGCCTGCCCAATTTTCAGAGCCTGGCACTTGTGGGTATATCAGGACTTATGTGCGTGGCCTGGCCCTTTTGAAAATGTGCTTGGCGCTCGCAGAGCCTGGCCACGCACATAAGTCCCAATTTTTATGCACACAGCCATTTTAAAATTCGGCCTTGTGTATATGTATGTGCATGCGCATGTGCCTGTGAGTGCCTGTATGTGACATACTGGGCTCTTGAACACTACATCACCACCTATTGGGCAAACAGAACAAGTTGGACTGCTACAAATCCCGAAATCTTTCTCCTCCTGTCTTCTTTCCTTCCTTCTATATATACACACATAGGATCTCTCTCACATGCGCGCTGTCACACACAAGCTTTCTCTCACACATGATTTATTTATTTATTTATTGAAATTTTATAAACCACCTGTAAATCGTGTTAGCGAAGCGGGAAGGTCCCATTGTTGCAAGCTCTCTCTCAAATACACACAGGCTTCCACTCCCGCCACAGGATCCCACTCTTATATAACCTCTCTCACATGCAGGCTCTCACTCTCACATACTCTTACATACATGTTTCCATTTTTAAAAAAACACACACACACAAAAGTTCTCGGTCTTTCATGCTCTCTCGCACACAAACATACAGGTTCTTACATGCTATCTCTCTATTGCAGGTCACCATTCTCAGACACACACACACACACACGCATGGGCTATCATTCACACATGCAGGCTGCCACCATCATACATGTGCACACACACACACACACACACACACACACAGGCTCCCTCTCCCACACACCCATAAACTCCCTCATATATACACACACAGGCCCTTACACCCTCATGCTCTCTCTCTTTCTCATACACACACACAGAGGAAGGCTCCCATTCACATTGCCTCCCAGGAAGTCCCTTATGACACTTACTCACATAGAGGCAGGCTCCCATTTCACACACACACACACATGCACACACACACACACACACACACACACACATACACACAGGTAGGATACCATTCACAAACACACACATACCCAGGCAGATTCCCATTCACACATACATACATACATACATACATACACCCTTAGGCAGGCAGTCTACCATTCATACACACACCCACACCCAGGCAGGATACCATTCACAAACACACATACACACACACACACACACACACACACCCAGGCAGATTATCCTTCTTACACATACACATACATACACACCCAGGCAGGTTAACATTCATACACACCCCCTGGCATGCTCCCAGTCACACACCCACACACATAAACACACATACACATACCCAGGGAGGCTACCCTTCACACACACTCACATCCAAGCAGGTTCTGATTCATTCACACACACACAGACAAAACACAGGCAGGTTCCCCATTAAGAGCAGAAGGGGGAGCCCGTTCTGCTGCTGCTGCTCCTTGTGCACGGTATTCAAAACAAGTGGGGCTAGCACTGCCTCTAAGCTAATCTCGTGATGCATGAGATCAGAATAGAGCGCCTATTGTCTACATGTGGTTTGAATGCCAGAGGGCAGGCACACTTAGAGGAGTGGGAGAATGAGCAACTTCCTCTTCTCAGCCGCTGATGAGATAGGGTCTCTAGGCAGCCTCCCAGACCTCTTCTTTCTTTGGTCTTCAGAGTGATGGGGTTTGCCAGAGACCTCTCAGGCCTGCTCCTCTTCTTGGCTGCCAGCAAGATGGGATCCACTGGCAGCCTCGCGGGCCTTTTCTTCTCTGTCACTGTTCCACTGGATGTGCATGTTGCGGCCCTGCGACAGGCCCTTTCTTCTTAGGCTACCAGGCGGTGGTGAACAGATCACCCCATTTTAAAATTGGTAGTGCTTAACGACAATTGTGCACTATGGACACTGTGGCCATGCCCATCTCAGCCGTTATCCTATCTAAGGTCCTCAGGGTATCTGCGGCAGGGACAGTTGTACAACATAATGGCGCAAACCTCAGGTTAACTGGCAGCCATTTTGCAAAACCAGAGCAATAGGGCAAGAGTAACAGGGGATTGTTCCTACTCCAGACACCCCACAGACCCTCAATAGGGTAAGGGCTGTGGTGGGGGGACATCATGGAGTGTTCTGGGGCAGGAAAAACCCCTGCCCCAGAACACACCCCTGCAGAGAGTTTTGTGGGCTGATGGAGGCTCATGCTGAGATTACCTTCCATTAGTGGGGGTGCACAAGCACTTTCCATACTAACTTTCTTCTCTCTCATACACACACACACACACCCACATGCACACTTGTTCACTCTCTTACTCACATACTTACTTACATATACTCCCTCTTACACAAATGCCCACCCATATACTGGATATCTACTCACATGGTCTGAGGCAGGGATCAAGTTGTGCTGGTGTGGGAGGAGGTGAGAGTTAGTATGCTGGAATTGGGATGGTGAGGATGTGGTAAGACTGTATTGGGGCTGAAGAGGGAATCAGAGTATGCTGGGGAAAAGTTGAAAATGAAAGGACGTACTTGGGTAGAGAAGAGAAGGATAGAAAGCTAACAAGAAATAGACTGAATATGAGCCTCTGGGGAATTTTGACAGGGTCAACTATTCATAAATAAAATCCCTAAATTCTGAAGATTTCAACCCCCATGCTAACTAGGGGAGAAAAAGGCTTTCTCAAGCTGCTCTGCATAGAGATGGCCTTCCTATTAAAGGAAATTTGTTAGAGCAAGTGTTAGAGCAATTGCAATGTCTTATTGTAAGGATAGTGGAACCTTGTGCTGCGGCATGATTGATGCAGCTTAATAGGTGAACTTAGTACTAGGCTAGAGCTTCACCTATACCAGCCCTATTCCCTGCAGGTTGAGCCTTTGCGTTCCAAGGGCCAGCAGGACCTAGGAGGGGGTCTCACAGGATGTATATAGAGAGAAAGTCCATGGCAAGGCCAAGATCAGGACAGGCTGTGGAGAGACAATCACCAGGAGCTAGCTGGAGATCAACAACACAGGCAGCAAACAGGGAATAGGCAGAGTTCATAGCTGAGATCTGTGGCAGGCAGCAGACAAGAGGGAGATCCAGGTCCAAGGCAGAATTCAGTACCTAATAGACTGGGGAAGGATCAGGATGAAGGGAAGCCAAAGATAGAGTGGGCTGGGCTGGGCTGGGCTGGGCAAGACAGACTGACCAAGACAGGACAGGATGGGCAAGGCAGGGAGGAAGCAAAGCAGGATCAGAAACCAAAGCAGAAGCAGGAACCAAAACAGGAGCAACACACACTGCAACCGAGCATGAAAACCTTTTGCTGAGGCAATTCTATGGAGCATGGCTAGACCTTTTATACCCAGCTGTCTGATGTCATAGCTGTGCACCCGCTGCTGGGTTTCTCTTGGAAGCATCTTCATAAGGCACTGCGCCATGCATACATGTATAAAGGAGCCCGGGGAACAACGTTGTTGATGGCATCATGGTAGCATTCCTGCCTTGAGGCCATTGGCATCCTAGGGTGAGTGCTGCAGGTTCAGGATATCCCCACAACCAGCAAACATTATAGTACCCCCTCTTCTAATCCCCCTCCCAAAGCCTCTAGGTTTGGGCTTCTGGGGAAACCAATGATGGAAGTCATGTACTATCTGAGGCGCTTGAAGATTGGATGCAGGTTCCCATGAGTTTTCTTATGGCCCAAAGTTTTTCCAGAAAATCAGATATTCCAGATGGTTATGATGCCTCCTAGAGTCTAGAATTTCCTGGCCCTCAAATTCAGTAACAGTTTCAGAGATAGCATCTGTTGGGTTTGGAGAGTGATGAGATGGTCATGAGAGCAGCAGGGGTTTTAAAAGAGATACATGGAACATGTTATGGATGTTTCAGCTGGTAGGTGGCTGTCCCATCTGCCTCAGCATAAGAAATGGCCCAATAAACTTTGGTGTGAATTTGATTGAGGGCATCTTGAGATGCAGATTTTGAGTGCTTAGCCATACCAGTTCTCCTGGTTTGAACTTTGGTGCAAGCAGGCATCTCTTATCAGCTTGTTTTTTAAATCGATCTGCCACTGCACTGAGCAGCTGATGTGTTCTATGGTATAAATACTTGAGATTGCTGCTCAAGGTGTTAGCCACTGACAGGAAATGAAGAGAGGTATGGAAGTGGAATCTGAGGATAGTGCCCAAAGATAATCTGGAAGGGAGAGGTTCCCATAGAACTCCCTTCATGGTTATTGTGGCAGAACTCCACCCACTGGAGAAGGGAAGCCCAATCATCTTGGCGCTTGTCTTAGGCCTTAGAAAACTTTTACAAATTTAATTGACCCTTTCTGTTTGCCCGTTACTTTGCAGATGGTAGGCAGAAGTGAAATCTAAGGTGATGCCAAATCTTTTACACAAGCCTCTTGAGAAGTGGGTGGTGAATTGTGCCCCTTGATCTAAAAGGATATGAGAAGGAAGTCCAAGTAAATGGAAGACATGTTGCACAAAGAGACAAGCCAACTCTGGTGTGGATAGCAGACCAGGAAGGGGAATGAAATGAGCTGTCTTGGAAAAGCGATCCACCACTACCCATATAGTGGTGTGATCATTTGAGAGGGGAAGGTCAGTGACAAAATCAGTGGCCAAGTTGTGTCTAGGGTTCCTTGTGGACTGGCAATGGCTATAACAACCCCCAAGGGTGAGCCCAAGAGCTCTTATGCCTTGCACACGTCTTGTTTCAGTTGAAGCCACCAGTAGTGATGGTTGATAAGCTCCAGGGTGATCCCAGGATATACTGCCAACTGAGAATCATAAACCCATTTTAATACTCTTTCCATGAGTTGTTTAGGAACAGCAGTTTTCCCAGGTAGAACGGCTATGGCAGTAGTGGCCACAATTCTTGCTGCATATATGATGTAACAAAAAGTCTCTGAAGCATTTTTTTAAACTGTTTATTTTACCAAACAGCAGGCATTTAAACAGTCAATAAATACATCTAGAAGCACAGCATAGAGTAGCATCTCTAGTCATGAATATACTATCTCAGAACAAAATGCTTCAGACTGCCAGACCCTGGCTCTATCCAAGCAGGCAAGGTCTCTGACCTACAAAAGGTACAACTGAAACCCCTTACATTGTGGAACCCTCACTCCTCCTACATACATATCTCCAATATGGCTCCCATACTTTGTCTTATAAAAACAGCTTCTTATGGAGAACAAAAGTCATTTTCTCAATAATTACAATATCCTACACTTGTTTATAACACTGAAAAATCAAAGGCTGCCATTTCCAATAGGTTGCAATAGTGAACCTGGCTGTGTGAATGAAGTGATTCCTCAATTTACGCCTGGAACTGGGCAATGCCCTGTCAGACCATAGCCCAAGAAGGCACAGTGCTGGAGTTAGACTCACCTGACACCCCATTATTTCAATCATTTTAGCTTCCACCTGTTTCCAGAAACTCTGTACCAGTGGGCATGTCCACCATACATCAAAATGGGACCCTTCCACCCCACAGCCCCATCAACAATACCTGGCAAAATATAGTGGGTATCTGTAAGTCCTTCTCACCAACTTATACATCAACTCAGATCTGCGACTACATATGGAAATCTTGTACCCATGTTTACAAACACTCCCCATTCTCTGTCTGTTAAATTTATTCCCAGTTCAGTATTCCATTGCGCTATCAAATTTGCATTTGTCTCCTTCTCCTTATACATCAGTATAACTGCCTGATATATATTAGCAATACCACATTTTTTTTTGCCCCTATATCCAAAAATACCTGCTCTACTCTGGATGGGGAATGTTTAACCAAGGTTATTCCCTTTTTCTTAATCAGTTGGGCCTTTAACCTATCACAACTACCTCTGGTCTCCTCTCCTATATTGCATTCTAACTGTAAATCATCAAATGAACACTGTCCATCCTCATCCCACATTTGCTCCAAGTATCTTAAACCCACAATTCCCCAGTTCTTAAAGTCTGCATGAAAGGTGGAAATTAACAAGAAGGGGTTTTTCCATAACACAGCCATCAGTGCACAGATATCCACTGCCATTCCCATCACCCTACACATTTCCCTCCACACCCTGAGCATGTGAGTCATTATTGGACAGGAGCATGAGATTTTCCGCATCTGTGCAAAGGCGGCTGGCATACATGGCAATAATAACCACTATGCCTACATTTCCTGCTATACCCACTTCTAGCACGAATTAGGACTGTGAATAATCCCTATTGAGACACATTCTCAGACTTATAAGTCTTGAAGACCAGTAAAACCCCAAAAGATAAGACAATGCCATCACCCACTATTTTTGGTCTTCCATAACATACTCACTTTTACTCTTAGAGCCTTGCCCTGCCAAATAAATCATGAGAGTAGCCCATTAACATTAACAAAGTATTTTCTAGGCAGATCAATATTGAAACAGGTTTATATTGGGTAGTAAGTTCATTTAAGTATCCCTCTTCTGCCTGCCCAAGTAATGAGAAGCCCTGACCACTGACAGTCTTCTGTTGTCTTAGTATAAACCGATTGTTACACTATGATGGTTTAGTGTGCCCTTGGGCCTTGGACCGAGCCCAGACCTTCAAGGCCATGCCGAGGGTTGATGGAGTGTCCCGCGATGGCTGATGGGCTGACCCTCTGCCAGGCCTGCAAGCTCCCAAGGCCAACACCCAAGGATGTTGGAAGTTGAATGGTCCTCCGACCATTCCGAGCCCTTTCGGACCAGCTGCGAGGAACAGCATGGAGCAGCAGGCCTGGCCTGAGGTTGAGGGTCGACGGGCCTTGACATGTAGACAGGACTATGGTTGATGCGACGGCATCGCAGACAAAACACGTAGTTGATGCGACGGCACCACTGATGAAGACACTTGGAATATAGTCAACATGGATTTACCCAAGGGAAGTCTTGCCTAACAAATCTGCTTCATTTTTTTGAAGGGGTTAATAAACATGTGGATAAAGGTGAACCGGTAGATGTAGTGTATTTGGATTTTCAGAAGGCGTTTGACAAAGTCCCTCATGAGAGGCTTCTACGAAAACTAAAAAATCATGGGATAGGAGGTGATGTCCTTTCGTGGATTACAAGCTGGTTAAAAGACAGGAAACAGAGAATAGGATTAAATGGTCAATTTTCTCAGTGGAAAAGGGTAAACAGTGGAGTGCCTCAGGGATCTGTACTTGGACCTGTGCTTTTCAATATATATATAAATGATCTGGAAAGGAATATGACGAGTGAGGTTATCAAATTTGCAGATGATACAAAATTATTCAGAGTAGTTAAATCACAAGCGGACTGTAATACATTGCAGGAGGACCTTGCAAGACTTGAAGATTGGGCATCCAAATGGCAGATGAAATTTAATGTGGACAAGTGCAAGGTGTTGCATATAGGGAAAAATAACCGTTGCTGTAGTTACACGATGTTAGGTTCCATATTAGGAGATACCACCCAGGAAAAAGATCTAGGCATCATAGTGGATAATACTTTAAAATCGTCAGCTCAGTGTGCTGCAGCAGTCAAAAAAGCAAATAGAATGTTAGGAATTATTAGGAAGGGAATGGTTAATAGAACGGAAAATGTCATAATGCCTCTATATCACTCCATGGTGAGACCACACCTTGAATACTGTGTACAATTCTGGTCACCGCATCTCAAAAAAGATATAGTTGTGATGGAGAAGGTACAGAGAAGGGCAACCAAAATGATAAAGGGGATGGAACAGCTTCCCTATGAGGAAAGGCTGAAGAGGTTAGGGCTGTTCAGCTTGGAGAAGAGACGGCTGAGGGGGGATATGATAGAGGTCTTTAAGATCATGAGAGGTCTTGAACGAGTACATGTGACTCGGTTATTTTCACTTTCGAATAATAGAAGGACTAGAAGGCATTCCATGAAGTTAGCAAGTAGCACATTTAAGACTAATCGGAGAAAATTCTTTTTCACTCAACGCACAATAAAGCTCTGGAATTTGTTGCCAGAGGAGGTGGTTAGTGCAGTTAGTGTAGCTGGGTTCAAAAAAGGTTTGGATAAGTTATTGGAGGAGAAGTCCATTAATGGCTATTAATCAATTATACTTAGGGAATAGCCACTGCTATTAATTGCATCAGTAGCATGTGTTCTTCTTAGTGTTTGGGTACTTGCCAGGTTCTTGTGGCCTGGTTTTGGCCTCTGTTGGAAACAGGATGCTGGGCTTAATGGACCCTTGGTCTGACCCAGCATGGTAATTTCTTATGTTCTTATGTTGATGCGAAGGCATCACTGATGAAGACACTTGTTGGATGCGACGGCATCCCTGACAAAGACACTTGGAGGATGCGATGGCATCACTGATGAAGACACTTGGTGGATGTGACGGCATCCCTGACAAAGTCACTTGGATGCGACGGCATCATTGATGAAGATACTTTGTACTTGGCAACAGCTGGGAGGAAGGACCTTTGCACTGTCTTTTAGGGTGCCCTACTCAGGCCACCTGTGGGACTGAGTTGCGGACCACCCTGTCCCACTGCGCGCCCTACTCAGCCCTTGGAGGCTGGTCATGGACGACGAGGAGAGCGGGACAAGCGTGGGGAAGATTCAGGCAAAGAGGAACTCCAATGATGAAGCCGGTGTCATCCGAAGCTCCCTCTATTGCTGGCGGGAACAGAGGCTCAGGAGCACAGGGACGAATCCCACCTGCAGGCCACTCTATTCTCGGGCACGACATCATCTGAGAACCACGGCTCTGCAGGAACGGAAGGCTCAGGAGCATCAGACGAAGACGCAGGGAAGCATATCCGGAAAGGCAGGCACATCAGGATGAGGAAGATCATGACGAGACATCAGAACATGGACCGAGACCTCAGGCAAACACCAAGACATGAAGACGTTGTAGAAGGCAGACAAGATGAGAAGCTCCACGAAGAACAGAAGACCTTACAAGACTCTGGCAGGCAGGAGCCTCCAGAGGGGATGGTACTCCGATGCAAGGCAATGACAGAATGAGAAGACAGCCCTCTTATAGGGCTCAAGCAGGAAGTCCACTTACAGGTGGGGCCAGCACACTTCCTGTGCCTATCCCTTTAAATCAGGCAGAGAGGCGCACGCCGGTGCCTAAGAAGCAAGCAGCAGGGAGCTGTGCAGGACCATGGACAGCGGCCTGCACCGACGTAAAGATGCTGAGAAGGCAGGGCTGGCCTGAACGCCGGCCCTGACGTTGGCAGCGGCTCCAGCTGCTGCAGGGAGCTCCAGGGATGGCTCCAGCCGCCGGACCAGCCCGAGGATGTGGCCTTAGCGCCGCGAAGATGGGAATGATATCGGGAGCAGTCCCAGCCCCGCGGGGAGGGGCAGAAAGGCCGTGGCTCCGACCGCAGCGAAAAAGAAGATCTGGGGCGGCCTCTGGGCCACGTGGAGCAGGCGAGACCGCAGCTCCAGCCGCATTGGAGGCCTGACGGCGGCGTCCTGCCGCGTCGGGTGAAGAAGGCCAGCATGGTGAGTGAGTCTACTCGCGGGGGAACCCGCGGGCAGCAGTTCATAACACCGATGCATTATTTATCTGGTATATATCCACCCAATTTTGTGGTATAAAAATGCCTAAGCATTTAAAGCCATCCTTTGCTACCTTACAGGCATTCAGTTATTCCACCCACCAAGAACAACTCCAATTTCTGATAATTTATCCAATATCACAAAATTTCTCCATACTCCTCCAAGACCCTTATAACTTCAAGTGCTGAATTATCAATATATGTGAGATACAGGAACACATCATCTGCATATAGTGATATTTTGTGGCTTCTACCAAAAAAACAATACCCCCCCCCCCCCCCCCCAATTTCCTTGTCCTCTCAAATCACCTGAGCTAGTACTTCTATGGATAAGACAAACAGCAGTAATGACAGTGGGCAGCTCTGTCTCATAACCATTCTAATTGGAAACTCCTAAGATAGACACCCATTCGTCAAAACTTGAGTCATTGGATGCACATACAGAGCTCTAATCCATTTCACAAACTCTGGAACCAAATTAAAGGTATGCATCACTGCAAGGATGAAAGGCCAGTGCAGTCTGTCAAACGTCTTCTCGGCATCCAGAGACACCACCAGACCTAGAACCTACTGTCATTGAGCAAACAATATAATTTGAAAGGCCCTCCTAGTGTTGGCAGTAGATAAGTGCCCCTTAACAAACCCTGTTTGATCATTCTTTACTAATTGGGAAAGCACATTTTCTAATCTTAATTGTAGAACTTTTGCCAACACTTTTATTCCTGCATTTGATAGGAAAATGGGTCTATAAGACCCCAGTTCCTCTTCTTCTCTACCCTACTTATTTATCAATATAATGGTGGCATCCATTAACCTATGCTGACATTGTGGATTATCCTTTAGATCAGTGGTCAACCCTGTCCTGTGGGCCCACCAGCCAGTCGGGTTTTCAGGAAATCCACAATGAATATGCATGAGAGAAAATGTGCATGTTATGGAGGCAATGCATGCAAATTTTCTCTCCTGCATATTCATTGTGGATATCATGAAAACCTGACTGGCTGGTGGGCCCCCAGGACAGAGTTGGGGACCACTGTTTTAGAAGATCAAATGCTGTAGCCAGCAGCAACGCGGTAGCCAGAAAAGAATTTTTATAAAAATCAAGTGAAAGGAGGAGAGGAGGAGAAGGAGTGCTTAACATCTGCAGAGCATACCGGGGGTGAGAGCCTTGCTGTTCCGGGCCCCTACGGTGAAGCTACTGCCCTCCCATCTGATGTCATTTCTGCGGGCCTGGTGGGGTCCTTAAAGCCAGCCCAGTGAAACTTTTTTGTGAGGAGAGGAGGAGAAGGAATGCTTAACATCTGCAGAGCCTACCGGGGGTGAGAGCCTTGCTGTTCCGAGCCCCTACGGTGAAGCTACTGCCCTCCCGTCTGACGTCATTTCTGCGGGCCTGGTGGGGTCCTTAAAGCCAGCCCAGTGAAACTTTCTTGTGAGGAGAGGAGGAGAAGGAGTGCTTAACATCTGCAGAGCCTACCGGGGGTGAGAGCCTTGCTGTTCCGGGCCCCTATGGTGAAGCTACTGCCCTCCCGTCTGACATCATTTCTGCGGGCCTGGTGGGGTCCTTAAAACCAGCCCCTTTACGCCGCGTCGCAACTGACTTTGGTCTGACTTGGCTTAAGGACTAACCTCCCAGTATAAAAAGTTTAAACCCTCCTTGACCCTCCAGTAAAGGATCCGGGGATTCTAAAGAAGGAGACGCCGTGTGGGTAAGCCCTCAATATTTAACTTTAACTGTATAACTTACGCAATGCCTCATACAAAGCATAAGGGGAGATTGCGTACTGAGTCCTCCATCTCAGTCGCTCCTACTCCTACGCAGCAACGAATTGAGGGTTTTTTTTGCCCTGGCCGCAGCCTCGACGCCTGGTGCAAAGTCGGCAGAGGGATCAGGGGAGGAACATAACCTGTCCCTCATAGACATTCATACATCTCTGAGCCCAGGAGCGCCTGCAACCCCCTCTCCTCCAACCTGCGGCACCCAGCAAGGACCCGACAGAGTTACCAGGTTATTAACCGGAGGCAACTCTGTCTCGGAGGGGGAAAATGAAGGGAGCACAATGGACAATTTACATTTGATTAGTCATGGTGTGATTGAGAAAAATGTGAATGAGAGTAAGCAATTAACTGAAAATGTAATCGAGGGAACAACTATTAAAAAAGGAGAGAGTGGGGAATCGGAAGCAGAAATCAATATGATTTCTGAAATTTCCCGTGAAGGCGGGAAAGGTGCCAATTTCATCATGCAAAAATTACAGAAACCTAAAGTAGTAACACTTGACTCAATATGGAATGCGATAACAAAACTAGAAAATACTATTGCATCTTTAGCTGGTTTGATAAACACCTCTCAGAGTAATATTCAACAAATAGAAATCAAGATTAATAATCATGATAGTAATATTAAGGATATTTCTGGAAAAATAATGCAAGTGCAGGAAGTCCAAACAAACCTGATTCAATCAGACAGTATGGTGAGAAGGAGATTAGAAAATATTGAGAACAGAATGCGTTATCAAAACTTAAGGGTATTGAATTTTCTGTATATAAGTTTAATTTCTCCTAAAGAGCAATTCAAGAAATATCTTACAGATATTTTGTCTATACCCACTGAGGGGTAGATTTTTAAAAACGGCGCGTTCGCGTACTTTTGTTCGCGCTCCAGGCGCAAACAAAAGTACGCTGGATTTTAGTAGATACGCGCGTAGCCGCGCGTATCTTCTAAAATCCAGGATTGGCGCGCGCAAGGCTGCCGATTTTGGGCAGCCGGCGCGCGCCGAGCCGCGCAGCCTGCCTCCGTTCCCTCCGAGGTCGCTCCGAAATCGGAGCGGCCTTGGAGGGAACTTTCTTTTGCCCTCCCCTCACCTTCCCCTCCCTTCCTCTACCTAACCCACCCCCCGGCCCTATCTAAACCCCCCCTACCTTTATCCGTGGATTTACGCCTCCCGGAGGGAGATGTAAATCCACGCGCGCCAGCGGGCTGCTGGCACGCCGAGATGAGATCCGGGGGTGGTTCCGGAGGGCGCGGTCACGACCCCGAACCGCCCTGGCCTGAAACCACGCCCCCGGGCCCGCCCCCAAAACGCCGTGTCCCGCCCCCAAAATGCTGCGCCGATCGGCCCCGCCCCCTGACACGCCCTCGACACACCCCCAACTGAAAATCCCGGGACTTACGCGAGTCCCGGGGATCTGCGCGCGTCGGCGGCCTATCAAAAATAGGCGCGCTGGCGCGCAAGGCCCTGCTCGCATAAATCCGGGCGGATTTACGCGAGCAGGGCTTTTAAAATCCGCCCCACTGTCTTTACCTTTGCTATCTAAGATTTATTATGCACCAACAACTAAACCAGTGGATGGTAAGGGAAAACGATCCCCTGAGGTGAACCTCCAAACAGATTTGACGGCTTTTTTAGAAGCACCGTGTATTGAACAAATTGAAAATTGGGGAACTTTAATATTATCATTTACTTATCCTTCTGATAGAGACCTAGTTCTAAGCACGTTTTTAAAAAATCGTAACAAGATGTTTTACGGTAAAAAAGTCTGGATATATCCTGATGTGATGAGAGATACGCAAGTTCGTAGAAAAGCTTTCGTTGAGATGTGTAATGAAGCTCGAGCATTAGGCGCTCAGATAAATGTAAGATATCCATGCAAATGTTTATTGCAATACAAGGGGAAAAGATATGTTTACTATGAACCAAATCATCTTAGAAGTTTTCTAGATAATTGCAAAGATGAAGTAGGCACAGTTTAATTAGAGCAGGCTTAAAAGAAGTAATAAGGCTGTTGTGATCTCCACTGTTGTTTCATAATGTTCTTTATTTTTCAGTTTATGAATATGTTTCATTTTAACCCAGAGATCCTTTAATTTTCTTTAAACCTGTTAACAGGAAGGAATGTGATTTTCTGTTTGTACTATTGCAAAAATCTATAAATAAAGAATTAAAAAAAAAAAATCAAGTGGAAACTCATCAGGCTCTGGGCACTTACCCAATGGAAGCAGTTTCACCGCTTTCTCCATTTCTTCCAATGTAATAGGCTCTCTCAACTGTTCATTTCACTCTATAGTGGCCTTAGGTAGATGTACTCTACCTAGATATTCTGTGATTTTATCTAAAGAACTGTTCTCCCTCCCAGCATACTCATCTGCATAGTAAGCTCAAAAGCTGTCGTTACAGATCTTTAGATTACCTAACAGCCTCTTATCCCCAGTCTTATATTTGTAATGCCTGTATGCCTGGCTCTTTTCTTAAGCAAATTTACCAGCAATTTGCCAGTTTTGTTACCATGTTTGTAAACTTTCTGTCCCATGAAATGTGTCGCACTGTCAATTTGGTCAGTGTGTAACAATTCCAACCCATGCCTCCATGCCAGTAATTGCTTCCAGATTCTTTTAGTGCTTCCCTTTTTGTGCAATGTTTATTGTCTTGCTATTTCTCTTTCCAGCAATTTTTCTGTTTTCCCTCCACCCACTTTTGATAGCTTGTGTACCCTATTGTCTTACATCTCACAACTGCTTCAATGTTCCCCAAACAACCACTGGATTATATTCTTCTGTTGAGTGAATTTGTTTGAAATCCAAGACTTGATCTTCATGTGACTTCTCTCCCTCTCATCTATTATATCATACCTTTCCATCTGATGATATCTGGTGCTCATGTGGGCATCAACCCGAACATTAGACATTGGGCCTGATATTCCAAGCACATTCAGCACTATTTAGTCGGATAAACAGGACTTATATGGCTAAGTAGCAGCCACTGAATATGCACCTATGTTCAGTGGATGCTACTTAGCTATATAAGTCCTTTATATGGTTAAAAGTTACAAAGACAAAAAGTGGGTGTGTAGTGGGTGGATTGGGGGTGGAGTTAGTTAGCCATTTAACATATATGGTTAACTACCGATATTCAAAGTTAGCTGGATAAGTTTACATCTAAGTTTAGATGTCCCATAGAGCAGGTCTAAACATAGCCAGGTAGACTTATCCAGCAAAGTGCGCACATATACACGTATATTCAGCGACTTTGTCATGCCGCTGAATATACATTTTAATTTAGCTGGATTAGTTCTAACCTGGCTAAATTACTTTTACACTGACAGCTTTGAATAGCTAACCCACTGACTCCATTTGTGAGTACTAGGCCAAATATTGCTTCTCCTTTCATGGCATCCATCACCATTTGCCTAAACAAAGCCCCTTGAAAAGTACAATTTCTTTATTTCTTGCAGATTCTGTAGAAGGGATATTCCAAACCACAACTCGCAGATTAAAATTACCAACAAGCAACATCTCATCTTTCCTTCAAACGTTTTGCATGTCTTCAGCCAGATCTCTGTCCAATTCCTCTGATTGAGTCAGAGTCCTTTAGACACACCAGTGTAGACAGATGTGCCATCATGTCTTTTTAATACAGCCCACGGTGCTTCCTCCTTTCCCCAAATTACCTATATTTCAAAAGTTTGGATATTGCTCTTGACATACAAAGTTACTCTTCCCCTTTTTTGTTATCTCTATTCTCCATCAAGAGGTTAAAGTCTGGCATGGTTGTATCCCAGCTATGAGACAACTTAACTATATCTTTGTAATAGCAACAATCCCCAAGTCTGCTTCTGCCATCAGGGCCTGCAGATCTGGAATGTTATTACCCAGACTACAAGCATTTGTACTCAAAGCTTTCCAGCTATTCTCTCTTGCAAAGGGTGCTGTAGAACTAGGGATCACAATCTGAAACTCCAAGAGGGTAGATTTGGGAACAGTGTCAGGAGGTATTTTTCGAGTGCTGGATGCCTGGAATCCTGGATTGCCCTCCTTCAGGAGGTGATTACTACAAGGACAATGGCAGACTTTAAGAAAGCATGGGATAAATGTAGAAGATCCTTGGTAATGAGAGAAGGTTAAAGAGGAAAGTATGCAGCCTTTGCTGAACAACCGTTGCAGCCAAGGGCAGCAGTGATATGGCTGCATTGCGCTTCCTGGAAGGCATATTGACACCTGTATGGAGCCTCAATTGCAACTCTAAAGGGGACACAATGGGATTGGGGGTTGTGTTCTATGTGGGAATTTGATCGACTGAGTAAATGCACACATAATTGCTACTGGGCAGATTAGATGGGCTGTTTGCTCTTGATCTGCCATCTTGTACTATGTTGCTCTATAAATTATGGCTCATTGTTATTTCCATATTAGTCAGTTTCTTGCTCACTCTCAGGTATAAAAATAACTGCAGAAAAAAAAGAGCAAGGCTTCAAGATCAGAAAATAACATAATCTATAGAATATGCAATCCTTCCTTTTGCTGATTATATGGTATTCTCTGATAATAAATAACAATAATATGTTAACAAACATTGGGTAGAAGAATAAAAGGCTAATTTTTAAATTAGTATATGTACTGTTCCAGTCACATAAATAGGAAAAGCAAAGAGTTAGAAAGGAAATTTTTATCACGTTACCAATATGCCTCAAATGGTTTTAGAGCAATTATCTGCAAGGGAAAGACAGTTGTTCAGTTTCTTGAAGTATTTATTCATTGGCCTCTCTTCTGCCATATAATTGGTGGCAATTTTGGTATTAGTTTTAGTAATGTATTTGGCACCTGCCCAGGCTGCCATTTGAGAATTAAACTGAAACCTAATCTGCTGTAGCACGCTTTGAACTCTCTGACTGGAAAAGCATGATTTAAATTGATGATGATGATAATGATGAAGAAACTACCAGAATTATTTCACATAGGCCACAAGCAGCTACTGTATAATAATTGCTTTAAGTCTGAACATAATGTGAACTGCTGGCCTACAATAAATGGCTCTGTGTCTAACGCTAGTCTCAAATCACCCAGCCCTTTCAGACATGTGATCATTGACCTCTTGAGGTAGTGTTTTGTAATTAAACAATGGAAACATTACTACACATTGTACTATTATTGTTATTGTGAGTTTATTATTTATAAAGCACCACCACTGAACACAATCCTCTGCAAAGGTTGTACAAATATTACCAGTTAAATACAGTAAATGTTGCAACATCACAAACAATTTAGATTGGTGGTGGTGGTGGCAACCAAATCAATGACAGAATTTGGAAAAACTTGGAAAAAGCAGAGTCCGGTGAAAGGAGCTGGTGGGAGAAACAGATAGAATAAATGGCAGAGGAACATGCACAGGGCAGTTGAAAAAGGTGGTGATGGTGGGAGAGGAGTGGAGGGGTTGGGTTGGGGACAAATGGTGGGAGGAGAGAGTTAGAAGATGGCGCTCTTTCAGGCAATGGTAATTCATGTGTTCATCTACCCAATTTGGTAGAAATCCAGAGAGAAATGTCTTAAATATCTGGGCAGACTGGCTGCAGCAATTGGTTTTTTACCTGCGTTATTTACCATGGGGATGATAATCAAATGATCTGTGGTTAAAATTGGCTTTTAACTGCATAAATAAATCTAACTAGTTAATAATCCCACTCCTAACCCCCCCCCCCCAACTTTCCTCCTACCTCCAGCCAGCTAAAATCTGTCTACACAAAATCACTATGAGCAAAGATTTAGCCAGACATAAAAAGGGGCCAAATTGAGGCATGTCCAATGGCAGATGTTTTCAAAATCAGCCATTTAGTGGAATATTCAGTGCTGACTAGCTATGTTTGTGCGCCTCAGTGAGGCTGGGCAAACAGTTGCCTTAAATTGACTACACAGGTTTTGTGTGGTTAGATTTAACTGGATATTCAGTTGCATCTTTAACAGTTAACTGCAGCTGAATAGCCAAAGTTAAAGTTAAACAATTAAAATTAAATATTTCACTATACAACTCAGCAACTCTTTGAAAATCTAGCCCTGTTTTACTGTGCTATAAGCAGATGAAGAATTTGTTGAATTCTTTCCCAAAGCACATTACAATAAAAAGTAGTGGTGAGTTATGAAAATATTTTGAAATGTAGAAAGGACATACCATGATGGCTTGCCAAACATAAAATAAGATGGAAGAAAAGTATTACTACTCAACTATCTTATTGATTTTGTTTTTGTACAATTTAGCATGAAAGCATGAAGTTTGGATTTGAAATGTTTTGATAATCGCTTAGATCCTGTGGACTATATTACAAAATCCCAGATCTGATTTTAAATCAACCGTTGTTTTCTTTCAACATTTTATATTAATTTACAATGAATGTCTACTAATAAAGGCCGATTAGCATACATTTGTCTTTCCTCAAAAATTTCCATCTGTGTCTGCTGCCCTTTCCAAGCCACCACCTATAAATACAGGAAAATAACCCTATTCAAAAATCTTTGCCTGCTCAGCGTGACTAACAAATTTCCCCAGGCAAAGGGACCCTAGACGTCTTGAAAGCATGCATTTGTTCAACATCCATTAACCTTATAAAGGTATCATTTCTACCTAACCATTTCATTGGCATTCATTCAAGGTATTTCACTTTTAAAGGAGATTTTCTTTGCAGTTTACCAGGGTAAACAGATATTTGACAAAGTAGATTGTCCTGGATGAAAATCGTTCTCCTCCATGCAGCTATGTGCCAGCTTTTGCAGTGTACACCCTTCTAGCCCGGATGTGTTTAGGTTGGAGGAGAAAAAGAACGTAAGTGCATTTCATGTTCAAATGCATGCACGCTGTTTTTACCCGATCCACTGCCCACACATGCCGGGTGCAACATACTCAGATGGTTTGCGCACGCATAGTTCTAGCTATTTTTCAAAGGGAATCTACCTGAAAGGTTTTCTATTGAAAATTCACTGCAAGGTCTATAGGTACAAAAGTTTACAAGGGCCCCCTTCATGGACTAACTTGATAGTATCTCCACTGCAAAAACTAACAAAGTCTTTCCAGTTTGAAACAAGTGTGGCAAGTACTCACAAATGTTCAAACTGGTAATTCTGGTAATATGTAGCCTGTGATAAGGTAGGCATTTGATGCAACTAAAATGAAACTTCAGGTTATAGACTTAGGATAAGCTACTTGATTTAAACTACTTTTATCAATTCATAGATAAACTGATCCCCAAAAACTGAATCTTAATGTTATTGCTAATCTATGTAGACTACAGACTTATCTGATGCTTATTCAAATTTTGCAGGAATTTTTGTAAATCCTATCTGGTTCATCCCATATACTGCAAATACAATTTTGTCAATACACTGGCAGCACATGACCTGGTCAGTGACCTGGCATATTGACAAAGAACATCCTATCAGATCTTTCCACAGAAAAATAAAGGCTTGCATTTGCATAGAAGAAAGATTTCCATTACTTTACCTTTGTTGCTGTAAACAAATTTTCCCATGACAACAAAACTAATTATATTCCAGAACAAACTGAAGCAAATTATCAATAATTCACTGTACCCTCTAACATGCAAAGACCAAGTGTGCAAGCAATGGGAAATAACCCTAAGGCCATCCTTTTAATCTACAGAGTTGTAAAAAGTTGAGCTGTAAACAAGGGGAATTCCCCCACCTCCAGGGCCTTGAGTCACACCTGCCTCCTCACTACCCTCAAAGCCTTGATCCAGCAGACATTCATTACACCTCCCTCCTTACTGCTGCCTTCTCCTCCTTCTGGCTACAGAACCTCCTCTCCCAGCTGCAGAGCTCCTCTTTCAACTGCTACCTGTGTCAGGTTCACTCTCATGTTGGCCCTGCTTAGCCTGATTATTTCCATTATACTTGCCTTCGCTGCCTTATTTCCTGCCCCTGTGGAAAATGATGACCAGGGCCCCAATTATATTGCATTTCTCTTCTAGCAATTCCATCAAACTTAAGATTATATTTTTGCAATTTATTGATTTACTTTTTTGACTATTCCCTCTACCTCTATGCCCCTAGCCTCCTTTCCTGTGTGTCTTTTCTCCCTTGTGTGGCCCTGCTCTCTTCCTGCCTCCATCTGCCCCTGCATTTTCCCCCTCCTTCCATGTAGATCGTTTCCATATAGATCTCTGCACTTCTTTCTGACTTTATCCCTGGGTATCTTTCTGTGTTCTGTGCTCCTCTATTTCCTTCCTTTCCTGAGTCTCTGCCCTTCTCTTCTCAATGTTTCTATGCCTTTCTCTCCTGCCTTCCCTATTTGTCTCTGCTCTTATTTCTCCTCCCTCCTTATGTGTCTCTCCTCTCTCACTGTATGTTCCACTCTTCTCTCTCCTCTCTGTGTCTCTGTTCTTATGTCTCTCTTCCCTTCCTGCTATCCCTCCCTATATCTTCCCTATAGGTCTCAGCTCTTACATAGCAAATTGTCTGCATAGTTGCCCTGATTATATTTTAATCTCTTCTGAGGAGGGACTGACTGTTTTTGCACAGTGCTGCATACATTGAGAAGTGATAAGTAATAGTGGTGGTAGCAGTGACAGATAAAGACCAAAATTGTCCAACTAGTCTGTCCAGTTGAGATTTATTCGATTTGGATAGAATTGCATATATGTGATCCAACACGATCTCCCCCTCCCCCTGTCCATTAACTGTCCTCTAAATTCTTTTCCCACCCTTTTCCTCTATATCCATTCCAAAGTATGTCTAAAGTCTGCCTTAGTGATAGCTTCCATCACCTCTGCTAGTAGGCTAGTTCAGAACTTGCCATCTTTAATTTTGCTTGTTAAAAAAACAAAACCAAAACAACTTAAACTAATACCCAGGCCCCCTTTTCTGCCTTATCACTAAGTTTTGCAATAATCCTAACAGCTACAAGAAACCTAATTTACTAAGCATTTTTCCCAAGGACCCAGAATGGGAAAAGTAGCCTTAGTAAATCAGGCCCAAGGTTAGCTATGCTTTAGTAATAAAAGATCCATCCTCCCCATACTCATTTACGTTTGGGTTTTAACTATAGCTCCATTATGCTGGTTACTCTAGCCTTCTTGGAAGTCCACTGCTGTTGTATCAATATTGTTTATGGTTGCAATCATCACGCCTTTTCAGATTAACCTCAATGTTTACCTGGAGGCTCAGTATAATAACTATAGCATTGTGGTTTAGGATTGTAACAGTTGCTCCATGCGGGTTACCCTGATGCTTGCTCTTTAGGGTTTAACTGCCTCTTTGTGCAGGTTGCTCCAGTTAATTCTTGGAAGCACAGAACAGTTATACATCTGCTGTTATGGGCTGAACTGTGCTCTGTGCAGGTTACCCTAATGCTTCACTCTTCTTCTTGTTTCTGGGTATTTTCCCCTCAATGTCGCTGCTATTCTCTCCTTTCCTTCACCCTCTCCCTGTTGGGGTCTCTACTCTTTTATTTCACAGATTTACAGTCTGCAATTCGCAGATCATCAATGTGGATTACAACCAAGCTACACAAAAACATACAATACAATAAAATACACAATAAAATAATAGTTAAATAAAACAAAATTTAACAAACATTAATTAAAAGCTTCAGAGAACAAATATATTTTCAATGCCTTTCGAAACATCATATACGGGCCGATACAATACAATGCGCTCTGACGCACTGTTAACCTGCATTTGGATGTGCGTTTTCAACGTGCTAGCTTTACCCCTTATTCAGTAAGGGGTAATAGTGCGCCTAAAACACACGTCCAACCCCCCCCAAAACTAATAGCGCCCGCAACATGCAAATGCATGTTGATGGCACTAATAGTTATGCCCGTGTGATTCAGAAAGTAAAATGTGCAGCCAAGCCGCACATTTTACTTTCAGAAATTAGCGCCTACCCGGGAAAGTGCACCCTCTGTGCACCCTCTGTGCACCCTCTGACTTAATATCATTTCGATATTAAGTCAAGGTCCTGAAAGTTTAAAAAAGTTAAAAAAAAAAATTGAAATTGGCCCGCGGCTTGCGGGTTGAAAACCGGATGCTCAATTTTGCCAGCGTTCGGTTTCGAGAACCGACACAGGCAAAATTGAGTGTCGGCTGTCAAACTCGCTGACAGCTGCCGCTCCTGTCCAAAAAGAGGTGCTAGGGATGCGCTAGTGTCCCTAGCACCTCTTTTTACCGTGGGCCCTAATTTAAATAAATTAATTTACTGAATCGCGTGCACAGGAGAGTGGCCTGTGAGTGCGCCGGGACTCCTGCGATTTTTACTGTATCGACCTGATAATCAATAATGACACAAAGTTTGCTCTGTATAGTATTCCACAAGTCAAGGCCCAGGAAAGAAAAAACTTTAGAATGAGTGCCGGTTAACCTAACAGATGTATGCTGAGAAACAGAACGTAATGAGCAAACAGGTACATAAGGGATTATATATTTCTTTAAACAAAAGGAATCAGCATACAGACATTTAAGTACCAAAGACAATATTCTGAACTTCACTCTCTGTTTTAGTGGAAGCCAGTATAATAATTTTACTAAATAGGGAGAAATACTATCACCATATTTTAAGTCAAAAATCAGTCTGACAGCATTCTGAATAAGCTTTAAGATATGCATAAGGGGGCGGATTTTCAGCGCCCTGCTCGCCTAAATCCGCCCAAAACCGGGCGGATTTAGGCGAGCAGGGCCCTGCGCGCCGGTAAGCCTATTTTACATAGGCCTACCGGCGCACGCAGACCCCGGGACTCGCGTACGTCCCGGGGTTTTCGGAGGGGGGCGTGTCGGGGGGCGGGCCCGGTCGACGCGGCGTTTCGGGGGCGTGTCGGCCGCGTTTTGGGGGCGGGTACGGGGCGTGGCTACGGCCCGGGGGCGTGACCTCGCCCTCCGTACCCGCCCCCAGGTTGCGGCCCGGCGCGCAGCAGGCCCGCTGGCGCGCGGGGATTTACGTCTCCCTCCGGGAGGCGTAAATCCCCCGACAACGGTAAGGGGGGGGTGTAGACAGGGCCGGGTGGGTGGGTTAGGTAGGGGAAGGGAGGGTAAGGTGAGGGGAGGGCAAAGGAAAGTTCCCTCCGAGGCCGCTCCGATTTCGGAGCGGCCTTGGAGGGAACGGGGGGAGGCAGCGCGGCTCGGCGCGCGCAGGCTATACAAAATCGATAGCCTTGCGCGCGCCGATCCAGGATTTTAGTGGATACGCGCGGCTCCGCGCGTATCTACTAAAATCCAGCGTACTTTTGCTTGAGTCTGATGCGCAAGCAAAAGTAGGCTGTTCGCGCGCCTCTTAAAATCTACCCCAAGGAATTTAGGTAATCCTCCATACAATGAATTACAATAATCCAGTTGGACACAAACTATGGATTGAATGGCTAATCTAAATTCAGGCAGAGATTGGTATTACTTGAAGCATTGCTTCAATGGATGCAATAATTGCAGTTTAACAAATGTGCCCAAAATACCTTTTTCCTTTTTGCCATCAAAGTTAACTTTGAATCCAACTGCACCCCTAAGTTCCTAGCCTCTGCAAATAATTGTAACTGATGATTGCCTGGAGAGGATAACCTTAAATTAAGAGGCATAGGTAGAGATCCCAACCATAAAATTGTGGTCTTTATGACATTCAGGATCAAATTATTATCCCTAAACTAACAACCTACATGTTCCATACAATCTCTAAAGATAACCTCAGGAAATCCCCCAGCCATATCACTTGGCAAATAAAATTGCACATCATTTATTTATTTATATTTATTTATTTAAAGCTTTTTTTTATACCAAGGTGTAGCTAGCTGCCTTCACTCTGGTTTACATTATCAACAACCATTACATAAAACAGTATGTGAACTCAGAGAAAAGTGAAAAACATGATTACTCCTTCAGAAAAACATGATTACTCCTTATTACAATTTAACACGAACCTTATATCTAACAGTATCTGATCTGAGTAAAAACAAAAACTAAAAAACTAACCAAAAACTCCTTCTTATTATTGAAATATATAATCAACATTACACATTATCCAAGGTAGAACCGTTTTCTCTGTCATTTTTACTAGTAGAGGTAGAATTGAAATTGGGCGATAGTTGTTCAAGTCATCTGGGTTCAAGTTTTTTCGTTTTAGTATAGGTTTGATAGTTGCTGTCTTTAATTTGACTGGGATCTCCCCTTCTTCGAGGGATTTATTGATAATTGCTGCTACTGTTGGGGCTATGGAGTGCGCAATTTCCTTTAGGTCTCTCGTTGGGATGGTGTCTAGCTCATGGCGAGCTGGGTTTATTTTTCTTAGTATTTTTTCCATTTCCGTGGTGGAGATAGGCTCGAAGTTGGACCATGGCTTTGTATTTGTTGTGTTTATTTGCATTTCTGCGATCTCGGTGTTGTTGAAAGCATCTGTTATTTTGGTTATTTTGTTCTTGAAAAACATAGCTAGGTCTTGGCTTAAATTTTTGGGTTTGTAGTGTCGGCATTGATTTTTTCAGAAATTAGGTTGTTTACTATATTGAATAGTAGGGATGTGAATTGTGTGCCCGATCGTCTTAATGGGTTCGGCTGGAGGGAGAAAAACATCTGATTGGTGGAGATGTGAATCGGAATCGGTTCCGATTCACATCATTAATTTTTTTTTAGTGAGACCTGACTCTTTAAAATTGACCCCTTACCTTCCCCCACCCTCCCGAACCCCCCCAAAACCTTTTACGAGTACCTGGTGGTCAAGTGGGGGCGCGGGGACCGATCTCCCGCTCTCGGGCCATCGGCGCCATTTTGGCTGCCACTCAAAAATGGCGCTGATGGCCCGATAAAAAAGAAAACCCACCAGACCCTTTAAAAATGACCCCTTAGCTTCCCCCACCCTCCCGATCCCCCCAAAACATTTTAAAATTACCTGGTGGTCCAGTGGTGGTCCCAGGCATGATCTCCCATTCTCGGGCTGTCGGCTGCCACTCATAAAGATGGCGCCGATGGACCTTTGCCCTTACCATGTGACAGGGTATCCGTGCCATTGGTTGGCCCCTGTCACATGGCAGGAGCACTGGATGGCTGCCACCATCTTTAAAGAGGAAAATTTCTATTGTATCATGCACTCTAACGATTTTTGACGATTAAAAAATATCGGACGATTTTTTTAAATCGTCAAAAAACTATTCACATCCCTATTGAATAGAGCTTTGGAGTTATTGTTGGATTTTTTTATCTTTTGACTGTAGTAGTTATGTTTCGTCTCTAGAATCATTTTTTTGTAAGCAGCCAGGTGTGTGCGGTATTTTTGTGTTGTCGCGAGACACTTGTTTTTTTGCCATTCTTTTTCAATTTTTCTGAGGTTGGATTTCATGCTTCCTAGTTGCAAGTTGAACCAAGGGTTTTGTTGTTCTCTGGGATTCTTTATCTTTTTCCATTTCTCTGGGTTTATGTTATTTGCAGTGTCTTCTGTTATTTGGAACCATAATCTCTACAAATTACAGACAAGGCAGATAATTCTAAGACCCTCTAATATCTAACAATCTTCTCAATAATTTAGTATGCAAAATTGTATCAAATGCTGATTTAACATCTAACAGGACTAAAATACCACTGTTCTTATATTCTAAATGACATTGAATATCATGTAACAGGGAGACTAAAAGTGTCTCTGTAACTCTCCCAATCCGAAATCCAAACTGATAATTATGCACCATAGGACATAAACTAGAGATTGGGCAGTAATTACTCAAAATATTTGGAGAGATAGTTGAATCTTTCATCACTGGCCTTATAGCAGCTCTTTTTTTTAAATTTTTATGCAATTTACATATAACACAAGAATCTCTTGTTACAGAAAAAAAGGTATATAGAAGGTAAATACATTTCCAATGAGCAATAAGGAAATTAAAACATTACATCTATACATACCCATTAATATTAAAGGAAAAAAGGGGCGTCAAGAAAAAGAAAAGAGCAGAAAACCATGAAAAAGAAAAAAATTATATGAGGAAGCAATCACCGCTCCATATCAATAAGCTGATACATGCAAGAGTGTCCTCTAGGTATGGGAGTCCAAGAAGACCCGAAGCTGTGAAGGTTCAAAAAAAACATATTTAGTGTTAAGGTGTTTAATCAAACACAGGGATATCATAAAATAAATTGGGCACCCTTTGACAGGACCTCTGATCTCATAAACAAGAACCTTTACCTACGTTCTTGAGTCGACCTAGTTATATCAGGATAAATCCACAATTTCCAATATTCCACAATATTACAAACATAATATCTAAACACAGTGGGGTAGATTTTCAAAGGGTTATGTGCGTAACTCCGAAAACCTGCCCTGTGCGTGCCGAGCCTATTTTGCATAGGCTCGGCGGCACACGCAAGCAAGCCCCGGGACGCACGTATGTCCTGGGGCTTTGAAAAAAGGGCGGGAAGGGGGCAGGGGTTGTGGGCATGGTGCCGATCCGGGGGCGGGACCGAGGCCTCCAGCACAGAGGCAGGCATAAAATAAAAAACAAAGATAGGGGGGGATTTAGGTCGGGCTGGGGGCGGATTAGATAGGGGAAGGGAGGGGAAGATGGGGGGGGGAGCGGAAGGAAAGTTCCCTCCGAGGCCACTTCGATTTCAGAGTGGCCTCGGAGGGAATGGGGAAAGCCATCGGGGCTCCCCTAGAGCTCGGCACGCACAAGGTACACAAGTTTGCACCCCCTTGTGAACGCTGACCCTGGATTTTATAACATGCATGCGGCTGCACGCACAAGTTATAAAATCGGGTGTAGATTTGTGCACGCCGGGTTACGCGCACAAATCTACACCCACGCGTAGGTTTGAATATCTGGCCCAGTATTTCTATCAACCAAAAAGGCATAGGACACCAACAGTGTGGTTCTATTAGTAATCTCGAGATCTTGCAGTGATTCAAGAATATAAGTCAAATCAAGGGTTAAATCTTGAGACTGATTTCCACCGGCAAATTCTTGAACTTGTGGCAAAAAATATGCCTATGTAATAACAGGCATTGCAGCTCCAAGTATCTTAAGAACAGAGGATAAATAATTCTTGAACAATTCTGTAGGTGAAATCAGTTTAGTAAAGGGAAAATTTAGAATTCTCAAGTTCAAGCTTCTCAGGAAATTTTCAATATTTTCAAGCTTTTTAGTATAAATCAAATCAGATTGAACCAAGCCACTTTTGAGTTTTTTGAACTGAGGCAATATGAGATTCCAAAATTTCCATTTTCCTACCCTGAGATTTAACTTGTTTTTCTATAGCCAGGATCTGGTGATTAGAATCCAAAGAAATCTTGGATAATGAAGAAATAGAAGTTTCAAGAGAGATCAGAGTGTTCCAAAGCACATCAGTTTTATAACAGTAATGTAATCTCTAATAATATCCAAAATATAATACAAAATCTATGAGTGTAAAAAAACTCAAACTGAAGAAAAAACACTCAACAAATCAAATTTAAAAAATTTGAGTAGATACAAAGGTTAAATATAAGCTGTCAATTTAATTAATAAGGATCATCATAACACCAGAGCAGTAATAAAAAAAAGTGTATATGGTAAATAACAATGCTCACTTGTGCTCAAAGTCCCTCTATTCACAACATGGCACCATGTTTTGGAAGACCTGCTTTAGGGGCTTCAAAAGATACAGTTTCGTCAGCCCATGTCCTAGTGTTGCCAAAAGCGTGCCTGCTACAAAGGCTTAAATGTCAAAAGGTAGAAAAACAACAAACGTGTGCTCTCTGTAAATCAATATAAAATATACAAAGCATATAAACCAGGTAGGAAAAATAATTTAGTCCAGGCATTCGTCAAGCAAAAATGAGGATGAATTGCTGGAAATAAAGTTGAGTTTTCCGATTCAAAATTAGAGACCAAAGGCTGAGTTTTATCATGAAAAAATTCTGCCAACTTTTCGGCATCTAATGTAGCAGAGGAAGAGGTAGAACAGCCAGCTGTCATGGGAGGTTTAGTTAAAGCTTTAAAGATTTAACAAGACTAAAAAGCTCAACAGGCTTATTAAGTGAACTAGAAATCAACCCTGAGAAATATTTTTTCTTGGTATCATACAATAAACCTTTATAAGAAACAATAGCTTCTTTATAACATCTCTCTGAATCATCTTTTTTTTTAACTTCCTCCATCTTCTCTCAGATCTCCTAAGGATCTTCTTACAATCACGCAATGCCTCAGAATACCAAGGAGCAGATTAAATTTTAAACTGTCTCTCCGCCATTTTTGAACAAGATAAATCTTCATAAATCTTAGCTAAATTCAGGCTTTATACCTGCCATCTTGCTTTGTGTGCAGGCCCAAGAAGCTTAAGGCCCGCTCTGTTAAGAAAGTACCAGGAGAGGCTGGCATTCTTGCTCTGGGTTAGGGGGATTAAGAAGGCAGAGACAGAAGGTATAGGGGTAGATTTTCAGACGAGCGCGAACAGCCTACTTTTGTTTGCGCTCCAGGCGCAAACAAAAGTACGCTGGATTTTAGTAGATACGCGCGTAGTCGCGCGTATCTACTAAAATCCTGGATCGGCGCGCGCAAGGCTATCGATTTTGTATAGCCTGCGCGCGCCGAGCCGCGCTGCCTCCCCCCGTTCCCTCCAAGGCCGCTCCGAAATCGGAGCGGCCTTGGAGGGAACTTTCCTTTGCCCTCCCCTCACCTTCCCCTCCCTTCCCCTACCTAACCCACCCGCCCGGCCCTGTCTACACCCCCCCCTTACCTTTGTCGGGGGATTTACGCCTCCCGGAGGGAGACGTAAATCCCCGCGCGCCAGCGGGCCTGCTGCGCGCCGGGCCGCGACCTGGGGGCGGGTACGGAGGGCGCGGCCACGCCCCCGGGCCATAGCCACGCCCCGTACCCGCCCCCAAAACGCTGCCGACACGCCCCCGGAACGCCGCGGCGACCGGGCCCGCCCCCCGACACGCCCCCCTCCGAGAACCCCGGGACTTATGCGAGTCCCGGGGCTCTGCGCGCGCCGGGAGGCCTATGTAAAATAGGCTTCCCGGCGCGCAGGGCCCTGCTCGCCTAAATCCTCCCGGTTTTGGGCGGATTTACGCGAGCAGGGCTCTGAAAATCCGCCCCATATTGTGGACTCCTCCCTTCAGTTCTTCTGGTCAGCTCCCAAACTCCACAGAAACATGCTCTTCAGGGCAGTGCCGTCTGTGACTTAAAATAGCTGAGCCACCTTAATTATTGCTGGAAAAGAGGCTCCATCCTCACACTCCTTAGCAAGAGAAACAATTGTTCATTTCTCTTACCCTTTCCCCTCCTTCCTCCCTAATTTATTTAGTAAAATTATAGAGAATAATAGAATCTCACATCTCTGGGCATTGATTATTTATTTTTATTTTTATTTTTTGCCAGCATTGATTGTTGCAATCTATACTTGAACTGGGGGCGACAATGAACATTACAGAGTATGGTAGCAATTAACCATGAGGGGTGGCCCTATCCAGGCATTCAAGGCGAGGATCACCTGCTTACTAAATGTTGTACTGTAGGGCACTTTGTAACTGGGGACTAAGAGGTGCAGCAGCAGCCGCATAAGTGCCATGTTTTCAAGCAACTGCAGGGACTGGTAATCCCTGGGCAATCAGGTAGCCAGCACACCATGTGACCATCACGGATGCTGCCTGCCTCTTGCCCCAGAACAACGATGTGGAGTGCCATCCCTTCTGCTCCATGGTGGCTTACTACCACTGACACATGTGTGGGGTTTGTTGGCCTGCTACTTCACTGGATGAAGGGGATATGGGGGGGGAGGGGGGTCATCTTAGGAGATGGACTTTCCCTTTGCTGTAGCTTTCCTGCTACTGCTTTTGAGTGGAGGACAGGGCCCCTCAAACTAGTACCAGCCTCCCTTAAGATCAACAGTAACAAATGTATTTTGCAAATGATACTGCATACTGCTATTTGAAAGAGGGTGCAGTACCTTTCCTCTACTGATAAACTTCCAACACTGAATCCATTCTGTGAAATGCTGATTCTCCTAACTGTAAAATGCCTCCACACCTGTGAAATCTAGATGGATCCCCTCTCTGAATACTTGGCTGCTGCTGCAGCACGGGCTGAGGGTGGTGGTAAAAGACCAGAAGTATCTCACACCTTCAACTACTTGCTGTTCCTGGGGGAGTGCTCTCTGCTCCTGTGGCATCGCTTATTGTCTGAGGCGGATCACTGGATATATCACGCTAGTAACTAGGTTCTCCAAACCTTCCTCAGCTGCTAGACTTTCCATATCCCCTTCTTCTTTAAATCCCTCACATGATTTATCTGAATCAGTAGGCTCTTCAAAGATCCACCGCAGACACTGGTCAGAACAAACATGAGAACACTGTGCTGGCTTTAGCGGATCCGCTCCTAGCCTCTCTGCCACCCTCCACTGCATCTGCCTTCTTCTGTCACTGCACCATTCCAACAGTGGAGATGGGAGCAGGCAGTTGCTGTTCCAGCTTCTCACCCCACCCTGCATGTCTAGATTTCTAGCTAGTTTCCCTCTCTTAAAAGTATCTCTTCATCTTAGTAGAGGGGCTCCTAATCCTCATGATCCTTTCCCTCTGATCACCACTGCCTTCCATTCTCTCAAACCTCAAGTAAAAACACCCCAAACTACTAGGTGTCACTCACTCATAGAAATTTGATTGGACTATTGTAGTGACCTCCAGTGAGGGTGTTATAGGCAGGCGGGTATGTTCTTCTGACCTATAATGCATAGCATGACTCTTATTTTTGCCACAAGTAAAACAAAACTGAGGTGTTAAAATTGCTGCCATTGACTATAATAGGAACTAGGCAACTACAAGGGACCTTCTAAAAGATTCCAGCTGGAGTAAGGCATAAATGAGGTCAATATTCAAAGGCATTTAGACAGCTAACACACAAATTACCCAGCTAAATACCAAGTCTTCAATATAGCCAGTATTCATCCCACTAACTTTTAGGATATAGCCAGTTAAAATAAAAATGCAGCATGCGGGCCTGATGCCTGATTCTCCCTCCCCCACTGAATGTGTCCCAAATGGGCTCTGATGTGCTGAGTCCCCTCCCCTCCCCCCCGCACACACACACCAAACCTCTTCAAATATTATTTAAAATTAAAAGTAGCACAAGTCACTAGCCAGCTTTCCCCTTCCCCATCGACTCTCCAGTTAGCCAAAATTTTAAATCAATAGCCCCTCCTCTCCAACCCACTTGTTACCTTTGCAAATCTTTTTCTGCAGCAGGACTGTAGTCATAGCAACATGATCCCATGCAGAAAGGAATTTAGGGGTAGGAGGGGGCATTGATTTAAGATTCTGGCTCTTTAGGGAGGAGGCAGGGGAATGGAGTAGGCCAGTGACTGATCCGTGCTACTTTTATTTTATATAGTACTTGGAGGTATTTGGGGGGGGGGGGGGAGAGAGTGTTTGCCCAGCAAGACCCATTTTGGACATATTCACTAGGAGTCAGGAAATCAGACCAACGACCCATTGTTAAGGCTATTGCCTCTTGACAGGCACTATTCTTTTGAAGTTATCCGGCTACCTTTAACCAGCAACATTCAAAGCTAGCTGGTTAAATTTAAAGTAGCTGGATAACTTTATTTGGAGAATATTCAGTAAGGCGTATATCCTGCTGAATATCTAGGATAACTTATCTGACTAAAGTTAGCCAGATAAGTGATTGGTTCTACAGTTATTTTGAAAATTGATCTCAAATATGTTCAGGTCTAGGGCTTTGGGAAACAAATAAAAGGCACATACAGTAGCTATGTGCAGGTCAGTCTGAGTGCAGGGGACATTAATGAATTATGTAGAAGTCTCCTTCTCCTAGGCCCCCCAAATATCTTTTGGGCAATGCTGATTATCTTTGTGACAGCCCAACATATCTTCTGAATGTTCAGTAAAACCTGAATATCCTCAGATATTTGCCCTCTGGAGCCTTAAATTCAAGTCCTAAATACCAAGTGAAGCCATTTAAAGTGTCTAAATAATACTTGCTTTATAAACTGACTCAATAACAATTTTATCAAGGAGAAAAGTACTGAAAGACCATCGGAAATGTTTATTCCAAAATGTGTCTGTTTCCTACCTACTACCTTTACCCGAATATTCTTCTATAAATTACTGTGAATAGCAAAAGATTTCCTTAGATATAAATAGGATTTTCCTTTTGCATGGCAGATGCTGGTAAACGTCTAGTAAAGTCAAGTAAAGGTGCCAATTCACATAAATCCACAAAGTCCAGAAAAATCCTGAATATTTGGCTTTTCTGCATTTTTATGTCATATTTTAAAGGAGACTGATGGGTGGTAACAATATTATTTGGCTATTTCTATAAGATAAAAGGAAATCTTTTTCTTCTTGCATTTGCTGCTGGCTCATTAATTTTGCTTTGCATTTCTTTTAGCTGCGTTTTTCCCTTTAGTTCACTAATGAAGGTTTTAAGGCCACAGTGTGACACATCACAATGTCTGACATCTGTTTATAGCCGTGGTACGGCAGGGGAGAGAGCAAACTGAAAATGCACAGCAGCACAGTTGGATCTGGCTCAGTAGCATGAGCCAATTCTGTCCCATCAATGTGTTTATCTTTGTTGTTGTGCCTCAGTTTTAAACACATATCAGTGATTTGGATTTAATTACTTGCCTTTCCAAATCAACGCACATTTCATGGTACAGGTTCCTGCCTTAGAGGACTTACAATCTAATGAGCTAATTTTTCAAAAGGAGTTGCATGCGTAAAATTAGCATATATGCATGTAAGTAGCTTGTACTCTCATGCATGCTATTTTATAAACGTCAAACATATGTGTGCGTTTTCAGTTTCTTACACACAGTTACCATCTCTACAAAAGATGTTGTCTAGGGGGTAATATGGGTGAGGCACGGAAGATGCTATTTTATAAGAGATTTATGCAAATACATTAGGAAACGTATTTGTGCAATTTTACGCTTGCTATTTAGCCAATTGATATCAGACTCCTCTGTTGTCTGCTATTGTTTGCTGGGAGCTCTGGGTGACCTCAGCTGAATTCAGGGTGAAGTACGAAGAGGGCTTCAGTGATCTGGAGATGGACTGAGTGAAGTGGTGGAGGTATCGACAAACGTGTTGTCAAGTATATGTGCATATTTTACTTCTGCATGTAAATCAGGTTTTTTTGTGAACAAGTTATTTTTTCACATGTAAAATATGCATGCTTACATTTATGTAATAGGTAGAAAAGTATGTTCTTTCAATGCATTGCTGATAGTTACGCATGCTAAAACATACGCAATAATGTTGGGGGGGTGGACATTTACATATTTAACAATTTGTGTGGGCCAGATTTTGGTAGATATCAGCATGCCCATATACATGCGTGTATTGGGCCGTGTGGAGTTCTTCAAAGTTATTCCTGTCGGTACCTGAGATAATGGAGGTTGAAGTGACTTGCCCAAGGTAACAGGGAGCATCCCTGGAAGAAACAGCAGTTGAACTCTGGCTTCCCTGGTTCTCAGCCTGCTACTCTAACCACTTGTCGCTCTTCTACTCCAGAGATATTGATCCAAGGGAAAACAGTAGTCTACATAGGTTATTGTATCTTTTAAAAGGACAAAAAAATAGATGATGCAGTACATGAGTTTTCATAAGAAATGCCACACTGGGTCAGAACAATGAAGGGCGACCAAAATGATAAGGGGAATGGAACAGCTCCCCTATTAGGAAAGACTAAAGAGGTTAGGACTTTTCAGCTTGGAGAAGAGACAGCTGAGGGGGGATAAGATAGAGGTGTTTAAAATCATGAGAGTTCTAGAACGGGTAGATGTGAATTGGTTATTTACTCTTTAGGATAATAGAAAGATTAGCGGGCACTCCATGAAGTTAGCATGTAGCACATTTAAAACTAATCGGAGAAAGTACTTTTTCACTCAACGCACAATTAAACTCTGGAATTTGTTGCCAGAGGATGTGGTTAGTGCAGTTAGTATAGCTATGATTAAAAAAAGGATTGGATAAGTTCTTGGAGGAGAAGTTCATTACCTGCTATTAAGTTGACTTAGAAAATAGCCACTGCTATTACTAGCAACAGTAACATGGAATAGACTTATTTTTTGGGTACTTGCCAGGTTCTTATGGCCTGGATTGGCCACTGTTGGAAACAGGATGCTGGGCTTGATGGACCCTTGGTCTGACCCACCATGGAATGTTCTTATGTTCTTATTAATAAAGCCCAGTATCCTGTTTCCAAGAGTGGAAAATGTGGGTCATTTAGAAGTACCAAACAGATCCTAATGGCAGATGTATTCACTATTGTTCACTCTCAGCACCCAAAAGTAAGAGGTCATGTTCCTCCACTCCTACCTGGCTAATGGACCTGTCATCCAGAATTTTGTAATAACTGTTTGAAAATATGACTATACTACTAATGTTGACCCTCATCCACTGACAACAGATTGCACTGCTTAATTGCATATTTTCTGAAATAATACTTCTTAAATATGTTTTAAATCTATTTGTAAGAATAAATAGCTCTTCCCTATTTATTTATTCCACACATGATTTTATAAACATTTCTTTCATCTCTTCTTAGTTGTCTTTTTTTTCAAGATGAAAAGATCTAACCTGTTAAATCTTCTCCTTAAGGGAACCAATCAATAACCTTGATTTCTGGTGCCCTTCTTTGTACCTATACTGACAAAATCTGCACACAATACTCAATCATGGTCATATTATGGATGTATACAGAGGCATTATGATATTCTCAGATGTCTTTTCTATTGCTTTCCAAATAATTCCTATTTGCTTTTTTACTTTTGCTGCACTCTGAACTGAGGATTTCAATGTATTCTCCATAATGTCCCCAGTGTCCTTTTCCTGAGTGGTGAGTCCTAATGTGGAACCCAAGTGGTGTGTATATAGGACAATTTTCAAAGGAATTTGTCCATGTAACTAAGCCAGGTAAATTCTATAGGCTGACATCTGTCCTTCCCTCATTGATTAATACAGAACATAAATCTTTCACTGCAGGAAAAAGAGGCAGGAAAGGCAAAGTATGCATGAGAATTTCATTTTGACAACCTGCATATACTTTACAGTGCCTACTTTGCACCAAGCAATAAAAAGGTGAAAAGTCCAGATATGTTTGTACTTGCAGTTCCCACCAGTTTCCCTTGAAAATTAGCTTGAAGGTCCATGCATACAAAAGTACCCATGCACTTTGCACCTTGACGTTGCCTGCTATGTTTATGCCATCCTTACTCCACTGATTGGTCTAGGTGCAACTTTTTCTTGCAGTTTTAACAGGATCCTAAAGCTGGAAATAAAGACAGACTGGCAAATTAAAATTGCGTTTGCTTGTGCAGATTAAGTGAAAATTCAGTTTTCTGGATTTGAGTCAACCAGGAGCCAGATAGTCCTTGAGCCAGTAAGCAGGCCGATACAGTGCAGTGCGCTCTGACGTAGCGCACTGTTAACCTGCCATTGGACGCGCGTTTTTCCTTACCCCTTATTCAGTAAGGGGCGGAAAACGCGCGTCCAACCCGCCGAAGCTAATAGCGCCCACAACATGCAAATGCATGTTGATGGCCTTATTAGGTATTTGTGCGCGATTCAGAAAGTAAAATGTGCAGCCAAGCCGCACATTTTACTTTCAGAAATTAGCGCCTACCCAAAGGTAGGCGCTAATTTCTTCCGGCACCAGAAAAGTGTACAGAAAAGCAGTAAAAACTGCTTTCCTGGGCACCCTCTGACTTAATATCATGGCGATATTATGTCGGAGGTCTCAAAGAGTAAAAAAAGTTAAAAAAAAATTGGAAGTCGGTCGGCGGGTGTCGGGTCGAAAACCAGATGCTCAATTTTGCCGGCGTCCTGTTTCCGAGCCTGCGGCTGTCAGCGGGCTTGAGAACCGACGCCGGCAAAATTGAGCATCGGCTGTCAAACCCGCTGATAGATGCCGCTCCAGTCAAAAAGGAAGCACTAGGGATGCGCTAGTGGCCCTAGCGCCTCCTTTTGCCCATTTCTACTGCCAGGCCTCATTTAAATACTGAATCACGCGCACAGGCGAGTGGCCTGTGCGCGCGCCGGGAGAGCAGGCGTTCGCCCGATACAGTTCTGTGTAAACTCAGTTGTAAACTGAGTTGCTGATTTTTGCAACTCCACTGGCTGTCCTTAGACTGGATGGATTTGCTTTCATTTTTAACAACATAGACAAAGTCAAGAACATTGCCTATTTCATTTCATATTGTTTCTAAACTGAAACAATAAAAGAGTTAATAAAATGTCATTTTATTACATTTTTTGTTTCATGTGCACTATTTTGATTTAATATGCACTATTTGAGTTAGTGCACACTATTACAACTCAGATAACTTGCATTAACTCAAACAGGACCCATTAAATCAAAAATAGTGTGAACTAAATACAAAATTTAAAAAGCAAAAGAAAACCTAGCAAAACAAAAACAAAAACTGAAAAAAAGGAGGAAAAACAAACCAAAACGAACCAAAAGTTCTATTGATGCACAGCCCTGTCAGATAGCTTAGATAAAAAGGCACCAACCAGGTGCCAGCATAATCTGCCACTGTACCCTGTGCAGAGCTAGAACTGCAAGGTATAGCACCCCCCCCCCTACCCAGAACAAGCAGTTTACAGCTGGGGGGAGGGGAGGGTACACAACACAACACCAAAGCTGAGTACCAACTCCATCCTGCAACAATGGCATGGATTCTCCAAAAGGAAGAGAGGCTTAACCTCCAGGGCCAAGGTGTTTGCATGATGCTAACCAAGGATGTAATACAAGTTATGATGCTCCAAAATGAAATGTTTTTACTGAACAGGCCAAATAATTTACCACTTCCCTCTGTCACCTATCACTCAACCAGCTTCCATCTGCGCAGTGGCGGAGGCGGTTTAATTAATTTATACAAAGTGTTTTTGGTCTCATCTTTTCTAATAATGCTGATGTACTTTTTAAAGCAGTGCTTATATTTTGACTAGAAGTAGCCGTATATGCATTTATATTGAATATCCATCTACACAGAATATCTGTGCTTTGCAGAAGTTTCATGCTGATTTTGTTTATTCAATATTAACCTATTTCTCTGAAAGCTTTATATTGAGGAAGTGATGGTCCTTTGAAAGTTATGTAACCCAGAACTAACATCTGTATTATACCCACCTAGGCAAACCGTTTCAATATATTGGCAACTCTCATTTTTTCCAAAGGCCATAAACTGTAGAAGATAAATTGTATTTACACTCTTATCAAAGAATTATGCTTTATTTGGGTTCATAAAATGCCCTTCACTTGTTTGAGGGCTAGGTTCAGGTTGTGCAGAGTCCACCTCCAGTCCTCTATGCTACAATATCTCAGGTGCTCTTCTGATTCCTAATCTACCCTAGAAGCCCAGCAATGCTAGAAGGAAAACCTCCCTAAATTACCCTGTTGCAATTTTTAAGATTGTGAACATTTCTGAATACAAAGCATGAAGGAACACTATAGCTGGTTAACCTACTAAATTGTATCATTTGTGAACAACCATAGAGACTGATTTGAAACACCCAAGAGAGCTGCATGTTTTGTTTCCCCCCAACTAACAGGAGAGAAAGAATAATGATTGACAAAAGACTGGGTGCTCTTTAATAATAAAATGAAGATACCACATTAATAACTTTTTTTTTTTTTTTTGCAAATGTCAGCAGTTGTGTGGGAGGGGTCAGAGAAGTCGTTTAGCTTCCCTCGGGGCTCTTCCACTGCAACAGACATCAAAATCAGGAGTTTGCAGCTGAAACCAATCACTTTAGCAGCTAAAATTTCAGGTTTGAGTTTCATCTAAAAATGCATGAGGGTGTGGGGTTAGTGACAATATCAGCACAGTGTTGTTGTCAGTTGCATATTCTGTTGCTAATCACAGTCTACCCAGGTGTATTGCCCCTGGCTAAGGTGTGAGGCCCCTGCTGAATACCAGATCTCTTTGTTGCATATTATCTTGTTAGCTAAGCTGTCATGAAAGTTGCCAGTAAGTGTGCAGAACACAGAACCTAATCCAATTAAACCTCCACTGACTTTTCTACATTCCCAATGCTGTGGACTGAATTAGCAGGCACCTTTTTTCTGCAAGGGGGCATCTGAAGAGGCCGGGTTTATCAAACCCTTGTTTGAGCACCAACACAATTTAAAGCATAAGTCTGAAAGAACAAGATCAATGAAAGCAGCAATAAGCTTAACCTGGTTTGCCGTGACCTCTAACCTTTGCATCCTTTTTAGTTTGGAAGACTAAGTGAAGAGGGATCCATCAAAAAAAAAAAAGTCTTCAATTTAACATGCAGCAATGAAAGTTTTCATTTCTTTGTTTTCTGTCTGTATTTAGGTTGAAGAAGAAATGCTTTGCATTAATATGCAAAGGGAAATGATGGCTGAACAGCAGTTTCAGAGAATTAAAACTAACAAATATGCTCAGACTTAAATTTATACAATAATACTACCACAGATGGCAAATTTTACTGATATGTTTTTTCACAGTGGAAAATGTGTAGCACAATCCAAGATGACAGATTGCTTCTTCTGACACCATTTCAGTCCAGGATCCAAAGTTATCATAAAATATGAGTGTATGATCTTCGCTTAGGCAGCAATAAAGAACAAAAAAGAAAGTGTTTGTGATTGGTTGGCTTTATATCACCCTGTTAATGATTTTTTGTTTCTTAATCATCTTTAAGAAAAAATTGCAGTCAGTACCATAGTTAGAATTATATGAAATTAGTTAATAGTAAACAAACAAACAAAAAAACAAACAGATGGATAGAGGTAACCTAATCAGAGTTGATCCAGTTCTGGCTGTGCCCCATTGCTTCTGTGGTCTTGTAGTTCAAAGTTCTCAGGAAGAGAAAAGTAAAAAGGATATCTTTGCAAGGCTGATCAACATCTAAAGGCTAGATTCAAGTTTTAAGGACAACTAAGGTCCCTTCCATAGCCATTATCAGAGGAAGCAAGCTTAGTACCCCTGAAAAAATGCATGTTTAAACATTTGTTAGCCTTGCAAAGGTATCATCGTTATAGAAGTACTATGTTAGTTTCCTGTTAACTACTTTTATTTTTGGTAGGCTAGCATGAAACTTATTCTCAAATGTATTTATACTTGTTTTGCAAATTCACAAGATGGCAAAATATATTTCAGTTTTACTTTTTAATGATATTTAAGCACCTGGGATTTCTGCAGCAATTCTTTATAGCAGAATATAAAGGTTTATGCTTTTGTTTCTGTTATAACTCTTAAGTGCATAGCTTCTGCTTATCTGGCAGGAATGTCCAGAACACTACTTTGTTTATGCTATGATGCTCAAGGTCTGAAAGAAGAATCCTCTCTTGGTCCCTTGGGTTAAAATGACTTGGTGAGAAAGCAAATGATCTATGGCTAGGTCCTCCTGTGCAATTCCTTCTCAAAAGACAAAGAATTATATCTATCTTTGAGAGTCTTTAGGGCAAAGTTGAAGATTTATCTTTTTACCTTAATGCTTTTACTATGATTTAATAAGTTGTAATGTTTGCTTGTATACTATTGTTTATTTTTGTTAAGTAATAGTCCACTTGTTTTATAATGATGCCTGAAGTACACAGCTTTCAAACCTATTTCATAGGCATAAGTAGTATATAGGGACAGCAGCTATCAAACAGGTGCACATTTGCGTGTGTGCTTTGGCCCAGGGATGTGGCTATTTTATAACTTGTGCGCATGTTTTAAAATACACAGGCTGCACATGTGTGCCATATTTTAAGTGGGCACACCACACAGGCACGTAAATCCTGCTTCTACCGCATAAGTCGAGGATTTTAAAAGGAGTATGTGCCCACTCCATTCCCAGTTTAAGAGTTTGTCCACCAGTTTGCCCAGTTAACAACTAAATCCTCCAATGTGCCCCCCCCCCCACCCCGGTTTGATAGCCTATCCTCCCACCAGGTACCCCACACCCTTTAAATCCTTTTATTTTTAAACTTACACGTCATCCATAGCAGAAGTAAAGTTACGCTGCAGGGGACCTCAGCACGCACTGGGGCATGTAAGTATTATGCGTACATCTCTTGGCCAGGCTCCAAAACGCCTATACCCCCACCAGACCACTTCTATGCCCCGACCCTTTTTGGAAACATTTGAGATGTGCATGCCACATAATTTATGTGTGTATATGAGTGCTTTTTAAAATACAGTCAGCGCGCATAAGCCTGACTTATTTGAACATATGGGCATCAAGATTTTAAAGTTCATCTTTAATCTTTTAAATAAAATTACCAGATTAATAAATTGGGATGCTAATTATTTAGATAAGAAACTAGTTATAGGGGCCTTAATCTTACCCAAATACCTCCTTGTAACCTCTGTTGTCAGGCACACACAACTACACTCAACCAGTATATATATGGGCATGCATATCACTCCACTTAGGAATAAACCAGCCCAATCAGTGTGCATACACTACCACATCCAGTCTATTTTTGCTAACAAACACATACTCATACACCTCTATAATATAGACAGCCAGAACTAAAACCTCCCTCCGCATTCACCCTTTAAAAATAACCACATAAAGTCACAGGACAACAATTGGAATCAAAAGGCCGTAGCTTTATTGAACAACACCATAGTACCTAAACCCATATAACCACCCCTCCCTTTGTAACTCATCAGCAACCATCCGCCACCTCCCAGCAAGATGATCACCATCAGGTTATCCGACCCACATGTTCCAGCAATTACATCACTCTCACAACCCCCAACTCCACCCAGCAAGGAGCCGAGTCTATCGAGCCCCGTCACCGACTAGCAAGGAGTCATGCAGGGACAACTGTACCCAGTTGCTCCTTTGAGGTATTTGTGCCTGACACCCACCAGGTTGTCCGACCAATCAGCATAATGCTGAAACCCTAAACAGGCTCGGGCCACCCACCACAGGCGCAGGTTTGAAAAACCTGCGACCTCCCAAAGATGCGGCCCTAGATTCTTAGCACAATAGTTCTTCTAAGGCCTCCTGAAATGAGTTCAAGAACAAGTCCATACCAATAAAGGACAAATGAACTCCATCCTGCCTAAACAACTTGGGCCCCAAATCCCAAGACCAATCATTTTGGATGTGATAACCCCCCACCCATCTTAGCCAAGAACCTAGCTGTTGATTGGCCTTTACCCTACTCCTGCACCAAATTATCTTGTTCATTTCAGAAAGCCTCGCAATTATATCGGACCAACAAATTATAGCATTTGGGAATAAGACAGATGTAAGCATCAGGTCTTTCCTGATCATGCTAATAAATGTATGTCCAGATAGTTTTCCCCAGTTGATCCCTCCTAGATGAACAATCAGCACTCTTGGCTACCCAAAACATTCTAAAGCCCATCTCAAACAAGAAATGAATTTGTTCCATACTATCCCCCTACGACCAATCCATCAAACTAACACCCCTTTTTGATATGTCCAAATGAGCCCCATATGGGCAGTCACATGCATGCCGGAAAGCCCAAATGATAAAAGAGTATCCAATAATCCACACCTTATGCCCCAAATGTGTAGCACCTGCAAAGAGAGCATGGTTAGTACCATGTTCATTTATTAGACTGCCCTGGCTGGATATAACTTTCAAAAGCATCCCACTGCCATCTACCAATCCTCTGATTCGTCCTCCCAATTAAACTAGACCTGGCAGCTGAAGTCGCTGCACCAATTCTGAATGAGTGAGTGCCAAAACGACTCACGTTTAACCCTAAAGCTACTAAGCTACCACCGCAAACTGAAATTTGGTTAAGGGACAAAGGTCCTGGTAAATAAGGACCTGATAACCTCAGGGGGCTGAATATAGAAAAAACCCAAGAATTATGCACAGGGCATGTAGACAAGCCTCCAACAGCACGAAAGGTAACCGAACAACCCCAACCTCCCTGATAAGTTTTTGACCTGGGAATATATAATATTAAATAGTCATGGCCCAGAGTGATGTGTTTGTTTAGCAAACCTGAAAGCTCCACTCCTTTAGTGGCTCTAGCCACCAGCTCGCAGAATTGAAAAGCCCCAAAAAAGGCCAAAACAAAAGCAACACAAAAAAGGCAGCATTCATACTGAGGCACGCGGGTACTCGGTAATACCTCCCAGAGTTTAATCAGAATGTCATGAGTAATAGGTAGCCTCCTATCTGGAATTTGCACCAATCCTCTGGACCACCCCAGCAACAGCCTGTGAATCAAGCACCAGCCCGCCAGGAAACCCCAACCATGAGCTCACATGAAAAATGAGTATCCTGCTAATTGTCTGGTCACCGATGATTTGGACAGACTCTCAGCTCTTGCTTTCTCAATAAACTGCAATAATAACATACCGGAGACCGGTCTCCAGTCAGCCCAAAGACAAAAGGAATGATACCACCTTACTAACACCATTCAGATAGCTTGTCCAAGTAGAAGGAGCTAATGATGCACGGAACAACCTCCATGCTTCCAGGAACCAAAATTCCAAAGGAAAGACGATATGACTGCTCCAACTGGATCCGCCTCTGGTGCAAGCTGATGAAACAGATCCCATTGGGAATAAGAGAGAGAATCAGCCACACTGTTAGCTACTCTGGGCACATGCCGAGCCCAAATAGTAACATTTAAAGAAATACAGCGGAGTTCCCACAACAAGCCAGAAATAAGCAGACACTTAGCCAAATGCTTGTTAATGACTTCTGCCATACCCAGATTGGCACACCAGAATATGACTTTTTCATTACTGAGATGTGAGCCCTATAAACAAACTGTGACCACAATCAAAAATAACTCTAGAAACATGATGTTCTTAGTAGTCCCTAGTAGGGATGTGAATCGTTTTTTGACGATTTAAAACAATCGTCAGATATATTTTAAATCGTCAAAAATCGTTAGAGCCGCGATACAATAACAATTCCCCCGATTTATCGTCAAAAAATCGTAAATCGGGGGAGGGGGGAGGGCGGGAAAACCGGCACACCAAAAAAAAACCCTAAAACCCACCCCGAACCTTTAAAACAAATCCCCCACCCTCCCGAACCCCCCAAAATGTTTTAAATTACCTGGGGTCCAGTGGGGGGATCCCGGCGCGATCTCCCGCTCTCTGGCCATGGCTGCGTTAAGAGAAATGGCGCCGGTGGCCCTTTGTCCTTATCATGTGACAGGGCAAAGGTAGCGCCAGCGCCATTTTGGTTCCTGGCTCCCGACGTCACGCGTGCAGGAGATCGCCCCCGGACCCCCGCTGGACCCCCAGGGACTTTTGGCTAGCTTGGGGTGGCCTCCTGACCCCCACAAGACTTGCCAAAAGTCCAGCGGGGATCCGGGAGCGTCTGACATAGTGAGGGCAAAGGTAGCGCCGGTGCCATTTTGAATATTGGCAATACGGCCCGCGTGCAGGAGGTCGCTCCCGGACCCCCACTGGACCTTTGGCAAGTTTTGTGGGGGTCAGGAAGCCCCCCCAAGCTGGCTAAAAGTCCCTGGGGGTCCAGCAGGGGTCCGGGGGCGATCTCCTGCACGTGTGACATCGGGAGCCAGGAACCAAAATGGCTCCGGCGCTACCTTTGCCCTGTCACATGATAAGGGCAAAGGGCTACCGGCGCCATTTCTCTTAATGCAGCCGTGGCCAGAGAGCGGGAGATCGTGCCGGGACCCCCCCCCCCACTGGACCCCAGGTAATTTAAAACATTTTGGGGGGGTTGGGGGGGGGTGGGGGATTTGTTTTAAAGGTTCGGGGTGGGTTTTAGGGTTTTTTTGGTGTGCCGGTTTTCCCGCCCTCCCCCGATTTACGATTTTTAATGATTTTTAAAAAAAACAAAACACGACAATCAGATTTCCCTCCCCCCCAGCCAAAATTGATCAAGACGATCGATCACATGATTCACACCCCTAGTCCCTAGTAATTTCCAGTCCTCAGGCCATAAGGATGCACACCAGGAGCCTTGGCAGTGAGCACCAAACCCAACAGAGCCAGCCGTGTCAGTAAACAAATCTAAGTCTTGATTCGACAAGCCATCCAATTGCCAAAAGGAATTCCCATTAAAGTCAATTAAAAATCTATCCCAAATTGTCAAATCCTCCCTCATTCCCTTAGTAATACGAATATGCTGGTAACTCCTACGGACACCATGCATGGCAAATGAAAACCTGCAAAGACACTCTGCATCGGAATGACCCAGCAAACAAACTCCCCCCTAAGACTTGAAGCTCCTGCAATGTGAACTTAGTCCGCAATAGTACACTTCTAACTAACTCTCTCAAGTTATCCACCTTGTCAACCGGCAACCGGGAAACCATAGCCAGCAAGTCCAATTCGACCCCGAGGAACAACAATTTCATACCAAGATCCTCCATTTTTCTGTCCACCATGGGGATCCCAAAAGCCTCCGGCACAGTGCAAAAACATTGTAGCACTTCAGCACATTTCAAAGTCGCCTCCCTTCCCACCAACAAAAAATCGTTCAAATACAGTGAATGATGAAAGAAGAACTTGAGCGCTGCTCCACAACCCAATGTATGAATGTACTAAAAGCCTCAAAATAAGCGCATGCATTAGAGCAACCCATTGGCATGCACTTATCAAAATAATAAGCATTTTCAAAATGAAAACCAAATAAATAAAAATTATCAGGGTGCACAGGAAGAAACCTAAATGCAGACTCTATGTCCACTTTAGCCATTAAGGTTCCCCTCACAAGGCTGCGGACCATCCACACAACTGAGTCAAAGGATGCATATTGGACCGTGCAGAGTTCCTTCGGAATAAAATCATTCACCAAATTGCCTTCGGGGAAGGACAAGTTGTGAATCAACCTGAACTTTCCCACTTCCTTCTTAGGGATCACCGCTAAAGGCGATAACACTATTGTCTGAAATGGAGGCTCAGCAAAAGGACCCAAAATTCTTCAGAGTGGAATCTCCCTCTCTAATTTCTCCCTAACTACTTTCACCATTCTGAGCCCAGATGGACAATTTTTTCCCCCACCAACAGTATCTGGACCATTAAATGGAATATGAAAACCCAATTGAAATCCCCGGAATAAAAGAAGTCCAACCTCCGTCGTCATATACACTTGAAGCCATGGCCACAAAACATCAACCTTAATCGGTGTCGGAACCCACCCGAATGAGTCACTTACTGGGACCCTTGGAGGAGGATCCAGAAATGGCCCCATCTCATTTGATACATTTAGCAACTGGATGATTTGCCCCACAATTGGAATAGATGTGTTTGAATTTACAGTCTGGGAACAAACATCCTGAATGATTGAATCACCAACAGACAGAATCACCAACAGACGGCGCGGAACCAGTCCAAAAGGGTCAACCACCCGGGGTAGGCAAATTGATACTCAATGATGGTGAACTTTTACTTTTCATTTGCGTCAGCCATAGCCTGATATCATGCGTACCCCATGACATAAATTTATTTTCTTCCATAGATTCCTGAAAACACTCATTGTAATTGAGCCAGGACCAACCTTCGTATTCTTTACTGGCAGCTAGAATGGCATCGGCATAAGCCAGTAGAGGCCCTTACTGTGAAGGGTCGTGATGCCCCACAACACTCTCCAGTTGAAGGAATGCTCTAATCCAATTATGGATATTGTGCAACACCTTCTTCTGGGTCCCAGGAAAACAATCATTGTTTCCTTTCTTTTTTTTTCTTCTCTCTTCCTCCTCCACCCCTATATTAATTTGAAAATATCTACATATCTGCACCATCTGTTTCTACCTTTCTCCCTAGCTATGGTGTCACCAGGTGAAGGGAAACTACTTAAACTCACATAAGATGAAGATGAAGATGACGGCAATGATGAACCTGAAGAACTAGAATTGCTAGCTTTCTTCTTATGCTTCGACTTTGCCCGCTTTTTACTAGGCCTGCCCAGATTCACACTCTTCATAATACTCCCCATTGCACTCACCTGATCTCCCACTGATGCTTCCTGACCCTTGCTGAGAAGAGACTATCCCACCACTCCTGTCTGAACCTCCACTTTTACAGATTCCCCTGAACTCACCATGCTGCCCTGAATTGGTGTCTGAAAAAGGAGCAATCATGACATTTTCTGCTGCGAATGCCGAATCATTATGCCGTGACTCCTGCTCTCTCTGATGAATCTTGCACCAAAAAACCTGTGTGGAAGAAAACCAGAAGTGGCAGCCACCAGCCCAGCACTCAAGCTCCCACTCTGCACCCAACCTCTGTCGGCTCCGGATACACTAGGTGGAAAACCCCATCCAGGGAAATTCCCAGTAGCAGGACACCACCCCAATTGTCCCAAATTACCCACCATGAAACCTCCAAAGACAAGACCAAAAGGCCAGCAAAAAGGAGGGGTACTCCAATTCCCAGTGTTCGGCAAAGGACCCAAGAAACTGGTACTGAGACAATGAGGAAAGGGGCCCTCTCTCTGAGGGAACCAAAGCAGGCTAAAACCTTCACATGGGGTCCTAACGTAAGGGAGTTGTCCCATCCTACTATCAGGGGAAAACTTAACGGAGGATTCCCCTCAGGACACACAAGACTCCTGAAACCCTCTGAGCCAACTCTGGCTGTACCATTCTGCCATGCTCCCCATAATTCAGGACCCCAGAATACAGGAGCTAGGGGCGGTGCCTCAGTCCCGCGAGAGGGAGCTCCCTCACCTGATCTCTCTCCCAGGAGTAGAAGTGTAGATCCAGAACTAGCCACCGAGAAGTCCTCTAAAGCAGGGTTGGTATTCAAAATTGACAAGCACCCACTTTGAGGAACATCATTGTTTTGAATCCTCTCGATTCCCGAGGCAGGGACAGGCCCGCTTGGTTGGCCAGAGACCTTGTCACCTCCCACAGGTCTCTTCTTACTACTAGCACAGTCCACAGTGCTGCATGCTCAGGAGCATGGCCTCACCTCTTTTCTTCCAGTCCCACCTCCCGCTCCTCGCTGCTCCCCCTCAGTTCACCTGATCACAAGGGAGGTCTACCTCGGAACCGAAATAGCACTCATTTTCACGGTGAGAAGTACCCAGGGAGTCAGGCCGCCAGACTCCGACCCCAGGTGTGCTGGCAATTGCAATCCCCCTGTTTAACCAATGTTCTCCGCTGCCACTGCTGCCTCCTCAGACTTCATCCCCAATCAAAAAGATCAATGCGAGCCGCGGAAGGAAGCTGACTGGTACTGGACACACGAAGAGAGCAGGAACAAAATGGAGAGAGCAGAACTGGACATGCGAAGAGCAGAAACAAAACTGAGAGAGCAGAAACAAAGCCGCAAGTGAAGGAACCGATGCAACGGAGTGAGGTAAAACTCTGTAGCCTCGAAAACCCTCACCTCTGACTCCACCCCCCAATGCTGACTAAACCCCAGAGAGGTAATATGCTCTCCAGAAAAATGGATTAAAATATGAATTAGTAACAGTCCAACAGAGGACTAGCTATAACCAGTCCCCAGTCCTATCCTAGAACTCCCTTCCCCCCTCCCCGCCCCACACCATGACTTAATGGCTCATGCCGGGAGAGAGCCTAGCACCACATTACGGTGTGCATGCGGGCATGAGGCCCACCTGCTCTTTCACCCAACCTCTGCACACAAATGACATCACAATCAAAGCTCTATGTGTTACGGGACCGGGCCATGCCCCGGTCCCTCTTCCTACCTCGGGGCCGGCCCGGCCCGCACAACAACCTCCTCAATCCCCGGGGCCTAGCTCGCAGCCTGCCGCAGCTCCACCGCTGCATGAGAGATGCCGCCGACTCCCGTCGCTGGCCCCGCCCCCCAGGCATGCGCGCGCGTGGGGGCTTGCCTCTTAAAGGGGCCAGTGCGGGAAAACCAGGAATCGCCAGAGGATGACATCAGACACCTCAGGGTATAAGTACCCTGCACCTAGACCTCTCCAGTGCCTTGCAACGAGGTTCCTCGGGTTTCCTGATCTTCAGTTGCTGCGTTCTCTTGGTTGCTCTCTGTCTTGACCCGGCCTGACTCCTGAATCGTCTTCCGCCTTCGTCCTTTGGTTTCGGTATTGGCTTCTGACCTCTGGTTCCGACCCGGCTTCGTCTACGACTTCACCTCCAGCTTCAGTCCCTGGCTTGGCTTCCTCCGACCTCTGGCTCCGACCCGGCTCCGTCCACGACTTCGTCTTTGGGCTTCGCAGCTCCCCTGGCACTTGGCGTCCGCTGGCCCAGAAGATTCACCTAAGTCCCAGCGGCTGGGCCCCTACGGGCTTCTCCTGGGGGGCTCCAGCTTCCAGGGCGAATCTCCAAAAGTCCCAGCGGCTGGATTCCTACAGGCTCCTCCTGGGGGAGTACCGGCTTCCAAGGCGAACTCGCTTCTGTCGTCAGGGCCCAAAGTCGTCTGTCTTCTCTGCCTCTCCCGAGTCCTTGGTCGCATAGGACTCCACCTTGCCCCATGTCGAAGCCTTCTCCGAGTCCTCCGAGCCACCTCCCGGTTAGGACGCTTACGGTGGTCCTCCACCATTGCATCATCTGCTGTCCCAACCGACCCAAGGGTCCACAACTGTAACACTATGCACACACATACATTTCTTCTCAACTGTTGTCCCTAGACAGACATACAAACATATACACACAGATCTTGCTTTTGTTACACAGGCAAACACATTCAGCTTCTGATATTTAATTTCTAGAGGTGTGCATTCATTTGCAACGTATTGGCAATCCGCAATGTATAGGGCCATATTCATTGTATTCGTTGCATCGCGAAACGTATCGCGATTTCCCAAGAATACAATGAATCTTCACCGAATTATTCGGCCATCTAAAGGAGCAAATTTAAACAAAACTCCCACCCTCCTGACCCCCCCCCCCAAGACTTGCCAAAACTCCCTGGTGGTCAAAATGGTGCCGATAGCCTTTGCCCTTACTATGTCACAGGGGCTACCGGTGCCATTGGTCGGCCCCTGTCACATGGTAGGAGCACAAGATGGTGCCAGCCATCCATTGCTCCTACCATGTGACTGGGACTGACCAATGGCACCGGTAGCCCCGTGACATAGTAAGGGCAAAGGCTATCGGCACCATTTTGAATACCGGCAGCCGATGGCGTGAGTGTAGTAGATGGCTCCTGGACCCCTGCTGGACCACCAGGGAGTTTTGGCAAGTCTTGGGGGGGGGGGGGTCATGAGGGTGGGAGGTTGTAGTTAATTAAATTTTAGCCGGGAAATGAATTCGAATGGAACGCATGAACGGATTGGGGGGGCCCCCTTGCCGAATGCAACATATCTGCCCCCTCGACGAACACGAATACCGAATGCAACGTATGCGGTCCCTCTGTACATCCCTATTAATTTCTATATGCCATGACCATCCTCCTTAGTTCAGTTTCACCACAGCTTGATGCCCTTCATTTCATTTTCTTTCCCTTCCAGTTTATTTTCTCCTTCCCCTGTTATGTTTTTTATCCTCCTTTTTCCTTGTTTCTGGTTTCTTGCATTAACACTGAAGGTTTCATTCCACTCTCACACCTATTGCAAATTTACACCTCCTCTTGTTGAGTTCAAAATGGCAACCTTATTTCATATGCCACTAACATATGATTTATTTCTTTGATGGGGCTAGGCTAAACATATTTCTAACTACTGCAGAGTTCCACTGTCCAAAAACCTTTATTGTCCAGAAAAACATCATTAACTTTGGCTTGTGTTCTATTATCAGGAATAACCTTTATTTTCTGAAAATATGGTGCCGCGTGGACATCTCAAGAAAGCACCTCAGTCTTCTCCTGCTAGCTATTTGCAGATACAATCAAGGCAGATCAGCAGCTTTCCTCCACTTCTGGTATCAGTGACTCTAGCAGTGGTGATACCGGTAGAAAAAGGGGCCAAAATATTTTTGAGCACAGAAATTGATACCAGTACAGGGGCAAATGCTATCTGAGAACATACAAACTTCAGAAAAATGTTGAAAGATAAAGTCCAGCAATGAAAAAGAAGATGTATCTATTCAGCAGAATGAGAAGGAAAAAAAAAGAAAGACTGTCTCGATTTGTTGTAATGCAGCTGGATACACACAAATGCAAACTACTCATCACTGGTAAAAGGGCCATCCATGAGCATGCAGAGATGTTAAAACATCCTCTGTTGCTGTAGTTAATGGTCCAAGAAGCAGGCATGGATCACACAAGAAGTTACCAGTGACTGGTTTGATAACCTTTTTGTGCCTGAAGCAAAGGAGCACTACAAAAATGTTGGGATCATAGACAATTGTAAGATTGTGTTACTGCCAGAGAACTATGCTACTTGCCCAGCTGCCAAAGTACTAGTAACATGTAATGTTACGTGTAATATTTTTGTCACCTCTTTGTCACATTGATTCAGCCTAATAGCACAGAGAATTTGTGGGGAAAATATCTTGTTAGCTTTGAAGGACCTGATGGCTGTAAAAACTTAATTAAAAAAAAACAAACCCTTCATTATCAAGGATGCAGTTTTGGTCCACTACTAGTGTCTGGTATGGTGTCACATATCAAATTCTGAAGAATGCATGGCACAATCTGTGAGTACATAACAGATAGTGATCATTCTACTGCGTATTAGAGGTGTACACATGAACATTTTCATTGTTTTGTTTTTCTCTTTTTAAATTTTGTTTTTTATTTATACCATTTTAATATGTTTACTAAAAATGAAATAAATAACAAGGAGCTCCTGAAAAACAAAATTAAATGACGCCCCTCTCCTTGCCCACCTAACACACTTCAGCAAAGGGTCCTTGACCTCCAAGACCCTCTGACCTCCCCAAACCCAGCCCCATTCTATCACAGGTACCCCAGTCTGCAGGTCTTCAGGGGTCAGAAGCAGTCCCCAATCAATCCTTTCCCATTTTGGTTGCCCTTCTCTGTACCTTCTCCATCGCAACTATATCTTTTTTGAGATGCAGAGACCAGAATTGTACACAGAATTCAAGGTGCAGTCTCAACATGTAGCGATACAGAGGTATTATGACATCCTCTGTTTTATTCACCATTCCCTTCCTAATAATTCCTAACATTCTGTTTGCTTTTTTGACTGCTGCAGCACATTGAGCCGACGATTTTAAAGTATTATACACTATGATGCCTAGATCTTTTTCCTGGGTGGTAGCTCCTAATATGGAAGCTAACATCATGTAACTACAGCAAGGGTTATTTTTCCCTATATGCAACACCTTGCACTTGTCCACATTAAATTTCATCTGTCAATTGGATGCCCAATCATCCAGTCTTGCAAGGTACTCCTGTAATGTGTCACAATCCGCTTGTGATTTAACTACTCTGAATAATTTTGTATCATCCACAAATTTGATAACCTCACTCGTCGTATTCCTTTCCAGATCATTTATATATATATATTGAAAAACACCGGTCCAGGTACAGATCCCTGAGGCACTCCACTGTTTACCCTTTTCAACTGAGAAAATTGACCATTTAATCCTACTCTCTGTTTTCTGTCTTTTAACCAGTTTGTATTCCATGATAGTACATTACCTCCTATCCCATGTCTTTTTAGTTTTCTTAAAAGCCTCTCATGAGGGACTTTGTCAAACACCTTCTGAAAATCCAAATACACCTTTATCCACATGCTTATTAACCCCTTCAAAAAAATAAAGCAGATTTGTTAGGCAAGACTTCTCTTGGGTAAATCCATGTTGACTGTATTCCATTATTTCTACGATTTTGATCTTGAGAACACCGGCACTGAAGTCAGGCTCACTGGTCTATAGGTACCGGATCGCCCCTGGAGCCTTTTTTAAATATTGGGATTACATTGGCTACCCTCCAGTCTTCAGGTACAATGGATGATTTTAATGATAGGTTACAAATTTTAACTACTAGATCAGAAATTTAATTTTTTAGTTCCTCCAGTACACTACGATGCATACCAACTGGTCCAGGTGATTTGCTACTCTTTAGTTTGCCAATCTGGCCTACTACATCTTCCAGGTTCACAGTGATTTCGTTCAGTTCGTCTGACTCATCAACCCTGAAAACCATCTCCGGAACTGGTATCTCCCCAATATCCTCATTAGTAAACACGGAAGCAAAGAATTCATTTAGTCTTTCTGCAATGGCCTTATCTTCCCTAAGAGCCCCTTTAACCCCTCAGTCATCTAATGGTCCATCCGACTCCCTCACAGGTTTCTTGCTTCAGATATATTTTTAAAAGTTTTTATTATGTGTTTTTGCCTCTATGGCCAACTTCATTTCAAATTCTCTCTTTGCCTGTTTTATCGATGTTTTACACTTATCTTGACAATGCTTATGTTTTATCCTATTTTCTTCAGATGGATCTTTCTTCCAATTTTTGAAGGATTTTTTTTGGCTAAAATAGCCTCTTTCACCTCACCTTTTAACCATGACGGTAATCGCTTTGCCTTCCTTCTACCTTTCTTAATATGTGGAATACATACGGCCTGTGCCTCTAGGATTGTATTTTTAAACAATGTCCATGACTGTTGAACACTTTTAACCTTTGCAGCTGCACCTTTCAGTATTTTTCTAACTATTTTCCTCATTTTATCAAAGTTTCCCTTTTGAAAGTTTAGTATTAGAGTTGCAGATTTACTTATTGTCTCCCTTCCAGTTATTAGTTTAAATTTGATCATGTTATGATCACTGTTGCCAAGTGGCCCCACCACCATTACCTTTCTCACCAAATCCTGTGTTCCACTAAGAATTATATCTAAAATAGCTTCCTCTCTTGTTGGTTCCTCAACCAATTGCTCCATGAATCAGTCATTTATTACATCCAGGGACTTTATGTCTCTAGCAAGTCCTTATGTTACATTTACCCAATCAAGGCAATGATAGAGTGATAAAGTAAAATAAAGAGTGACATGAAGACTCCAAAGCATCATTAGAGATGCAGAGCAACAACTCAGAATGGCAAGGATAACACAAGGCTCCAAAAAAGGGACGAAAGGTACCAAAACACATTGATACAAAGCTCTAGGCAGGGAAAATATGAAAAAAGTCCCTGGAAAATGCCAGGTTTCATTTCTGTATGGCATCATTAGGTAAAGGAGCTGGATATTCAGGCTTGGGGTGGGTATTCCCATTTCCTGTATATAATCTCATTCACAATCTTGCCAGTATCATCATCCACCTCTACCTCAAACTGAAAGCTAAGGTGCTACTAAATGCCTTCAGCTACTAAATGTTTAATATCCTGTGATTCAGGAAACCCAAAACAAGCTACTTCTTCTAGATTAGTTTTTGTAAATACTGCCTCCACTACCTGAGAATCAGTAAAAATGGAAGAATGTGGTTCTTCTTTTGGGTGGTGCACTTCTGCTGCCTCTTCCTTTTGCTGTGGTATAATTTATCAAAGGTTAAATACTGGATAAAACTAATAATGATAAGGGAAGGAGGTTAAAGACAAAGTCTAAGAGGACACGAAGCCATTAAAAATAACTGGGTAAAGTCTGTCTAAATCATTGGATTTCCATGGAAATATCAAGAGACTGGTGAGTAGTATAGGGAAATGGGATTTAGTCAGAACATCGAAGAGAGCTAGAGTGGAGGAGGGCACACCCTAAGGTAAGAAGAGTCAGTTGATGATGGTGATTAAAATCAGAAACAGTATAAGCAGAGTAAAGCATAAAGAAGATTGGTAGTGAGGGCCAATACAGAAGGAAGGATGGGATCAAAACTCCTTAGGCGTAAAGTGTAGGGAATCACAAACAGCACAAAGGTATCAAAACCTCTAAAGTGTACAGATTGTGGAATCACAAACAGCACAATGGCATCAATACCCCCAAGGGATTGAGTGTAGTGAATCATAAATAGCACAAAAGCTTCAAAACCCCCAAGACATAGGGTGCTGAACATCACAAACAGCACACATGCACAAAACTCCCAAGGCATAGAGTATAAGGAATTACAAATAGCACTTGGGTATCAAACCCAACAAAGCATAGAGTGCAGAGAATCACAAACAGTGCAAAAGCATCAAAACCCCAAGACATAGATGTAGGGAATTGCAAACAGCACAAAGGCATACACACTCCTTGCCCCCCCCCCCCCCCCCCCCACAAGGAGACATGAGTGAGGTAAAGATAACCAACAATAGATGTATGAAAAGGTCAGGGCAGTAAAGGCTGCAGCAATAATGTTATAAATATGCCCAAAGGAATTGCAAAGCAGCAAAATGGTACTCAAAGTGGCAGGTTTTCACTGAGGCACCATGAGAGAGCCAGGAGGAGGTAGGGTAGTAAATAAGGCAAGCATAGATAGCAAAATGTAAAACCATAAAAGAATTGGAGTAGGAGAACAAATTTGTATTTTTTTCTTTTTTCCATATTTTTATTTTGAGAACAAAACACCCTAGTATAACCAAGAAATAAGCAGTATGATATAACTAGGCTAAGATTGTAGAGCATTACAATAAAACAGGTGGAAAAACAGAAAAGATGAGAGGTGGGAGGAGAAACATGAATTACTTTTCTTTTACCACATTTTTATTTGGGGGGAAAAAACATCCCAGTATAACTAAGAAAGAAGCAAAGTGCTGGCATTGTAGTGGGTACAATAAAAAAAAAACAAAATAAGGTGGAGAACCAGAAAAGATGTGGGTGGGAAAATAAACTTGAAATTATTTTCTTTTTTCATTTTTTTATTTTGGGGAAAAACATCCCAGTATAATATACAAAGAAGTATACAAAGAAGTAGAGTAGAAAAACAAGACTGGGATACAAGCAACAAACAATATAGATCCTTCAGAACCTCTAAGGTGTAGTGTCAGGTCATGGCAGTTAGGCAGAGTAGCATCATGTAATGTTTGTAGTTTGTGGTTTGCACCAGAAGTGAGCAGCCTAGTCCCAGGAGAGTTGAATCCCGGCTATCATTGGTAGATGGATTTCTGCCTAGAACAACCACCTTCGCTTTGGGCTGAGCCCTCCAGTGCTGGTGGCCAGAAGAGCATGAGAAATGGAGGTAGCCCTGACACAGACAAGAAGTGAGAGGCTGGGTATAGGACAAAAACCAGGAACTAACCAGAAATCTAGGAGGCCAGGAAGAAGCATAACAGACTACTGTTGAAAACAGGATATTGGCCTTGATGGACTCTTGGTCTGACCCAGTATGGCAAGTCTTAAGTTCTTATGTCCTTAAGTGTCTGTTGCAGCTTGCCACATTGTTTTTCAGCTGGGTCTTTATTAGGGATGTGAATCATTTTTTTGAAGATTTAAAAAAATCATCCGATATTTTTTAAATCGTCAAAAATCGTTAGAGTGAGCGATACAATAGAAATTTTCCTGATTTATCGTGAAAAATCGTTACTCCCGTTAGTGTCCACTAATGGGAGTTATTTGGGGGGAGGGCGGGAAAACTGGCACACCAAAACAACCCCTAAACCCACCCTGACCCTATAAAACTAATCCCTTACCTTCCCCCACCCTCCCAAACCCCCCCAAAACATTTTACGAGTACCTGGTGGTCCAGTGGGGGCGCAGAGACCGATCTCCCGCTCTCGGGCCATCGGCGCCATTTTAGCTGCCACTCAAAAATGGCGCCGATGGCCCAATAAAAAAAAACAACCCACCTGACCCTTTAAAAATGAACCCTTAGCTTCCCCCACCCTCCCGATCCCCCCAAAACATTTTAAAATTACCTGGTGGTCCAGTGGTGGTCCCGGGAGCGATCTCCCGTTCTCGGGCCATCGGCTGCCACTCATAAAGATGGCGCCGATGGCCCTTTACCCTTACCATGTGACAGGGTATCCGTGCCATTGGCCGGCCCCTGTCACATTTATTTATTTATTTTTTATTTTTTATTTTTCTATACCGAAGTTCCTGTATGAATACAGATCACACCAGTTTACATAATAACAACAAAATTCGCTTAGGAGCGTTACATATAACAAATAACAAAGAACAAAGAACAACATAACAAAGAAGGCATAAAAATATGAAAAGAATTTTAACTTATTTATTTATTTATTTAAAGGTTTTTATATACCGATAGCCGTTTACACATCGTATCGGTTTACAGAAAACTAAAACTTTTTGACAGTGTCATTAAACAGAATTTTTTGGCACTGCCATTACATAGAACAGTAAACTTTGCATACAATAGCTAAACATCAGCAAACAGAAACTGGGTAACTATTTACAGGGAACGATATTTAAGGGAACTTAATATATAGTAGGCAGTACATATCCTATCATATCAATTAACTTCTCGTAAATATGTATTGTGGAAAGCTTTGGAGAGGTGGGTGGGAAACAATGTGTGAGCCAATTACGGTAGAAAGAGAGGGGGAATAAACAGTCAGAGGTTGCAAGAAATAGGAGACTATAAAGGCTGGAATCTGGAGTATGGTAGGAGCACTTTAAAGATGGCACCTGCGCCGGCCATCCAGGATACCCTGTCACATGGTAAGGGCAAAGGGCCATCGGTGCCATCTTTATGAGTGGCAGCCGATGGCCTGAGAATGGGAGATCGCTCCCGGGACCACCACTGGACCACCAGATAATTTTAAAATGTTTTGGGGGGATCGGGAGGGTGGGGGAAGCTAAGGGGTCATTTTTAAAGGGTTGGGTGGGGTTTTTTTTTTATCGGGCCATCGGCGCCATTTTTGAGTGGCAGCCAAAATGGTGCCGATGGCCCGAGAGTGGGAGATCGGTCCCTGCACCCCCACTGGACCACCAGGTACTCGTAAAACGTTTTGGGGGGGGTTCGGGAGGGTGGGGGAAGGTAAGGGGTCAATTTTAAAGGGTCGGGCCTCACTAAAAAAAAATTAACGATGTGAATCGGAACCGATTCTGATTCACATCTCCTCCAGCTGAACCCGATCGTTAAGACAATCGGGTGCACGATTCACATCCCTAGTCTTTATATTGCAGTAGTGTTGGGCCACATATTCTCCTGTCCTCTTTATTCCACTGCGCTGGGATATGTCAAGGGTGATGGTGTACCATATCTGGCCTTTGTCTGCCTTGGACATCTTCACTGCATAGTTCCCAAACAGCTTGTTGTAATGTTGATTACACCAGCGATGAGCATTTCATTGCCCTCAACATTGAACTTGTATATGCAACAAAAAGTCTGACCTACTGCCTGGCTGCCAGATGAGAGAGTTGCCATTTCCACTTCCCAAGAAGTGTCACTTTCCTCGCTCTTTGTCCCACTTCCTTCTCCCCTCCCTTCCTTCACCCCTGCACTTGCTCTGCCAACTCCCCCTCTCTTTTCTCTTTCTATCCCTATCCTGCCACCCTCTTCTCTCTACACTCACCCTCGTATGCCCTTCCTCCTCCCACCTCCTCTGACCCCCTTCTCTTATCCCTATCTCTATTCCTTTCCTTACTCCTCCTGCCCTCCTCCTCTTCCCTCTCTCCCTCCTCTCCTCACACCTCTCCTTTCCTCTCTCCTTTCCTCTTTCCCCACACCTTCCACACGCCATCCTCTCCAGCTCCTTACGCCTCCACCACTCCACACTCCACCTTAGTCCTCCAGCACTCCATGCTCTGCCTCATGCCTCTGCACTTTTCTGCACTCCTCCACCACTCCTCCACACTCCTCCTCCACCACACAAAGACAAACTGACAAACTTGACAAACACATAAAAACGTCCATGTACATATAAAGACAAGAGACAAAGGTAAAGGCAAACAGATAATAACACTAAACAACAGGACAACTCAATATGAACCTCCACTAAACTCCAACCAAGAACTCACTTCCTCTCCTCTCTCTCCTATGCCAGACATTTCTTCAAAGAGGCAGCTGCAGGAAGCCAGTAACAAAATAAAAATCGCACCTGATGTAAAGTGACATGTGACATGTAAAATTATGCATGATGTGTAAAATGATGCGCAATGTGCTAATGTGCCACACAACATAATACTGTGTGGCACATTGCAATAAGTTATCGCAAGTTATGAAACTTACCTACGCAATGTGGTATATCAGAAATATCCCTAACCACGCCCATTTTTTATTGCGGACACTAATGCCCCACATTTCTGTTTTATTTGTAGTATTTTGATGATTCTAGACCAGACTTAGCAGCTTGCTAGTGTTCAAACTAACACGGTCATTTATCAAATCGTGATGTGGCCTTATCGCATGCGTTAGGGCCTTATTGCAGATGATAACGCTCTATCGCACGCGATAAGTATCACATTGCGATGGTAATATTTAAATTCAGGAAAGGGGAGGGGTTTGGGCAGGGTAAAAACATTTAAATTCCAGTATCACTTCGGGCAATAATGTTTTACACATTATCGCCGTCAGTAACAACGGAATTAACACCACTTTTTCCATTGGTGGTACGGGGGCTATATGGTACAGCATGGCTGCAACTGCAGCATGCAAAAACGCACTGATATGATGAGGTCAGCTGCACAATTTTGCCCTGCCCCTTTTTTTGGCATGGTTCATCATTCTGAATGATGAATCTAGGCCTAAGTCTGTCTTTCTAAGGCTATCACTTACACTGTATGCAAAAATGTCTCTGTTACACATACACACAGACACATAAACAGTGTATGGTGTGCACTGCTGACTGATTCTATTTGTACACATACAAAAACTGTTAGTTAACCAAAAAGATTGGCAAGGCTGTGCTTCTCTTCACTTTAATCTGTCTGCTAACTGCTAACTGCACTGCATGTCAGACACACAAAAATCACTGGCACTACTTCAGTCTCCCCTCCACTCCAACCTTGTACCCAGTGAATATAGAAAGCAGTGTAACTGCCTCTGTCTTTTTGCTAGTGAGTGAGAGACTACTGATTGCAGCAGAGAAGATCTGAAACATCCCTTTGCCAATGTCAGTGCCTACTTTTTTAAAGCTTTTTTTTTTAACTCTCAAAGAGCTTCTGAAAAGAGATCATTCTATGCAAAATCCAACAGAGCAAATAGAGGTACTTACACATGTTCAGACCTTTCGGTAGAAGGATATTAGTGTCACTAGAACCAGATGGCAGCTATAGGCTATGTAAAAATATATTTCTTTTGTTTTTCAGTTCAAATATCTTTATTGAGATTATAAAACGATAAAAACTGATCAAAACAGAATCAGAGAAAACAAAACAATATCAAATAAAAGAACAGCAATCAGAAAGGATACGTCAGCATTTTCACATTAAGATCCAAAAACTAAACACAGATCACAAGAGAATGGTTATCCTAGGATAGCAATTACAAATTAAAATAAGGATCAACTGGCCCCCACATTTCCATCCATCGGGCAATTCACTTATAGTTGACTGCAGCAGATTTTTCAAATTTATAATAGAGACAGTGTTCCAACAAAAATGTACATTAAGATATGAATTATTTTTCCTATTTGGCACAACTAGTTTAAGAGCAATGGCAAGAAAAAACTCAAATAACTTCCCTTGAGGAAAGCATAAACCAGATCGCAAGACCAAACTTTAAAGAACAATAACATCATATGAAAGGGTATAAGATATATTAAAAATAGTAGTAGAAAATTTGTGTAACTTAAGTACATATATGCCAGCTGACATGCATGATGTTACAAAATTACCCCTTATGTCTTTGTACTGTGCTGCATACATCTGGCATGCGCTATACAAATTAATAATAATAACAATAATAGCTATAATGTAATCCAATTTATTTCAAAAGGAAATGAAAGTATAACCCTGTACACCCCAAAAGAGTGACCTTATTTATCAGCTGTCAAATATTAAAGTACCTTTTGGTGCCTTTTTTGAAATATTTTATAAACACAAAAATTAATAAAGTACAGGTATTTATTCTTTCTACCTTAGAAGGTTTAAATAGTAAATACTGAAATACAAATTTTTGAAACCTGGGTTTATAGAGATACCACACAGATTCATTCTTTAAGGACACATTTTGAGTTTTTGTAATGTTAATCTTGTCTAAAAATAGGCACATACAGTATGTACATTAGTATTCAGAAAGACATGCAATCACCTTTCTTCACAGTTTCTTTTCTTTATTCAGTGTGTGTAATATATATGTATAGATGTTGCAGTTTTCATAGGCACTTCTTGTAATCTATTTTAGAACATGACACCCTAAACTATAGGTTTCATAACATTGCATAATATGTATGTGTGTGGTGCTTAACTTTAGTATTTTTCATTGCACAGTATTGTGTCTATTTGATTATGCTAGTGACACTGGGCCTCTTCTTCAGCAGTACATTGGTTTTTACCCTAAGGAGTTTTTCTTGTATAAATACTCCCAATCTGCTATAAAAGCATGGCAAATCTGTTATTCATCAGATATCTGCAGCACTTTTGCTTATAACTGTAGAGCTCAAGTTAAGGGAAGATATGATGAGGTTCACTTTTCTAATACAGAAAACCCTGCAGTTTGTTTTTTATAGGGTGATGAGCAGGGGGATGGCATAAACTAGTTCAGATTAGAAATTGCTGTCCCTTTTCTACCTCTAGGTTTGGTGACTTCAGTTCTACTGAAAATAATTTAATTGGGGGAGGAGCAAGATGGCTGCAAATAATTAAATGCTGAAACTTGCTTTCCTGAATTCTTTCCTCAATGGCTCCCAAGTGACAAAGGAAGATGAGGGTTTTCCCCACTGAGAAAACTCATCTTCCTGGGCAGCAAGCTGTTACCTTCCTTGTGTCCCTGATTCCTGCTTTACCAGGAGGTCATGTCCCTGTTGTAGGGCATGGTGAAGAAGTGCCACCCTAGCCTGGAGAGGAGGGTTCCCTCGGCCCCTGGGAACAAGATTGCCCTCCAGCAGCCAGATGTGTTCCTTCTCGGGAAGCAGCATTGACACAAGATGATGACGTCTCTCCAGCGTCTATGTGAGAGGGGGCTGAGGAGGTTTCACTGTCTGTTCTATCTTCATGGGAACTTGCGTTGCCTCCCGGCAATGTGGACATGTTTCGCCAAACCTTGGATGCCTTATCGAGTGAATGATCTCAAACAGCTACTGTTTCCTCTGGGTTGTTTACTGAGGTTAGTTCCCCTAGCTCCTACTAAAAACAGTGGTGATGATGTGACTCTCTATGGAAGATGATGGCCAAGTTTGGCCAAACTCATTGTGTTTCAAGTACTAAAATGGATTCTCTTGCCTTAGAATTGAAGCCCCAAGTTTCCAGACTTGGGGCACAAATATAGGAGTATGGGTAATAGCTTTTTGGGCTTAAAGAAGACATGGGAGAAAATCCAGGGGGGGGGGTCCAATCTGTTATATTACCAGAACAAGGAGTGCTGTCTCAAAGGATTGAAATGCTGGAGAATTCTGCTAGAAGCCTTAATCTTTGCATTTTGTATTTCCCTAAAAATCATGGGAGAACTTCCCTGGATCACTTTTAATAAATATTTAATGGAAGTTTTAGGTATGTCTTCTGAGATGCTTTCATCTGTGAATAAACTGGTATTTTTGCTATCGTCCCCTAGATCTAATATTCCACTTGCTCAAGATGTACCTGTTGTTTCTTCACTAAATATAACTGAATTTTTGGAAACTTCTGGGCCAGAAATCATTGAAAGAGCTACCCTATTTTCTTTTTTGACTGAAGGTGACTTAAGTTAATTGATGGTTGCATATTTTAGGCATCTTAAAGGTGAATTTTAAAAGCCTGATATGCACTGAAATTAAGAGATCTGCGAATATGTTGGGCTAACTCGCACCAAGTGGACTTTAAAAGCTTCCTGGATATGCCCGCATCTCTTACTGCACACACAAATGAAAAGTTTTTTTAAAAAGGGTGACGCATTGGGCATGGCTGGGCTCAAAATCAGTGGGGAGAAAATAGGTGCTGCGATGGAGCAAACCTTGCACAGTGTGATTTTATGCCAATGAGGTTGAGGCGATAACAATGGCGGTAACGATGGCAATCTCAGGCAAATTGGACTAAATCACTGAAATAAATACTCCTTTAGAAACACTGAGCCTAAGATTGAAATAACTGGAAGACAGCATGATGGTTGTAGAGGAAGATATGCTGAGAGTGGTGAAAAGGATGCAAAAGTTGATGATAGGTTCCCAGGAAGAAAAGATAGATGAGCTCGAAAACAGCTTGAGGCATAACAATTTACATTTTATTGGCTTTGGGGTAGATTTTAAAAAATAGCGTGATCGCGTACTTTTGTTGGCGTACCAGGCACAAACAAAAGTACGCTGGATTTTATAAGATACGCACGTAGCCATGCGTATCTTATAAAATCTGGGATTGGCGCTTGCAAGGCTGCCGATTTTGGGCAGCCTGTGCGCGCCGAGCCGCGCAGCCTGCCTCCGTTCCCTCCGAGGCCTCGGAAGGAACTTTCTTTCGCCCTCCCCTCACCTTACCCTCCCTTACCCTACCTAACCCACCCCCCCCCCCGGCCCTATCTAAACCCCCCCCCATCTTTATCCATGGATTTACGCCTGCTGAAGGCCCGGGGGCTGTTCCGGAGGGCACGGTCACGCCCCCGGAATGCCCCCGGGCCGAAACCATGCCCCGGGCCCGCCCCCCAAACGCCGCATCATTTGTCGATGCCCCCCGACATGCCCCCTTTAAAAAGCCCCGGGACTTACGCGCATCCCAGGGCTTTGCGCGTGCCGGCGGCCTATGCAAAATAGGCGCGCCGGTGCGCGAGGGCCCTGCTCGCGTAAATCCGGCCGGATTTACGCGAGCAGGGCATTTAAAATCCACCCGTTTGCGAAGAATATAGAAGAATATAGGCTTGCTAGTAATATTTCTACCTAGCTACCAGCAGCACTGGGTATCTTAGATCAGTTAGATACCTTGGTTATTGAATGAGTGCACAGGCTGGGGGCAGTGAAGGTGGGAGATCATTTGAAATTAAGTTGGCCAGAGAGGCAAAAACTCATAATAAAAACTTTTTAAAATATATCCGAAGCAAGAAAACTGAGGGAGTTGGTTGGACCATTAGATGACTGAGGGGTTAAAGGGGCTCTTAGGGAAGATAAGGCCATTGCAGAAAGACTAAATGAATTATTTGCTTCTGTGTTTACTAATGAGGATGTTGGGGAGATACCAGTTCTGGAGATGGTTTTCAGGGGTGATGAGTCAGACGAACTGAACGAAATCACTGTGAACCTGGAAGTTGTAATAGGCCAGATTGACAAACTAAAGAGTAGCAAATCACCTGGACCAGATGGTATGCATCCTAGGGCACTGAAGGGACCAAAAAATGAAATTTATGATCTATTAGTAAAAATTTGTACCTATCATTAAAATCATCCATTGTACCTGAAGACTGGAGGGTAGCCAATGTAACCCCAATATTTAAAAAAGGCTCCAGGGGTGATCCGGGTAACTATAGACCAGTGAGCCTGACTTCAGTGCCGGGAAAAATAGTGGAAATTATTCTCAAGATCAAAATCATAGAGAATATAGAAAGACATGATTTAATGGAACACAGTCAAGATGGATTTACCCAAGGGAAGTCTTGCAAAACAAATCTGCTTCATTTTTTGAAGGGGTTAATAAACATGTGGATAAAGGTGAACCGGTAGATGTAGTGTATTTGGATTTTCAGAAGGTGTTTGACAAATTCCCTCATGAGAGGCTTCTACAAAAACTAAAAGGTCATGGGATAGGAGGCGATGTCCTTTCCTGGATTACAAACTGGTTAAAAGACAGGAAACAGAGTAGGATTAAATGGTCAATTTTCTCAGTGGAAATGGGAAAACAGTGGAGTGCCTCAGGGATCTGTACTTGGACCTGTGCTTTTCAATATATATATATATAAATGATCTGGAAAGGAATACGACGAGTGAGGTTATCAAATTTGAGGATGATACAAAATTATTCAGTATAGTTAAATCACAAGCAGACTGTGATACATTACAGGAGGACCTTGCAAGACTGGAAAATTGGGCATCCAAATGACAGATGAAATTTAATGTGGACAAGTGCAAGGTGTTGTATATAGGAAAAAATAACCCTTGCTGTAGGTACACGATGTTAGGTTCCATATTAGGAGCTACCACCCAGGAAAAATATCTAGGCATCTGTTGCATCCGTCGCTGCTCGATGCCCTCACTCTGCCCTCTTTACCTCTGTGGCGACTCCCTCCAGGTCTGATGGATGGCTGGCTGCCGTGGCGTCTCCATGCCATCTCCCTCCGGTGTCCCCGGACCGGCACGACGTTGCAGATCTGCCATGTTGCCTGATGACCTAGGGTGCACACGCGCGTGCGCTCTGATTGAAGTACCAGCAAGGGCGCGAACTTCAGGGGCGTCCCCCTGAGATGACGTCATCCATTTCCAATATTTAAAGGTCTTTAATTCACTATCAAACTGAGTTAGCAAGTGGATTGCTTCAGCTTTACTCCCAAGCTACTCTGCCTCCTCGGACTTACCAGAGGTACCCACTCCTCGGGGGCCTCGCTCTTTTCTATACTTTCAGATTACAGATAGGAACCGGTACTTGCTCCTCGAGGGCCCATGTTCCTGGACACTCTGAAGATTCTCTACTGCCTGGAAGGTATCGCTGCTACAAACAATTGTGAGTTACCATCGCTCTCTCAGAGCTTTCCCTGGAACCAGGTACTCGCTCCTTGAGGGCCTAAACCTTTCCAGCTCCTGAGCTTACTTGATACCTTACGTGAGTTTTGTCATCTAGTTCTGTTCATGAACCTTGTCTACTCTACCTACTCACTTTCTACAGTTTCTCAACAGCTCAGCCAGCCTGGATCGTGGTTCCAGTGCCTGAGGGACTACAGCCCTGCCGGGCATATCAGCTCACTACTGTGACCTCTGGTGGTTTCCAAAAACCTAATAAAAGAACTAATGTGTGTCTATCTCCATACTCAAGCCTAGCTGGTGGTCCTTCTCGGGATATTCTCCCGGGGGCGTGGTCATCTGCCACCGGCCCAGGGATTCACCACTACTATCTTAGATTCATAACAGATTGCTAACTCCTCAAGGAGAACCCTAACAGATTGCTAATTCCCAGCATAGTGGAATATACCAGAATCTGAGACACTACAAGATAGCTGACTCCTCCTTTTTAGGAGCCATTCATTCAGATTGCTCCTCCCATCTAACGCCCAGCTTTCTTAACAGATTTACATCAGATTGCTAACTCCCTAGCAGATTTTCAACAGATTCACAACAGCATCATAGTGGATAATACTTTAAAATTGTCATCTCCAGTGTGCTGCAGCAGTCAAAAAAGCAAACAGAATGTTAGGAATTATTAGGAAGGGAATGGTTAATAAAACGTACAATGTCATAATGCCTCTATATCGCTCCATGGTGAGACCGCACCTTGAATACTGTGTACAATTCTGGTTGCCGCATCTCAAAAAAGATATAGTTGCGATGGAGAAGGTACAGAGAAGAGCAACCAAAATGATAAAGGGGATGGAATAGCTCCCCTAGGAGGAAAGGCTGAAGAGGTTGGGGCTTTTCAGCTTGGAGAAGAGACGGCTGAGGGGGGATATCATAGAGGTCTTTAAGATAATGAGAGGTCTTGAACGAGTAGATGTGACTCAGTTATTTACACTTTCGAATATTAGAAGGACTAGGGGGCATTCCATGAAGTTAGCAAGTAGCACATTTAAGACTAATCGGAGAAAATTCTTTTTCACTCAACGCACAATAAAGCTCTGGAATTTGTTGCCAGAGGATGTGGTTAGTGTAGTTAGTGTAGCTGGGTTCAAAAAAGGTTTGGATAAGTTCTTGGAGGAGATGTCCATTAATGGCTATTAATCAAGTTTACTTAGGGAATAGCCACTGCTATTAATTGCATCAGTAGCATGGGATCTTCTTAGTGTTGGGGTAATTGCCAGGTTCTTGTGGCCTGGTTTGGCCTCTGTTGGAAACAGGATGCTTGGCTTGATGGACCCTTGGTCTGAACCAGCATGGCAATTTATTATGTTCTTATGTTCTTATGACCATGCATTGTGATTGCCCTTTATCTCAATTTTGTGCATAGGCAGTCGATATGGCAGGATTATCGGAAAATGTCAGCTCTGCAGTACAAAAATTCCCTGATAAAAATTTTCCAAGACTTTTCTTGTAAAGTGACCAAAAAGAGAAAATAATTTGGGGCTTCTAAGTGCACAGCTTGTGGCGAAACAGATCTGATTTGTGCTGCAATTCCTAGTTAGGCTGCAGGTATGGAAGTATGCACTGTACATGTCTTTGATAAATTACCAGCTGTAAAGAAGTTTGTCAGTGCAGCAGTATGAGAACCGGCCTGCTAGGTGCAGCACAGATCAATGGCCTAGGTCAAGGTTTCCAAATGATTGGGCTTCTTCACATGACTTTGGCGATTAACATGAGAATTTGCTATCTAGAGCTACTTGGTTGGTTTGAAATTTTCTTTATCCCAAGGAGCATATAACAAGTTGTCAGCAAGTTAATTTGTACTGCAGCTGGGACAGGGTCTGTTGACACTGGCAGTTTCACGATCACGTTCAGCCAGAAAGCTAACAACTGATATCTTAGAAAGCTGTGAGAGATGCGGCGAAAGATCCACTGTTGAAGATTATGGATTTTACTCCACTTCCAAACTTTGTCTGAGTGTGGCATCACTAATATCATGCCTTTTGTTAATCTGCAAACTGGAAAGTGCACTCATTTGTATACTGTTGTGACCATCTCTCTTTACAGCTCTCAGACGGTCTTATATATTTGCAGATACACAGTTATACAACTTTGTTGCCAATTACAAAGTCCTAACAAATGGCCCATTTCAATGTTTACTGCATCTGTTTGCAAAGAAAAAAGTAGCTATTGCAGTTCTTTATAAATATTTGCATGCAAACACCAAGTATACAATTTACATAGATGCAGCAAAAGTCTGGTTGAGGGTCTTGTTGAGAGAGTTATTGGAGGTTGACATTTAGGATAGCGATACATTGATGAGAAGGGTGGTGGGGAGTGCACAATTAAGAGAGATCCATCTTAAAATCCTGCACAGAATGATTTATTGGCTGAGCAAGGCTTTTAAAGCTGGTTTAACAAAATTGGACAATTGACTAGATTACTTTTTTCATGCTTTCAACAATTAATAATAATTATTATAATATTATTATTATTATTCTGATTAATAATAATGTCTTTTGTAATCTAACCCTACATCTTTGTCATGGAAAGTGGACTATGGCACTGGTTCTGAAATTGCTACTTCAAAGAGAACAAGGATAAACTGAGGAGAAGCAGCAATGGGGGATAACTTGGCTTTTACTGAGAGGAAATGAACATTGAAGAAAGTGGAGTGAATGGTGCTGGTACACAAGAAATCCTTACAGACAACTAACAGATGCTCAAAGGATTGTGGTTAATGAAATGCAGTCAATTGCAACAATATGATTACTCAGACAGCTCAGTAAATGGATAGTTGAAATAAATAATAGTATACTGAGCTGTTATTTAATCTATGTTAAAAAAAAAAAAAAGCGTGCAGCTCAGAGACTTTAAAATATCAGAAAAACTGAATGAACTCTGTTTACATGGGTTTTAAACTCAATCCATTCTCTTAAGGATCCATAGAATTTCCCTTTAAAAATCCTCTTGTAGCTTTGTGGGTACAAAGAATCCATGGTGTTTCAAGCTACTGACTGCCACTGAAAATCACACTTAGTGGCGTCAGTTTTCAGTCTACTGCTCAGTGATCACAAAGCAAGCTAGATTTAGATCTATTTTATAGCTGGTTAGACTTAGGAAAAGTTTCAACCTCAGCCTAGCTGGAGAAAGTATGCATCCTGTCTTTCTCCTCTTTTCAGTTCCATGTTCTGAGTATTTCCTGCTGATGTCATGATTGTTGCTGTTTTATTCTAATATAACTTCATAAGTATTACTATTTGATATTTAGGTTTACCAGCTCTATACTATGAGGACAATATTCAGAAAAGTGGTGAACAACTTTTCTAGCTAAGGCTAACTGGATAATTTGTCAGGGATATACAGTGGGATAAACATCCAGGTATACATACCAAGACAACTTTCAAACTGGTTATGTTTGAATTCAGCCAGTTAGGTGTGAAAATTATCTGGATACTTATATCTGGATAACTTTTAACCTAACTGGCTAGTTTAAAACACAGAAACATGATAGCAGAACAAGACTATATGACCCATCTTGTCTGCCCTTCCATACAATTGCTTAGTTCAACAATCCCTACCTTTGCTACAAAGAAATACTTCCTTAAATTACTCTTCAGTCTATCCCCTTTTACACTCATCCCATGACCACTGTTTCCAAAGTCTCTTTTCCTTTGAAAGAGATCCATCTCCTGTGCAATGATACCTCAGAGATAATAAAATATTTCTATCATAATTCCCCTATTCCTTACTTCTTTTAGGGTTTATGTTTAGATCAATCCATTAATGCCAGTTATAAAACCAGTTTAGTGGCTGCAAAATAAAATTAAACAGTTTATGGGCCTGCAGATCCAATCCTCCACCCCTTAGACCCTCAAAAAACTCTGACTTAGCTGGACAAAGTGTCCAAATTCCCCTTACCCATTCCCAAGCTCTCCCAAAATATTTGAAAAATGTTGCAGGCCTATTAACCTGAAGAGATTCCTCACCAACTTCCCTCTCCAAATGCTTGAAATATCTGTCCTCTGGGCCTCCTCTAAATCTTCCCCCTCCCCCACAAACCCAACCTGAACCCTCCTGCTGCAGCCAGCCCCCTCTAAATCCATATACCACGAGAAGCATGGTACGATCATAGTGCTCCCAGAAATGTCCAGTGTTGCATTGACAGCAATGCCAGTAGTGTTCGCTACTGGTCTTGCTGTCAGATAATACTCTGGCAGCAACAATGGGTGCTACCAGGAGTGTTTTGATCATAATGCGCTCCAGGCAGCGTGTGATATTTAAGAGGTGCTGGGTAAGGAGGGAGAGATCAGGTTGGAGTTGCGAGTGAGAGGGGGCCCAGAAGGCAGATATTATTTCAGAATTCAATGGGGGTGATGGGAGGCTCTATTAGCCAGTGGACTTACAACTCTTTTTTTGGGGTGTTTAGAGGGGAGGAGAGGGTTAGCGAACAAGATCCTAGAAACGTTTGAGGCTTTTAGCTGATTTGGGGAATATTTGGGGGGGATCAGGCCTGCAGGCCTGCAGGCCCACAAACATTTATTTTCATCCTTTAACCAGCTATATGTAGAGTATTGCCATTTAAGGCTAAAGTTATTGAGTACACATACCCAAATAACTTTAGGCCTCCTCGGAGGATGACTATTTATTTGATTTACTTATTTAAAAATGTTTTATATTGCACTATCAGCATTGCTAGGCAGTTTACAGAAGGACATACACAATTTAAAAGCAATAAAATATAGAAATTAAACAATATTATCAGAAGTAATTTAAAAACTCTTCAACAATAAAAATTCACTATAAACAGTTAAATTCATCAGACTCAAACATAAGGACATAAAAAATATAAATCCCAAACACATACAACATACCTGAAAATTAATAAGTATCAACTAGCACCCTACTGCACCTTAATAAAAAGTTCATGTTGCGCTTCAGACATCGAAAGTCTGTTGGAAAAGATGTGCTTTAACCAGCTTTTGAAACTTTAAAAGTGATAGTTTGCTTTAATTACTGCTGGTAGCAGGGGCATAGGGTGATTGCAGAAATTGGTGGCACACCAGAAAATTTGTTGTTGCTAGCTGACTAAATAAAAAACTATGCACACATAATTATACTTGCTATTTAGCACATTACAACCCAACATGAAAAAAAATATATATATTCAATTTCTGGTGTTGTCTCAGTAAAAAGACTCCCTCCAATCTTAAACATTTTGGGGCGGATTTTAAGAGCCCTGCTCGCCTAAATCCGCCCAAATCCGGGCGGATTTAGGCGAGCAGGGCCCTGTGCGCCGGTGAGCCTATTTTACATAGGCTCACCGGCGCGCACAGACCCCGGGACTCGCGTAAGTCCCGGGGTTCTCCGAGGGGGGCGTGTCGGGGGCGGGCCCCGAACCGCGCGGCGTTTAGGGGGCGTGCCGGGAGCGTTTCGGGGGCGGACCCGGAGGCGTGGTTACGGCCCGGGGCGGCCCAGGGGCGTGGCCGCGCCCTCCGGACCCGCCCCCAGGTCACGTCCCGGCGCGCAGGAGGCCCGCTGACGCGCGGGGATTTACGTCTCCCTCTGGGAGGCGTAAATCCCCCGACAAAGGTAAGGGGGGGCTTAGACAGGGCCGGGTGTGTGGGTTAGGTAGGGGAAGGGAGGGGAAGGTGAGGGGAGGGCAAAAGGAAGTTCCCTCCGAGGCCGCTCCGATTTCGGAGCGGCCTTGGAGGGAATGGGGGTAGGTTGCACGGCTCGGCGCGCGCCGGCTATACAGAATTGATAGCCTTGCGCGCGCCGATCCAGGATTTTAGTGGATACGCGCGGCTCCGCGCGTATCTACTAAAATCCAGCGTACTTTTGCTTGCGCCTGATGCGCCAGCAAAAGTAGGCCTATTCGCATAGTTTGAAAATCTACCCCTTTGTGAAGTAACACAAAACCGTGCAAAAAAAAAAAAAAATGCCTAGAACCTTGCCATACCATACAATCACAGCATTGACTCTCAGGACTGAAATAACAGCCACCTTATGAAGAAGCCCTAGAACATTAATACACCACCTACTAGAGTAACAGTACAAGCTGGACTGCTGCAAATCCCTTCAGAAAACCTACAAACTAACAGAAATACTGCACTTCAGTCACACACAGGTAGAACACAGTCAAACCCTTACCTACTACAGAAATAAGGGACTACAAATTAGAAATACAAAACATGCAAACAAAACGTAAATAGCCTGAGAAACCAGATTCTGATCGTGTTATTTTTCTAATCAGTTGGTCCAGGTCTCTTTTATCCACTTTCCCCCGGTCAGTCTTCTCTTAATTCTTTCTCCAGGGTTACACTTCTCTTTCTGTTTCTTCTCTCTCCTTCTCTCTTCTTCCCTCTTCTTCTCTCTTCTTCCCATATATTCACCAGGCCTCACCTTAAACCCCTTCATTTGTCACCTCAAGCATGGGCTTGAGGTGACAATAAATTAAAAATAAACCTTACATGAGTCTCGAGGTTTGAAGAGAACTGAGGAGGATCCTGAGGGAAAATGGGCCTGAAACAGCTAAGCTGGAGGCAGTGACAGCAGAGAAATGGGAGCAAGAAAGCCCATGGTAGCCCATGTGGCTACCATGGGCTGCCAGAGGCTAGATTCCCAGTTGCATGGAGCAGCAGCAGCAGCATCCGTGGCAGTAGCAAGCCATTTTTGAGAGACAGGCCCTGAGTAACAGCTGAGACTGAAGTGGCTCTTAGGAAAAGGCCCGTGCAGCCACAATTGTGCAAGAAAATGCCCAGAGAAGGGGAAAGGTTGTGATATTGTGAGAAGTCTACATTCTACAAAGAAGGAGTGAGAGCAGTATGAGAGTAAGAAGCAGGCCGATGAAGAGGAGTAAGCCAGCAACGGGCCTTCCATCTCCATTAGGCTGCAGCAAGAGCAGTGACAGAGAGCACACTATGAGAAGGAGCTGTTGAGGAAGCCAAACTTTCCCCAAGGTACTCGATGTCATCGATGACATCAGTAAACTGCGGCCTGATTATGCTCTTCACATCGGGGCTTTCTCATGGCCCCAAAGCCATTTGCTGCTCATTTTCCTTTTTTTTTTTTTAAACCTCGGCAGTACTGAGTGAGGGCACTCACCACTGCTGTCTCCTATCAACTGTTCTGGCCTCATCACTGCTCAACTCTTCCTGCTTCTCCCAGCAGTACATCAGGGCATAGTGGGAGGGCAGGGAAGACTGGGGTGGCCTGACATTGCTTTGCTTGTGGGCCCCTCCTCTCATCTTCATTCCGACATCTATTGGTATCTTGTCTTTAGTCCTGATTCACCTGGCTGGAGACCTGAGGACCAGCTTCCAGCTGACAAAGCCCTTCCCTCTCTGCATCACATTGGACCTGATACTGTAGGTGAGAGCCTCCATTCCTGTCTCCTTCCTTGCCATGGTCAACTGCCTTGGGGAAAATTTGGCTTCCTGAGCAGGCCCTCCTCACATCGTGCTCTCTGCCACTACTCCTGCTGCGGTCTGATGCTGAGGGACGGCCTGTCATAGGCTTACTCACCTTCATCAGCCTGTTCCTTGTTCCTGTGATGCCCTCTCTTCTTCTTCGCAGCATGCATGTTCCTCACAGAACTATATCCTTCCTCCTCCTCCAGTCATTTTCCTGCACAGTCATTTTATTTTTAATTTATTAACTTTGGCTACCCCCTTTACATGGACCTTCTTCACCATGGGGAATGGGATCCTGCGGTTGCCTTGCATCACAGACCTTCCTTTCCACCATGGGGATGGGCTCCCATGCATCCGTGCATTGCGAATATTCTTCGCCATCATGGGGATGGTGTTTCTAGTTTGTGGTGCATGACACACTCCTTTTGAAAGTTGGTAGTGACTATGCACCACTGTGCACTATGGATGCTACGCCCTTGGCTGGTAGTACATTCCATAGGCTTAGACTCTCTATACAGAAAGGATGGCCCAGAATTCATGGAGCCTTACCTTGATGTTTTTATGATCAACACATAATGTCTGGGACGCTGATCTCCGGCTGCGAGTGTGTTGATAAATCTTAAGAGCTGCATTAAAAGTCAACAGTCCTAGTCCATGTATATGCTTAAAGACCAGGATTAAAAGTGGGAGTTGTTACTCCATATAATCCCTTAAAGACTAGAAATAAAATTTTAAATTTTACATGCCAAGCTATTGGCAGCCATTGTATTTGGCAAATACCAGTGTGCATCTAAATTGATATTCCTGAAATTTAGCTACATAGCACTGATATTCAGTATTACCTAGCTAAGTTTAAACCTTAATGTAGGAATGTCTGTTTTATCTGGCTAAGTTTTAGCAAGGAAATTAATTACCTGGCTAAAACTTGGCTGATCTATGGGAAGAAATATTTAAGCTCCAGTTTTGTATGGCTAAGTCAGAAAATGAACTAGGAAAATGCTTTTGAATATTGACTAAATTATTACTAGAGATGTGCATTTGTTTTTCCCGAATTAGGCAATTTCGTTGAAATTGCCTAATTCGGTATGGTTCGGGGGAACCAAAAAATGAATGGAAGTTTTCCGAAATTTCAGAATTCATTTTTTGGGTTAGAGCACACTAAAGGGAGTTAGCACGCACTAACCCAAAATTCGGGGCCCCCCCCCAAAAAAAACCCTGAACCGCGGGAAAAACAAAATTTCCCACTAGGGGCCCCGAAACGAAGCCCGAAACAATTAAAATAAATGATGCATATCTCTAATTTTTACTACTAGTTTGCCATGATTTACTCTATCAAACACCTTGGGATCATCAATAAAACAAAAATATATATCTTTCTTTTTGATCATTCTCTCAGCTACCATTCCTAAATCTAGTGGTTTTTGAATTAGATGTTATTCAACAATTGGTGCGATTCTGTTTTTAATGACCCATAAAAGTAGCTTAGATATATTTGATATCAATTGTCATATAATTTCAGTACTTCAGTGCTTTGTAGAAGTCTTCTGGGAATTCTTCAGTGATGTACTGTATATCTGATTCACAAAATTTGTGAGGTGATTTAACTCTGTCCTTGCTTATATTCTGTGGAAATTTTGTAGAAATATTGTCAACTTCAGGTGCTTTAATTTTTGACAAGTTCTTTATTACTTTCTTAATTATTCACTGATCTTACTAATATTTTCTTTATTCCATGATATAGCTTTGTTTGTCATTCATCATTGCAGAGTTCTTTGTTGATATGCTTTTGCCATCTTTGATGTCTTCCTTTGCCTGTGGTAAAATTTGTTTCATAAATTTCATTGCTACTAACAAATTAAAGTGAAGAAAATTGTGACACTGAAAATGTGCCTCAGAGTAGGCACTATTATCCCAAGTTAATCAAGTTGATAAAAGTTCCTAGAGTCACCCAAGCATGGTGCCTGGAGAGGGGAGGGCTGGAAGTGATGAGGGGAAATTAAGGCAAATAAAGGCATTCAGGCCGATGCAATACCATGCGCTCAGGCTAGCACACAGATTAATGCGCAGTTGGATGCACGTATGCAATCAGGGGATTAGTACGTCCATCCAAACCAGCGCATAGCTAATAACATGTAAATGTAATGTTAAGGAGGCTATTAGCTAGTACCCCTTTATGTAAAAAATAAATGTGCACCATTTTACTCTCAATAAATTAATGCCACCTCGAAGCTGGCGTTAAGTCTTGAGGATCCCCCATACGTTTACAGAAAAGCAGAAAATACTGCTTTTCAGTGGTTCCTCTGACTTAATATTGTGGCGATATTAAGTCAGAAGAACCACAGAAAGCAGCAATGTGAAAATAAGCTTTTTAAAAATGACTTGCTGGTGGTCAGGTTTGCAAAATGGATGCTCAATTTACGAGCGTCCATTTTCCTAACCCGCCCACAGCCACTTCTCCTGGGTGCCCGATGCTGAGGAGGTACTAGGGATGCACAATTTCACCTAGTGCCTCCTTTCTAACTCAGCGACTCATTAGCCTACTGCATCATAAACCTGGGAGAGGTGGATGGGCGCTCATTAGGAAAGCGGGTTCTCAATCATGAGTGCCTGTTTTTCCTACACGGATATTGCATCAGCCTGATTGGGCAGAAGGGGCAAAGGTGCAGAGAATACTGTTCATCAGAACTGTAATGTCTGCTAATTGAAACATACTGGACTAGTGCGTGATTAATGCGTATTAATGGTGCGTGTTTGGAAATTTTGCATGAAAATACTGATACAAAAACAAATGATTGATATAGTATTTAAATAAAGTTGCACTATTTTCTTCCTTGGTCAATACAAAATCAATTCTTCAATATGGTGAAAGGAGGTACTATACATTCCAGAATATTTTGTTTTATGTGAGCTATTAAACCAAGGTCTTTTTGCCCTGTGTACTTTTTGGACATTTTGATGCCAATATGCAGCTGCTATCTGGCTGAGCAAGTTAGCCAAATACATTGGCTATATTTGTTCCCCCCCAAAAAAAAAATAAATAAAATTAATGCAGCTGTAACATGGCTTGATAATTTATCATGGCAAAAAAGTGTGACAAAAATGTTCACCACAGAATCTTTCCTTCCCATGCAGTGATGACCCTTACCCTCCACCCCTAACCTTCAAATCACAAACTGACATGATAGCCCCCCCCCCCCAACCCTCATCCCATTGGAACCCCCCTCCAAATAAAAACATCCCTGGTGTCTAAAGTCCCACACCCTACCCCACAAATTAGGACCCGGGTGGTCTGGGGAGGCCTGGTACACCCCACCCATCCCCTTTAGCCCAATAGTTTGTCAAACAGTAATCAATAGCTCCTGGGCCAAGGTGAGAGATGGTACCGCCCACGGGGAGGAGTCCCGTGAGCCTCACCATCGGGAGGTGAGGTCTCAGATGAAGGGTGTGCAGGACAGCTGGTGCTGGAGAGAGAGCAGAGAGAGAGAAGCACTGCCCACGGAGCAGGGAGTGTAGCAAGAAAGTCACACAGACACAGAGATGCCACAGGGTCTGTGGAATGGGATATACCCAAGAGAGAGGATTCCTCAGTAGAGATGATACTGCAATGCTCCGCAGAGTGGGGTATACTGGTGAGGGTCCTCAGTAGAGATGATGCTTTAGTGGTCCGCAGAGCAGGGTACACCGATGAGGGTTCCTCAGTAGAGATGATGCTTTAGTGGTCCGCAGAGCAGGGTACACCGATGAGGGTTCCTTAGTAGAGATGGTATGGTAATGGTCCACAGAGGGGTACACCGATGAGGGTTCCTCAGTAGAGAGAATACGGTAATGGTCCACAAGCGAAGTACTCACAGTGGAAATAGTGATGGTTCCAGAGAAAGCCATGGGGAACAGGGCAGGCACTGGTCCTAGGTGCAAGGCCCTCTGAAGAGCGGATAGCCAGAGACGAGGAAAGAACTCCCGAGGAGCGGGTACCTGGGATGTTTCACGCCGAGGAAGCAGGAGCTGGAACGGAAGGTCCGTAGTGAGCAAAGCGGATTCAGCAATGAGGGAACTCATTGCCAAGTCATAGGCAGACAAGGCCAGCTGGCTTAAGAGTCCATGGAGAATGACGTCATCCAGGGGGCATGCCCCCAAGGTTCCCGCCTTGACGAGCATATAGGCCCAGAAGCGCGCGCCTAAGGAACTCCAAGGGCAAGATGGTGGTCGGCAGCGTCCACGACATCCAGGGCAGCCCAGGAACGGGGCGGGCAGGCTGGCAATAGCTGGCGGAGGCCGCACGTCATCCCAGTGGAGTCAGTGCAGTGAGGCAATAGGTGAGCAACAGCAGTCGCAGCCGTCTGCGACCAACGGGCGTAACAATCATCATGTCACAGCTTAGTAAATCTCCCTCTAAGATGGATAAGGCTGAAAATCAGCACTTATCTGGCTAAGCTTGATAATTGGCTCCACTCCAGATAGCCATTGTCCCATCCCACACTTAAAGGTGAATTTTAAAAGCCTGGTGCACACATCAATTACAGGATGCACGCTCAAGTAGGGCTGACATGTGACAATCAAATTTTAAAAGCCATCCAGATGTGTGCAGATCTCCCACTGCATGCACATCTCACTCCGGCTCAAAAAGGGATGTGGTGTGGGCATTCCGTGGTGGGGGCCAAAAGGATGTGCGCAAATGCTTAGGCAGCTGGGCACGTGCCCAGCTCCAGTGCCACATAAGTTTACTTCTGCTATGAGGAGGGATAGATTTTTAAAAAACCCAAAACAGCCATTTCTGAGGGGATTAAATGGTCTGGGGTATCTGGTGGGGGGGGGGGGGGGGGAGGGGGTGGAGGCGCAGGCTAATAAATGATGGGGTTTTGGAGGACCTAGCTCTATGCTGGGTGAAATGGTGGATGAATTGGCGACACTGGTCTTGGCATGGACACGCACCAGTTATAAAATTCCCTGACGTATGCGACTATAACCCGATTTGTGTGGTTGGCTGCGCCTGCTTATAAACTTAGGTGCACAGATATGTGTGCCTAGGCTATTTTATAACATACATGCATATGTGCACATCTGTTATAAAATTGCTGCTTCCCTGTGCGTGCTGACGCACACACACCAATGTGCGCCCGCTTGCCTCTTTGAAAGCTTCCATCTTATACGGCAGTTTAGCCCATTAAGCAGCCAGCTCAGTGGAGGCCGGTCAGCATGCCCAGATTTTCAGACAGCGAAGTTGGAACTTAAAGGCGCTGAACATCAACCAATCCATTTCTTTCTTTATTTGTTTGTTTGTTTATTTAAGCCACTTATAGATTGCCTACCTGACCAATGATGGTTTCCCACAGCAGTACACAATATAGGCTAAAAACAAATGTTAGCAACAATACAATTAAATAGATACAAAATTAACAAACATTACAACCTGAATGAAAAGAATCACATGGTACTTTCTGCAAGAGTACAGATGCTAATCCTTGCTTGGATGACGATGTTCCAGCACAAATAGTTTACCCGGCAAACATCTCCCCTGTAAAAACAACCTAATTATCCCCAACAAAACATTTCTATCCTGTGTTTGTTCTGCATGTATCACTTGCTAAGCACTGTGTGTGCAGCACTTCAGACGGGAAAGCGATAAAAGTGTAATAATAATAATAATAATGGAGGCAATTGATTTCTTATTTGCATTAAAGATAAATAATGAAGCTTTTCTGTATGCCAGAACTCTGATATAGCTTGGGAAATCACATACATATTACCCACTAGGAAAGTCATAATGTTATGAGGAAAATAATGACACTATATATACAGTAGTGCTATAATAGTCTGTGGCAGTATGATGCTTGCGGGATAAACATATTATAATTGAAGCATGAATGCAAGTGCTGAAAGGCGGAATATAAATTAAGTAAATAAATAAATAAATAAATATTTACATAATTGGAGCTACTACAGTCATGAGGCCCATTAACAAATTCTGGTCAACTATTGGAGGATTTCAGTATCCACTACTGGAGTGGAATTCTGTGATTTTTTCTATGCAAGTGGTACATTCAGATATTTTATTTATTTACAAATAGTTATGCTCCAAAAAATGTTTGAAGTGGATCACAACATTCTTATACATTACAATCTTATAAAGAATGTTGTGATCCACTTCAAACATTTTTTGGAGCATAACTATTTGTAAATAAATAAAATATCTGAATATACCACTTGCATAGAAAAAATCACAGAATTCCACTCCAGTAGTGGATACTGAAATCCTCCAATAGTTGACCAGAATTTGTCTCATGATTAATAATATACATTTAAATAAAACTCCACATCCATAATCCCAATTAAAAACCATATTAAATTTTTTTCCTAAATTTGGATAATCAGAAACCAGTTGTATCTCTAAAGGAATAGAATTCCATAATACTGGCACTATCTGAGGAAAAGCATGACATGAAGTTTACTGCAAGAGCACCTCTTTGGCCCCTGGATCATTATGGATTTGATTCTCATGGTCTTAAGAAAGAGAAACACTTTCATCCAAAAGTTATTTATGGAGTTCCTAAAAGGAAAAATAATCTCATGCCAAATTAAAAAGCATAGTTTAGAGGCCCTGAACCGGACAAAATAGTATGTTAGCCTCCTTTACATGCCTTTTAGACTGGCTGCGTGATGGAATACAGAAAAATAAAGAAAAAAATATTATCTGACTCATTATGATATGTATGACCATCGTTATTCCTTTCTCAGTACATAGAGTTTCTTGGTGTTATCAATATCTGGTATAATGAGTACGCTCAAACTGTGATGATACTACAAAGTAACAGCAGTAATCACAAACAATTGTCCCCTCTTCAGCCACCAAACAGCAGCCAGATATTTATAATATGTGCGAGGCCATGTGTACAACCAAATTCCACAATCAATAGGAAAGTATGGCATTTTCAAACCTTGACTCCAAAATGCTACAAAGATCTCTCAAGACCACAACCAATTCTCTAATATCTGCATACTTCAGGAGAAAAAGAATCCTAATTAGAGAAAAATCAAATCATCTGGGAAAGGAACATTTTTATTTGATAACTGTGCCCAAAGCTATAAAAAATAATCAGGCATTTCTCAAGGACCAAGTAATACATGAAGATAATAAGTAATATGCTGTAAAAAGGCAAACATTTTCATATTTATTTAGAAATCAATTGCATATAATGAAATAGATAACACCTTCTTTTCTTTAAGAGCATGCTGACTAAATACAACATCTATGAGCTCAATTTTCAGCAGGCCTGCGAGCGGTAAAATATCTAGGAAAGTTGCATGCATTACTTTTCCCAGACATGTGCAAACCTTTCCCCAAGCCTTTCCTCCTATTTAGGTTAATGTTTCTTAGCCCTCCTGTCCTCTTCTGGCCATTGTCCTACTCCTGGTAACCTCACCTGAGAAGGCTATAGTGCACCCATGCCTCCAGGGCCAACTACATCATTTTCAAAATGGTGCTTGCCAACCTCAGGCACCCTTTTGCCCATTATAGAGGCATAATGGGTACTACATTTGATATAATTAGTCATAAAATTTTGTTGGAAAGATTTCAAGAAGTGGGATTGCGGGGGGGGGGGGGGTGTCAGGTGTTAGCTTGGTTGAACTCATTTCTGAAGGGGAGATCAGCAGCAGTAATGGTACATGAAAATCTCTCAGTAGATTGTTCTTTGGATTGTGGAATCCCTACTGTCTCCTTTGTTATTCAACTTATTTATGCACCCAAAGGGGAGCTATCTTTGGGTTGCTTGGTTTTAAATGATTTCTTTATGCAGGTGATGTACAGTTGGGGTAGATTTTAAAACGTGTGCATGTGCATCCATGTGCGCGCAGTTCCTGGCGCGTGCGCACATGGATGCAGGTATTTTATAACATGTGCGTGTCGGTGCACACATGTTATAAAATATGGTTCCTGTGCACATATGTGTGCCGGATTTTAAAATCCGCACGTGCATGTGCGGGTGGGTTGGGACTCGCGTACGCATGTGCAGGTGGATCGGGACTTGTGAGTGCACAGGAGGGAGGGGGAATTTAAATCCTATGCATGGTGAGACAAGTAGGGCTTCCCCTGGGAGAGAATTTCCCTATGCCTCTACTTAAACTTCCTACCCTTTCCCCTTCCTAGCTATTATCTTTTTTTGTTATTTACCTTGATGCTCCTTCAGAGCAGCAGTAGACTCCGTGTGCCGGCCGGCTGCTGGTGCATGCTTCCCCAGGACAGCAGCTAATGGTGCTGTCCCAGCCCGCCCCCACACCCCTCCCTTCCCTGCCCAGACCACGCCCCTCAGCCTGCCCCTTTCAGACAGGCTGGCACCTCGTCACGTATTGGGAGATACGCATGTGACTGGGCCATGCGTGCGGCACGTGCAGGCCTAGCCACGCGCACAACCCTTTAAATTTAAGTTCATGGCCTTTTTAAAATCAGGGTGTTAGTGTTTCCAGTAGGGCAGGATTCAATCCCAATTTTGGATAAGATTAATAAGAGCTTGGAAGTGCTGTCACAGGGATTTCGTGTGTGCGTGTGTGTGTGTGTGGTGGGGGAGGGGATTCACCAAATTTCCCATTGAAAGTTAAATTAGAGGATGTGGAATTGTTAAGGTTAGGAATTTAGGGGTGTTTGTGACAATTTATGGTCACTAAAGTATCCTATTTGAAATGTGGTGAAAGGCATATTTTTTAAGTTGAAGTTGTTAAAGAGAATTTGAGGGACATTGTCACAGGCAGTTTTTAGACTGGTAGCTTCAGCTTTGGTAATTCCTATGTTAGATTACTGCAATGGGCTGTTGGGGGATTTACCAGTAGAAAGTATTTAGCAGCTTCAGGTTATGCAAAATATTGTATCAAGATTAATTTGCGCATGTCCTAGAAGAATGAGTGCAGCTCTTCTGGCTTCACTGGCTGCCAGTCAGATCAAGGGTGCAGTTTAAACTATTATGTTTGATGTTTAAGATGGTGTATGGAGAAGGAGCAAGGTATTTTCAACATCTTGTCTGGCTGTATAGTCCAAACAGAAGTCTCTGGTCAGCTACGGAAGATCTGCTCCAGGTTCTAACTGTTAAAGAAGAGAAGAAAACCTCTTTTTGGAAATGGCTTTTTTTCCATAGCTAGTCCCAAAATTTGGAATTGAATTCCTCATGAAGTACAGTTAGAGAAGGATTATTTAACTATTTGCAAACAGGAGAAACGCTAGCTTTTTCCACCTTAAATATTTGATTTTACAGTGGACCAGGAAGGTGAGAATATATATTCCTTTTAGATGCAGTATTTATGTTTTAGTTTAAGTTTTATTTTATTCTATTTGTTTTTATTGGATGTATTATTGAAGTTTTTGTATTCAATGATTGTATTGCATTTTTAATAACACCAACCAGAACCATTGTGTGGAGCAATATATAAGAATGTAGAAATAAAGAAAGAATGAATAAATACATTTTCTGCTAGACCACTGGTTTTAAAATAGAGGTAATGTGGTGCAATTCTCAATTCCTGTCTTTCACCTCTGCACTGACTCTTATTCTGAATCATTCTGATGGGCCAACTCAGGAATGTAAGTGGGGAGACAGACTGAAAATGCAGAGATGTCTTCTTCCTTTTATCTTCTCTTTGCCTCTGATGATATAAGTTCCTCATACTTTAATTTTTATAATTTGCAGATGCTTGAAAATATGGTTGAGAATATATGTCTCCTTCTGATTGTTATGGTTATGAAGTGTTGGAGTGGATTCTTGAGTACTGTGGTGATGGCCACTCTCACGGGGAGGAGCCCCATGAGAAACCGCAGTACTAGGCTAGACTCTATACACGCAGACACAAAGACGTTGTGTTTATTGTACAGCTCGATGGTACTGCCCGGGGAGCGGGCAGCAGTGAAGGTAACACAGTGAAGTAGTCCAGGGGTCCTCAGCAGAGACCAGTCTCACACTCGAGTATGTGATAGGCAGCGCAGCGTAGCAGGGACAGGTCCCGGATATAGACAGAGTGCTGAAGCTGAAGGTGAGACATACTGAAAAGGTTAGTACTCACTGAAGCAGAAAGCTGTATAGTTGAAGGTCTTGGCAGGCAGAAGTTGTTCAGTGGGAGGCACCAGATTAGGGAGAGCAGGCCCTCGAGGAGCGAGTATCCGGTATCCCAAGATAGGTACCTGAAATAGAGCAGAAGGGCCCGCGAGGAGCAGGTACCCAGCTTAGTGAAGAATTACCCCTAAGGTTAGAGAGAGCTTCCTGTGGCAGCTGGGAAGCGGCAGAGCAGCTTAGACCAGAGGCAATCCAATCCTTGCTAACTCAGTTTGTTAGCAAAGGAAGGGCAGGCTAAATACCAGGATGTGATGATGTCACTCGGAGGAGACTCCCGCGAGGTTCCCGCCATGACGTGGATAAAGACGTGGGTGGCATGCGCGCATGCACCCTAGGAGGCCCTCAGGAAAATCATGGTGAACACCGTCGCCGTTGCCGATCCGGGGACACCAGAGAGAGTGGCAGGAAGACGTGGCAGCAGCCATCTTCCCAAGGCTTGAGGAGAGAGAAGGAAGAAAGGTGAGGTACAGAGGTCGAAGCCGTCTGAGACCGACGGATGCAAAACTGATTGGATATAAGTTCAAATTCATTCTCATAAAAATAACTTCATATTCAACAACCTATGGGGCGGATTTTAAAAGGCCTGCACGCGTAAATCCTTCTTTACGCACGCAGGGCCCTCGCGCGCCGGTGCACCTATTTTGCATAGGCCGCCGGCACGCGTAAAGCCCCGGGACGCGCGTAAGTCCCGGGGCTTTGGAAAAGGGGCAGGGAGGGGGCGTGTAGGGGGCGTTCCCGAAACGACACAGCGTTTCGGGGGCGTGCCGCAGCATTTCGGGGGAGGGCCCGGGGGCGTGGCGCCGGCCCAGGGGCGTGGTCGAGGCCTCCGGACCAGCCCCCGGGACCGGAACACGGAGCGGGGCTGCCGGCCGGCGCTCGCAAAGTTACGCCTGCTTTCAGCAGGCGTAACTTTGCTGACAAAGGTAGGGCGGGGGTTTAGATAGGGCCGGGGGGTGGGTTAGGTAGGGGAAGGGAGGGGAAGGTGGGGGGAGGGCGAAGGAAAGTTCCCTCCGAGGCTGCTCCAAAATCGGAGCGGCCTCGGAGGGAACAGGCAGTGCGCGCTGGGCTCAGCGCGCGCAGGTTGCACAAATGTGCACCCCCTTGTGCGCGCCAACCCCGGATTTTATAAGATACGCGCGGCTACGGGCGTATCTTATAAAATCCAGTGTACTTTTGTTCGTGCCTGGTGCATCTATAGTATTTTTCCCACAATCACCTGTTTGTATTTTCTTCTGTTGAAGTCAGCATATTGCCTGCTGTTCAGATTTGCACCAGTTTTCATCAATCTTCAGCATATCACTGATCCATTGTATTGTATTTGAACAAATGCAGAACCTTCGATCATAGTTATCAGCTCTTTTTTGTTATTACATATTTTCAGCATTTGCAATGTCAATGAAGCAAACAAACACAAGAATCAATTACTCCTTCATCACGCTATACTGAGTGTATGAAAAGGGGCAGTGGCAGGCCAATTGAATGTTCTGTAAGTCAATCAGTATATGACTGTAATAATCGACAGTGATTAGATAATCAGAGAAGAAAAGGCTCACCAGAATTAATGAGGTAAATTGTTAACTCCTCTTCTTATTGCCTAACATAATCAATATAGCTGAGATGCATTTTAATCATGACTTGTAAAAAGCTACCTTTGCATATACACATTGCTGGAGATATTATCAAACTGTCCGCACTGGGGCAAAGTCCATGAGTTCTTTTTAGCTGTGAACGTTGCATCAATTTTCAAAGAAGAAGAACAAGAACATGCATACTTTGAAACTTGCTGATGGTAAAAGGTATTCAGAGACATTTGCACCTGCTTTGTGTGCGGATATCTTTATAATGGAATATAATGTAATGCATGAAAAGTTGAAAATCTAATATATAAAATCTAGTATAATTTTCCTCTACCTAAATATAGTTCTGGGAATATCTCTTTTAAGAATTCAGCATGTCTGTAAACCCACACTTACTTTTAGACAAACTGAGGAAGGAAAATTTATAGATAGCCAATCTACCCAAGTTATTCTCTGTTTACTCATATAAATGGCTTTGAAAATTGTCCTCAAATTTGTATGAGCAAAATTTAACATCTAAGAGGGAAATGTAACAATCTACAACAGGAATAGAACAGCAAATGTAGCAATCTATGGTAAGAATGGAAAATCAACTTGCATTATTCTGCAGAGTGTCAGCCCAGAATTTCCATGCATTATGCATCAATGGAGTCATGCTTTAAGCTGTCTAATGTGGTCTTCTAAGAAGAAGAATGACTCAGTCAGGTGAATGATAGAAATGTTGAGGAATTTATCTTTCATACCCCTCATAGTGAACATGCCACAGAAATACCTGGCAGAAACTGGATTTTCTATTCAATGTCCTCTCTTATAGGTACAAATCTGTCTAGTAAGTCACAAACTCTTGCTCAGCTGGTTCTAAGAGTGTTACATTCTGGCAGCGATTCAGGAGTTATGAGTAGAAGAATGGATAGGCTGCCTCATCCATAGACATTTCTCTTCACCTTGTACCTGCCAACCTTTGTTCATTTTCTTTACCACACTTCTTCTTTCATCCTCTCTTTTGCATACTGCACAAGTAGTTGACCCAGCTAACTTCCGCCCTATAGCGAACCTACCTCTGATTGCTAAACTTATGGAAAAGATAGTCAATAAGCAACTATCTGATTACCTGGAAGAAAATACCATTCTTGCACCTTCTCAGTTCAGCTTCCGTAAATCTTTAAGCACAGAACCCCTCCTCATATCGCTTACGGACACCATACTAACAAACTTGGATAAAAAACAACCCTACCTCCTGATTCTTTTAGATCTCTCCATGGCCTTTGATACGGTAAACCATTCAACTCTATTAGAGCGACTGGCAGACATTGGCATCAAGGGAACGGTCCTTAGCTGGTTCAAGTCCTTCTTATCTAACAGACATTTCAAGGTAATGATAAACAATCACATCCGGTCCTTTCCGACAAGGGAGTCCCCCCAAGTTTCCTCCCTCTCACCGACCCTCTTCAACATTTACCTTCTTCCGCTCTGCCATCTACTCACCAGTTTAAAACTAACCCATTACCTCTATGCGGACGACATACAAATTCTCATCCCGATCACAGAATCCTTTTACAAAACTATGACACACTGGAGCAACTGCCTGCAATTGATCAATCACCTTTTCTCCAGCCTCAACCTAGTTCTTAACAACAAGACGGAGATCCTAATCATTTCACAAGATAACAACAGGTTTCTCAACCCAACAGGCACCCTCCTATCAACCATACCAAAATTAAATCAATCTCCTTATGTGAGAGATCTAGGAGTCATGCTTGATAACCAGCTAAACTAAAAAAAAATTTGTAAACACCACCAGTAAGGACTGTTTTTACAAACTGCAAGTCCTTAGAAAGCTAAAACCTCTACTTCATTTCAATGATTTCCGTATGGTGTTACAATCCATCATCCTATCCAAAATAGACTATTGCATTTCTCTCCTGCTTGGGCTCCCGGCCAGCACCATCAAACCCCTCCAGATGGTTCAGAACTCCGCTGCCAGAATTCTTACCAACACCAACAAAAGAGAACACATCACCCCCATCCTTAAGAACCTCTACTGGCTGCCCATTAAATACAGGATCCCCTTCATAGTTCTCACAACTATCCATAAAGCCACGCACAACATCTCCCCACTCCACATAAGCTCCCAACTCCATCCTCATACATCAATCAGACATATCAGAGGAGCTTACAAAGGCACACTCTATGCCCCCCCCCCCCCCAGTAAAATCCTCACTTAGGAAACACGCTTTATCTACAGCAGGCCCCACACATTGGAATGCGCTCCCTCCAGACATCCGACAAGAATCTTGCCACTCGATCTTCAGAAAGAAACTCAAAACTTGGCTCTTCTGCCAAGCTTTCCCAGGAACATAAACCCTTTGTTCGCATCCAGCCTGCTACATCCAGCATCAGGCCTGCTAGTTCCTCTGCTTATTCTCATTTTTTGAACTAATCAAGACAGTTTTCTAGGCCAGGTCGTTCTAGACACAATTTTCCCTACCAGCTTTTCCTTGGCGTAGATTACCGATTGTTACTTTCACAAGCTGTATTTTTATCTATTCTTCATTATTGTTCTACAGATTACTTCATTCTTTAGACAGTTATCTGTTTGTTTTTATGGTCTTAGCCATATCTTAGCTAGAACAGTTTCCCCTATCCAAGTTCATGTACCCCTTATTCCATGTACCACCTCCGGGTGAATTCTTTCTCTGTTACAATGTTTCAATGTAAACCGATGTGATTTGTATATCATAAAGGAACACTGGTATATAAAAATTAAAAATAAATAAATCACCAAAATGTATCCATGAGTATAAACATCTGTACAGTGGCACGTTCTTTATTCAGGAGTATTTTTGCCACTAGGTGTGGTGGTTTCTGGCACATCTTCCTAGAACATAAGATGTGCCAAGCTTGGTTAGACCAATGGTCTATCAAACAGGGATGTGCAGAGGTAAAATGTTTGTTCCAGTTCATTTATTCATTTCATAGGTTACCTCCATTTGTTTTGATAGTTTCAATGAAAAAGATATTTCTTCATTTCACTCTTTTTTTTGTTTCCCATTAAAGTCAATAGGAGAAGCAACACAGCTTATTTTGAGCTTCAAAATTGGGGTTTTCTAAAAACATGTAATGAAACTTGTGGGTAAACAATATCAGAAGGGGGAAGAGAACCCCAATGCACCAAGATTGTTACTAATAGCACCAAAAGTGGCATGACTAGTCCAAGACATTGTAAAAGGAGAAAGGGGTACCAGCAGTGGCAGGAGTTCTCTAAGTCACCATCGGAAGAGCAAAGCAGAAGCAAGAATATCAAAAACACCCTGAGGCTTCAAGAAAGGGAATAAATACCAAAGTGGCATGAAGAGGGAACAAAGCAGCAAAGATAGCAGAAATAAAACCCAGATACTTGGAAAAGAACAGAGCAGAATTAAGGGATTAAGATACTGGGAGAAGAACAAAGTAGAATTAAGAGATGAAGATTTAAGACATCATGAGAAATCCAAAGCAGCCACCAACAGTGGCAAGAACACCCCAAGGTGAAATGTTTGGGATATGGCAGCAAGGCAGAGTGGCAGCCAGATGTCCAAGATGTAAAGTCTGGGTATGATACAAGAGTGAGTGGCAGAAAGATGTCCAAGGTGCAGCATTTTTAAAGATGGCGCCGGCCGTCCAGTGCTCCTACCATGTAACAGGGGCCAGCCAATGGCACAGTTACCCTGTCACATGGTAAGGGCAAAGGGCCATCGGCGCCATTTTTATTAGTGGCAGCCGAAGGCCCAAGAGCAGGAGATTGCTCCCGGGGCCCACCAGGTAATTTAAAACGTTTTGTTTTTTTTTTGGGGGGGGGGGTGTCGGGAGGGTGGTGGAGGCTAAGGGAGCGGTTTTAAAGGGTCAGGGTGGGTTTTTTGTTTATCGGATCGGGCACAGCCGATAAAAAAAAAAACGATCGGGCCGGACAAAAAAAATGCACGATTTGAATTGGAACCAGAACCGAACCAATTCCGGTTCCGATTCACATCTCTAGTATGTAGTGTTGCTGTTTTCAAAAGCCCATTTACACAGGTAAAGTGCATTTTCATTTATAATAACTAGCTTTAAATATGGAAATGCTTTTGGAAATCAGGCTTCTCTTGCACTGCAGCGGAACCAGGCATTTACTTCTACTTATGAACATTGAGCCTGGTAGTTCTTTGCATCTGTATATTCTCCGGATATATTTTGGAAAGTCACTGACACCTGGAGATTATGCATTAGATTGCAATTGTTTGCAGTAATATAATATAACAATAATTATGAATGAACAAATATGTCCATGTGGTCTTTACCAGTTATTTTGGCATCAAAAATTGAGTTTGTATAATTTTGTTCACTGATACACACCAGAATGAGAAGATGGAAGATATCTCATGATCTAAGCATAAGAACATAAGAACATGCCATACTGGGTCAGACCAAGGGTCCATCAAGCCCAGAATCCTGTTTCCAACAGTGGCCAATCCAGGCCATAAGAACCTGGCAAGTACCCAAAAACTAAGTCTATTCCATATTACCGTTGCTAGTAATAGCAGTGGCTATTTTCTAAGTCAACTTAATTAATAGCAGGTAATGGACTTCTCCTCCAAGAACTTATCCAATCCTTTTTTTAAACACAGCTATACTAACTGCACTAACCACATCCTCTGGCAACAAATTCCAGAGTTTAATTGTGCGTTGACTAAAAAAGAACTTTCTCCGATTAGTTTTAAATGTGCCACATGCTAACTTCATGGAGTGCCCCCTAGTCTTTTTATTATCCGAAAGAGTAAATAACTGATTCACATCTACCCGTTCTAGACCTCTCATGATTTTAAACATCTCTATCATATCCCCCTCAGCCATCTGTTCTCCAAGCTGAAAAGTCCTAACCTCTTTAGTCTTTCCTCATAGGGGAGCTGTTCTATTCCCCTTATCATTTTGGTAGCCTTTCTCTGTACCTTCTCCTTCGCAATTATATCTTTTCTGAGATGCGGCGATCAGAATTGTACACAGTATTCAAGGTGCGGTCTCACCATGGAGCGATACAGAGGCATTATGATATTTTCCGTTTTATTCACCATTCCCTTTCTAATAATTCCCAACATTCTGTTTGTTTTTTTGACTGCCACAGCACACTGAACTGACGATTTCAATGTGTTATCCACTATGATGCCTAGATCTCTTTCTTGGGTTGTAGCACCTAATATGGAACCTAACATTGGGGTAGATTTTATAATTTTGCGCGAGCGCGTACTTTTGTTCGCACTCGCGGCCCGGGGGCGTTGGTCCACGGCATTGCGGGGGGGGGGCCCGGGGGCATGGTCCGGAGGCCTCGACCACGCCCCCAGGCTGGTGCCACACCCCCGAGCCCGCCCCCGAAACGCCATGTCATTTAGGACACACCCCCGACACGCCCCTTTTACAAAGCCCCGGGACTTACGCGCGTCGGCGGCCTATGCAAAATAGGTGCGCCGGTGCGCGAGGGCCCTGCGCGCATAAATCCAACCGGATTTACGCTCGCAGGGCATTTAAAATCCGGCCCATTGTGTAATTATAGCATGGGTTATTTTTCCATATATGCATCACCTTGCACTTATCCACATTAAATTTCATCTGCCATGTCGATGCCCAATTTTCCAATCTCACAAGGTCTTCCTGCAATTTATCACAATCTGCTTGTGATTTAACTACTCTGAACAATTTTGTATCATCTGCAAATTTGATTATCTCACTTGTCATAATTCTTTCCAGATCATTTATAAATATATTGAAAAGTATTTCTTTGATAACAATGTTGAATGAGCTAGATGTCCTTGTGAGTATATAACTCATGAGGTCTTTGTCCAGATTCATAGTACGGATCAAAAAGGAAATCAGAGTAAAATTGGAATTATTAAGATTTTGTTCATCAAGGTCAAGCTGTTTTGGATTTAATAGGAGCAGCAGGAGGACTGTGGTGATTACAGCTGGGATAAGCCACTGTATCACTCAGGGTCAGATATAACTTGAATTAAATCCAAATAAACTAGGCTGTCTCTAATATGGGATTTCATAAGATCAAATATGAACATAAAATCTATCTAGCCAATATAGTCAAATGAGATAAGAATTTTAGAAGAGCATACAATATTAAATGTTCCATTTACTTATTCCACACATTATAAAGCAGAATGGTATTAAAATTATTTTGGGGAGGGTGCAAAGAACTTTAAATCAGAGTGTTGAATAGCCCCATATCTAAAGGTTGTCCTGCTAATTTAAATGACATTTTCACAAGAGTGTAGTGCCATCCAATGGTGTGACCTACACAACAACCTTTAATTATTACTAATTAAATAATTAATTATTCATCAAATTATGTGCTATTAGCATAGCAGAGATATGTGAGGAATATGAGCTATGTGCAGTTTATGAATCTTCAGAAAATACATTCTTTAATAAATTAATAATGGGGCTCAGGGGTTTCATTAAAAGGTGGCTGGAGGGGGTGGTTGCTGGTTTCCAAGGAGACCACAGGTGGTTCACTTGCATTTTTTTTAGTTCAACTTGTTTGGGCCAGATGATTTTTTCACCCTGTGCTCACTGCTTTTGCTTTTTCCTCAGGCATAAAACTGAACATTTTAATGAAACCCCTGTTGTCCTCATATCACTTTGATCCCCCTGTGGTCTGCATGTGGGCTAGTTGGGAAAGATTCTGATTGAAAATTGTGACATCCTTCCTACTGTAAATAAACAGAAAAATAAAAAGCACTTTAATAAAGCAAAGACAAATAAGAAAATCAAATATATAAGAATGCAGAGAGATAACCAATAGTCTACAAAGCCTTCTTACTTATTTGCTATATTTTATATCTAAAATGGAAAAAGTAAGGAGTTAGAGGAAAGTTTGAAGAGTGGTCAAGAGTTTGGCAACTAAAATGCAATGCAAAAATATACAATTGGGGTCCATGATCAAAGGCATTTATCTGGATAACTCACAAATTATCTAGCTTAAATGATGACTTTTGAATATTTTGGGCACTTATATGGTTAAATTTTAGCCGGAAAACTTATTCTCCGGCTAAAATTTAGCTAACAGAGCATTCTGGGAAATTCAAGGGCAAAATTAAGTTAGCTGGATAAGTTATCCAGCCAACTCTGATATTCAGATAACTGGATAACTTATCTGGATAATTCTAGTCATGCCATGACATAGCCCTTTATGAAATTTGCCCATTAATCTCTGTATAAACAATAATGTTCCAAAAAAATGACATTTTGATTAAGGTTGTATGCTACAGGAAAGAAATTTGGCTTTAAGCATTACTCTGGATCTCTCCTTCTCCAGTTAAACTGAGATCAAGAATTCTAGTGACAGAAATGATGATTCTAGATATTACATATACTGGGGCCTGTGACATTTTCTGTATAGGAAGTGCATTTTATTATAGTACAATAGTTAATTAGCACTGAAACAGCATTCAGGGACTTAAGGTGCGGTTTTGAACAATTGCAAAATATAAAGATGATAAAAAAGTTGATTTTATGTAGTCTTCTTCATCTAAATATATGAGACCTCATAAATGAACCTGCAGTACCTCAAGGTCATATGACTTCACAACTTTCTAATGCCTTGATTGTCTGATTAGCTTCCAAAGAAGGTAAAGAGAAAGTAATATCGTTGTTATTTATAGTTTAGTAAACTGAAGCATATGGTAATAAAGTCAGTTACATAAAGTAATACAGACAAAAAATGACAGAGTAGTGATCCTAGGTTCTATTCCTGATGTCGGTTTACCACTCCTTGGGTTGGCAGGACCTAGGAGCACTATGGCATTAGTAATAGTAATCACAGCACCCCAAGAAGCAGTGCAAGCTATCAAACCATAACAATACTTACTGGCCAGGCTCATGGTGCACAAGTATCATGCTGTGGATGGAGCTATGATCTGTGGGCCTTGGCCAAAAGATTTAACAATATTAACTGTGCTATAATGGAGAGAGTATAAAAATTGGGGGAAACCCTGGGATTAAAAGAATGATGAAAAAATCCACTTTCTCAGCAGCTCCTGCTGACTAATTCAATGCATTAACCACTCAATCACATTTTCTTGTCATACTGGTTTAGAGTGAAAACCTCACTCCCTAATCTGTGCCCTCCAGTTAAGGAACATGCTTCCTTGAATCAAATCCAAATAACCCATTACTCAGTCCTTCTCTTACTTAATCTAAGTGAAATGTGGCTCAACTTGGATTGCTACGATGGCCTAAGGCAGTTGTACATCAGTGAGTCAGAGGATGACGAAAGCAAATAGGAAGGTTCTCCTAACTGCTCCTGTTCCTCTTACAATTAAAAAATATCCCTGTTCTTCAGGGAAAAGAACACAGGAATTTTAAGACTATTACTGTAAAATGAACAGTTACATCCAAAAGAAAACAGGTGAAAAGTGTTAATTTTCAGCCATATTCTTTATTAAATCTGCGGTAGTCTTTTTTTTTTTTTTAAATATAATGAAATCGCCCGCTCCCTTAGACTGAATTTCAGGATTATTATCGCTTAGAGGGGTCTTCGGTATTCCCGTATTTGCAAATTGCCCACTAATTGAAGGCAATTCCAGAGGCCTTTCGGTGACAAGACACCTTTCAGAAATTGGAATGAATGTTACAGTTGGGTAAAATGCCCATCCCCTCTATATCTGTTTATTATAAATAGCTGTGCAAGATTGGGAGGGCGGAGATCTGTGCCATATTTGCTGATCGCTGGATGGGAGAGGGGGAATTTGTGGTCACTAATTCAGTATTGCAGGTATGCTATGCTCAGGTGGCTAGAATTTCACAAAACTCTTATTGCAGAGAGCTCCAATATAAATTTTTGGGAAGGGCCTATGTCTCACCACAGTTGGCATTTCGCCAGCGTATTACTGACTCCGCTGCCTGTGGTCGCTGTCCACAGGCTATTGGTACCTTAACACATGTTTTTTGGGCATGCCCGGTTATTAAGATTTTTTGGGCAAAAATTGCAAAATATCTGGCTACTATATTAACCATTTCTATTCCACTAGCACCTCTATGGCTTCTTTTTGGCTGTATACCATCCCTGAGGATAAGGGACCCAGGTACCCATCTCCTGATACATAAGGCCTGTCTGGTGGGGAAGCGGGTGATCCTTCTGGGTTGGTGAGAGGTGGAGGCGCCTTCATTTTGGAATTGGAGGAATCTCTTCTACTCGCTTATGCACATGGAATACCTCTCATCACGACACAGGAGTTGATTTCTGGATATCTGGGAACCATACATTCAGACTCTTCCACATCGTGCCAGAAGTCGACTACTGAATGACTGAGTCTGCAAATATTTTTCTCTAAGCTTGCACCTAATGGGTGGATAAATCACCAATTTTTGTTGTAATTAATTATGGCTGTGACTCCTTCAGTTACTTCGGGACCTCAATCAGGAATTCAGGGATGGGACCGGGGGGGGGGGGGGGGGGGGGGGAAATCAGAGGGGAAGTGGGTGTTTCTGTGTTATAAGATTGGTATTATTTGTTGACCGTGAACTGGGGGGTGTTGCAGTGTCCCGCACCTCCTAGTATGTTTGTATTGTTGTTATTGCAATTATCAATAAAACGTTATATAAAAAAAAATATATAATGGGATATCTTATGGGTAACAAATACCTTCAAAATCAATATATTTTGTAAAATGTTCATTAAATATCCTGAGTGAAGGGAAAATTGAGAAAACCCATACTTTTTTGAAAATATAAAAAATTTGAATTTTGGAAATATAAACAAGGTTAATACCAAATTAGTGATTCATGCACTCTAATCCATGAATCAACCAGTTAGTGATTCTTGATTCATTTGATGGATTGAGTTCACCAGAATGGATCACAATCCATGGGTTATGAAATGTCCATTCACAGCTTTTTCCTGACCCCCACAAGACTTGCCAAAAGTCCAGCGGGGGTCCGGGAGCGACCTCCTGCACGCCGGCCGTCCGATGCCAATACTCAAAATGGCGCCGATCGCCTTTGCCCATACTATGTCACAGGGGCTACCGGTTCCATTGGTCAGCCCCTGTCACATGGTAGGAGCACAAGATGGCGCCGGTGACCATGTGACAGGGGCTGACCAATGGCACCGGTAGCCCCTGTGACACAGGCTATCGGCGCCATGATGAACCCGGCAAACGAGTGCAGGGATGGCTTCTGGACTCCACGCTGGACCACCAGGGAGTTTTGGTAAGTCTTGGGGGGGGGGGGTCAGGAGGGTGGGGGGGTTAAATTTTTATTTAGGAGGCCGAATAAAACAGAAATCTGTTAAATACGTGGGGAGTCGCGATGCATTTCGCCTCCCCACGTATTTAACAGATAGGACAAAATAAGTTGCGGATTACAAATACGTGGAAAACAGATGCACACCCCTAGGGAGTAGTAGAGGTTGTAAAACTGAATTAGTTGGTGTGGATGGGATAGGTTGTATAGTCTTTTTCTGAAGTCAGGTTTCTATGTTTCTTAAGTATTTACTAGACAAGGTTCTGCTATACTTTTGGGGGAAGGAAGGGAGGCCTGCAGTTTCTTCCTAGTAGACAGGAATCTGGCACCATGACCTTCCATTTGCAACTAATTGATTTTTTTCTCTCTCTGTTTTCACATTGCATTTCTATATCAGCCAAGCTATTGCAGCAACAGTCCTTGTCCAATTGCTTTAAACTGCAGCTCCCTTCAGAGTTCAAATAGTATGGACTGTAAGTCTGATCACTAATGCCCAAATTTTAAAAAGCCTATGTGCATAAAATCCAGGAGATACGCACATGGCTAGGCCGTGCACGAGCAAAGCACATTTTACAAACAGCCCAGCCACGTGCATATCTCCCAGTATGCGTAGAAGTACCAGGCCATGCAAAAGGGGTGGACCAGGGGGTGGGGTCTGGGTTGGAAGGGGTGGGGCATGGCCAACCTGGACAGCGGTCATTAGGCCCTGTCCTAGAGAAGCGCGCAGGCCGGCAGCCGGCCAGCATGTGGAAGTTACTTCTGCTCCGAAGGAGCAGTAAGTATTAAAACAAACAAGTTTAAATTAGTTAGGTAGGGGTTAGAGGTCGGGGACGAGAAGAGAAAAGGTAGGAAGGGTAGTTAGGGATTAGAGATGTGCTTCGTTTTTTTCTGCCGGGTCGTTTTTTGACTCGGATACTTCGTGGTAAATTTCGGGTTTCCTCGTTTCGTTTTTTTGAAAAACGAAACGAGGAAACCCGAAACCGGGCCAAAAAACGAAACAGCAAAGGAAGCTTAAAAAAAACCCACCCCAAGCATTTAAAATCATTTTTTTACATACATACACTACCCCCCCATCCCGATCCCTCCCCAAGACTTACGAAGTACATCCCTGGTGGTCCAGCGGGGTCCCGGGTTCCATTTGCCCTCCGTGCCCGTGCTACTGCAAGCCGTGCTCTTTAAAATGGTGTCGCATAGCCTCTGAACTACCATGTCACAGGGGCTACCGGCGCCATTGGTCAGCCCCTGTCACATGGCCATCGGCGCCATCTTGTGCTCCTGTCATGTGACTGGAGCTGACCAATGGCGCCGAAAGCCTCTGTGACATAGTATGGGCAAAGGCTATCGGCGCCATTTTGATTACTGGCAGCCGACAACGAAATCACTCCCAGACCCCCGCTGGACCCCCAGGGATTATTGGCAAGCCTTGGGGGTCCAGGTGGAAAGGTGAGAGTCCGGTGGCGGCATGAACTTGGTTGTTATAGGCAAATTCGGCCCAGGGCAGAAGTTCAGACCAGTTGTCTTGCCTTTCATTGATGAAGGCTCATAGTTAGGTTTTCAGGGATCGGTTCATCCTTTCGGACTGCCCATTACTTTGAGGGTGGAAAGCAGTAGAAAAGCTGAGCTGCACCTTGAAGCATTTGCAGAGAGCCCTCCAGTAGCGTGCGATGAACTGCGGCCCACGGTCGGAAACTATGTCTTGAGGGAGGCCGTGCAGCCGGAAAATATGCTGGGCGAAGAGGAGAGCCAGTTCGGGAGCAGAGGGTAACTTAGGCAATGGAACAAAGTGCACCATTTTGGAGAAACGGCCGATGGTGACCCAGATAACCATCTGACCGCGGGGCGGCGGCAGATCAACCATAAAGTCTGTAGCGAGATGGGTCCAGGGTTCTGTGGGAACCGGCAGAGGCTGTAGGAGACCACACGGAGGTCCAGGACTGGGCTTTTGTCGAGCACAGGTGGGACAAGAACTTACGTAGGCGCGAACATCTTGTCGGATGTTGGGCCACCAGTAGTAGCGGTTGAGGAGCTCCAATGTTCTCTCTCGTCCAGCGTGCCCTCCAGTGAGGGAGTCATGGGCCCAGCGCAGGGTCTTTAGACGGTCTCGTCGGGGAACCACGGTCCTACCCTGGGAGAGGACTGTCAGGGCGGATAGGCGGACCTTACTAGGGTCTAGGATGTATTGTGGTGGCTCTTGGTCCTCTTCGGACAGGGAGGTCCGTGAGAGAGCATCGGCTCGAAGATTCTTGGCCGCCGGACAGTATTGTAGGGTAAAGTCAAAGCGGCTAAAGAACATGGCCCACCGGGCTTGGCGGGGATTTAACCGTTGGGCCTGGGACAAAAACTCTAAGTTTTTGTGGTCCGTGTAGACGGTGGTTGTGTATCTAGCCCCCTCGAGCCATTGTCTCCATTCTTTGAATGCGAGCTTGATTGCCAACAATTCTTTGTCGCCGATGGAGTAATTCGCCTCGGCAGGGGAAAACTTCCTGGAGAAGTAGGAGCAAGGCAATAATTGTCCAGAATCAGAGTGTTGACAGAGGACCGCCCCGACGGCTATGCTGCAGGCATCGACCTCGACGATGAAGGGTCTTGCCGGGTCCGGATGGCGAAGACAGGTGTCCTCCAGGAATGCCTCCTTCAAGTCGGTGAAGGCTGCGACCGCAGCGTCAGACCAGTTCTTGGCGTCAGCTCTCTTGCGGGTCATGGCAGTAAGGGGAGCGACCCGATGCGAATATTGTGGAATAAAATGTCTATAAAAATTAGCGAATCCCAGAAATCTTTGGAGAGCCTTGAGACCCCGGGGTTGGGGCCATCTAGTTATGGCTGAGACTTTTTCGGGGTCCATCCGGAAGCCCGTGGATGAAATGATGTACCCCAGAAAGGACAAGGCCTCAGCTTCAAAGACACACTTTTCTAGCTTGGCATAGAGATGGTTGTCTTGGAGAGCCTGCAGAACTTGTGTGACGTGGTGGCGGTGAGTCTCCAGATCCCTGGAAAAGATAAGCACGTCATCAAGATAGACAATAACATGAGAGTGGAGCATCTCACGTAAGACCTCGTTCATGAGGTTCTGGAAGACGGCTGGGGCGTTGCAGAGTCCAAAGGGCATTACTAAGTACTCGTAATGCCCGTCCCTGGTATTAAAGGCCGTCTTCCATTCATCCCCTGGACGAATATGGACGAGGTTATAGGCCCCTCGGAGGTCTAGTTTCGTGAAGACGCGTGCTCCCTGAAGGCGATCCAGAAGTTCAGGAATCAGGGGAAGCGGGTAACGATCCCGCTTGGTGATGGCATTCAAGCCACGATAGTCTATACAGGGTCAGAGGGAGCCGTCCTTCTTGGCCACAAAGAAGAAGCCAGCTCCAGCGGGAGAACGAGAGGGCCGAATGAAGCCCTTGGCAAGGTTCTCAGTCACGTACTGAGACATGGCAGCAGTCTCTGGCAAGGACAAAGGATACACCCGGCCACGGGGAGGCGTGGTGCCCGGTAGCAAATCAATCGGGCAATCAAAAGGCCGGTGCTGGGGAAGAATCTCAGCCATCTCCTTGGAGAAGACGTCGGCGAATGCCCAATATGGTTCGGGCAAGAGGAGAGATGAGCAGAGATGCAAGGGCTTCGGTGGACATGGAAGCTGTAGACAATGCTCAAAACAGAAGGGACTCCATTGGGTTAGCTGAAAGGTATCCCATTGGAAACGGGTGAATGCCCTTGTAACCACGGACCAGAGGGTGCACGGCTCATTCCAAAACTAATAGGGAAATTTATTCCGAATGAAACAGCCCAGTATGGAGAGTCAAGGGAGCCGTGCAGCAGGTGATGGTTCCAGGGAGCAGCGTACCCCGGATGGAGGAAATATGCAGTGGAGGAACCTTTCGCTGCGTGGGAAGAGACAGCTGGTTCACCAGATCAGCAATAATGAAATTACCCTCAGCACCAGAGTCAATGAAAGCCCAGATCTGGAGTTCCCCACCGGGGTATTTAAGAGTCACTGGTAAGGTGCATTGAGGAGCTGAGCCTGCAAAGCCTAGGAGTAGCTCCTCGGTATAACCTAGGCACGGTCGTTTCCCGGACGCTCCGGGCAATTGGTGAGGAAGTGCCCCTTGCCTCCGCAGTAGAGACAGGGGCCCTGCAAACGGCACCTCTTCCTCTCCTCGGGAGTTAGTGGAGATCTGCCCAGCTGCATAGGCTCTCCAATGTTGGAAGAGGCAGGAGGTCCCTTGGGTGCCGGGGTTCTGGTGGCAGACGACAACAGTGGTGGCATTTTACGGTAGGAGCGGGTCCTCCTTATACCGCTGCTGAAGGCGGCGATCCACCCTGCCGGCGATGTCAATCAAGTCATTTAAGTCCTCCTGGAGGTCTCGGCCTGCTAGCTCATTCTTGATGCGGCTGGCAAGCCCCTCCAGGAAGATCCCCCTAAGGCAATCATCCCGCCAGCCAACTTCCATGGCTAGTGTGCGAAAGTCTATGGTGTAGACGGCTAAAAGTCTATGGTGTAGACGGCTAAAATCTTTTCTAAGTGACAGGTATTTCAAAGTAAAAATAAGCAACAAAGAATCTTCACCCATTGCGTCCAAGCAAGGAGTTCCCCAGGGTTCCTCGCTTTTCCCGACCCTATTCAACATCTATCTCCTCCCTTTATGCCAACTTCTCAAAAACCTCAATCTCACCTACTTTATCTATGCTGACGATGTACAGATCATTATCCCCATCAAGGATCCCATTTCTGACACCTTAACCTACTGGAACAGCTGCCTCCACGCCATCAATATTCTTCTCATGAGCCTCAGCCTGGTTCTCAACACATCCAAAACTGAGCTTCTGGTCATCTCCCCCAACAATAACAGCACTCCAGCCAGCACCACAAATATACCATCAGTAAATCAAGTGAGAGACCTTGGAGCCATCCTAGACTCCAGAATGAACCTGAAAAAATTCATAAACAACACCACAAAAGAAGGCTTTTATAAACTTCAGGTCCTAAAACAACTAAGACCTCTCCTCCACTTCCACGACTACAGATCTGTCCTTCAAGCCATAATATTCTCAAAAATTGATTACTGCAATGCCCTCCTGCTTGGTCTCCCGGCCTCCTCCACAAAACCTCTACAGATACTGCAAAACGCAGCAGCCAGGATCCTTACTAACACACGCAAGATGGACCACATCACACCAATTCTAAAAATACTTCATTGGCTACCCATACACTCCAGAATACTCTTCAAGACTCTAACCATCATCCACAAAGCCATATATCACCAATCCTCTCTGCAACTAACCATACCCCTTAAATTACACTCCTCATCAAGACCCACTAGATCGGCATAGAGAAGCTCCCTACAAGTTCCTCCCAGCAGTTCCACTAAACATAACTCCATCGAAAAGCGAACGCTTTCCACCACGGGACCACTTCACTGGAACTCTCTCCCTCCAGATATATGCCAGGAACACTGTCATCTCACATTCAGAAAAAAACTGAAAACCTGGCTCTTCGCCCAGGCCTATCGCTGAAGAAACCCATGGTACCCGCTAGGACGCCCACCCCCCGGTTGTCCTCTCCCGGCTGCATTAAGTACCCACTATTCTAGAACCGCATTTGTGTATTAACTCTGCAATTGAATCTACACCATATAAATATGTATTTAAGTTTAACTAAGAAACAACCGTTCCTGCTGATCGACTCTTCCTTATGTTTAGAATTGTAATTATCTATCTTTTTCTTCCAACAACCATGTTTGATTTCCCTGTTTTAATGTACCTTTTTCTCTTCATATGTTAACTGGTTTCCCCTTGTTTATTGTAAACCGGAACGATAAGACCTTGTCTTGAGCATCGGTATATTAAAAGAACTTAAATAAATAAAATAAATAAATAAATAGTCTGCCACCGAGCATGTCCCTTGCCTTAGATGCAAGAGTTCCGAGGCCGCAGTGGTCTGGCGTGCAGGATCATCAAAAGTGAGGCGAAAATTGAGAACGAACTCCTGAAGATTCTGTAACAGGGGATCCTGACGTTCCCACATGGGAGAAGCCCAGTCAAGTGCTTTACCATCCAGTAGTGAAAATATGTATGCCACTTTAACTGCGTCTGAGGGGAATTGCGCAGGCAGGAGAGCAAAGCGCACGTAGCATTCATTCAAAAAGCCATGGCATGTCTTGATATCCCCGGCATAGCGGGTCGGTGTGGGCAACTGAGTCACTGATGCCGAACTGGGTACTGGAGCAGGAGTAGGGGCTGGAGGCAGATCCGGAGGAGCGGACTCCAGACGGCTGACCAGCTGTTCCACGGTGGCAGCAAGAGTATCGATACAGTGCTGTTGCTGCTGGAGACGTGCCATCCCCGGGATGGCCTGCAGGCTTGGGGCCTCCGCCGAGTCCATGGCCTTGCAAACTGTTGCGGTTTGATACTGCTGGAGAGGATAGTGGACCCTTGGGCCGACCTACCGAGGGAGACAGGGTAGGCCGGGGGGCGGAGCCACAACCTGAGAAGGCTTCACCCAGGAACCAGGGACCCCCCGGGAGGAGCCCGTAGGGACCCGGGCCCTTGGGACTTAGGTGCTGTATAAGAATGTCCAGAAGGCTGTGGTGAAGCGTAGGCCAGGACCAGGACAGGCAGAGTGAATAGGAAGTTCAAGGTACCCGGAGGGCTGGGACCGGCTGTGTAGAGCCGATGGCCGGCTGAAGGCAGGGCAGCGGGCAGCCGCGGAGTCAGAAGCAAACCGGAGTCAGAGGCAGGCAGCGGGCTGAAGCGGAGTCAGAAGCAAACCGGAGTCGGAGGCAGGCTGCGGGCTGAAGCGGAGTCAGAAGCAAACCGGAGTCAGAGGCAGGCTGCGGGCTGAAGCGGAGTCAGAAGCAAACCGGAGTCAGAGGCAGGCAGCGGGCTGAAGCGGAGTCAGAAGCAAACCGGAGTCAGAAGCTGGCAACGTGGAGATCAGTAGGTGTGCAACTGGAAGCAACTATGAAGTTGTGAACCTCGTTGCAAGGCATTGAGAGAGTGTCTGAATGCCGGTTATATCAGGAATCGGGCGTGACGTCAACCGCGAGGGCGGGACCGGGCTTCTGGGAGCTGGGCGCACAAGAAGGACATCCTCGCGAGTGCGCGAGACCGGAGGGAAGCAGGCCCGTAATGGTGACCGCCACGTGGAAGGAGAGAGGCCCCCGGGACCTGGAGCGGGCGGAATCCGGCGACTACTGGAGTGGAGGTAGGCGGGCCGGAGCCCTATCAGGAGGGGAGCGGTCGGGACCGCAACAAGAAGTGTAAAATGACAAAGGACCGAAGTTTGCAGCACAGTGGATAAACTTTGATAAAGTGGTTTATTCTGCAATAGAATTATCTGATAAGAAATGATGCCGCATTACACATCAAGAGCAGAAGGTTAGCTGCCACAATGGATATTCAGTGGAGATGTGATTCAGCCAAACCTTTCGGTTCGGCCATTATTATCGGCCCGCCACGGGAAATTTTGTTTCCCGCGGTTCGGGCCAATTTTTTTTTCGGCTGTTCTGATCAAAAAAAAAAAAAAAAATCACGCCAACCCTTCAGATTTAATTAATTACAATCCCCCACCCTCCCAACCCCCCTAAACTTGCCTAAGTCCCTGGTGGTCCAGTGAGGGTCCCGGGAGCGATCTCCCGCTCTCGGGCCATTGGCTGCCAGTAAACAAAATGGCGCCAGTGGCCCTTTGCCCTTACTATATGACGGGGCTATCAGTACCATTGGCCGGCCTCTGTCACATGGTAGGAGCAATGGACGGATGGTGCCATCTTAAAAAATGGACGGCCGGCTGGACTTAGGTGGGCCTCTGTGTGTAGTTGATGAGGAGATCGTGATCAGCTCAGAGACAGCAGAATGGAGATGGTACAGTCTTATACTGGACAAATTAGTGTCCTGGAGACTCAGGCACCAAAGGAACATAGGCAGACAGGGGGTGCCTAAGCAAGAGCAGGCCGAAGCCTGAAAAGACCAAGTCCAGGAAGTAGGCTGAAGAGGCATCGAGGAACAGGCTTGAGTCAGGGCAGGCGGCAACTGGAAGCAGTGGCAAGCAAGGCTGAGGTTTGGTCACGATGCTGAGGTTCATAGTCTGGAGAGAGGCAACAACGTAGTCAGGCAGTACAGAGGTCTGGGCTTGGAGGGAGTCAATGGCGTGATCAGGCAATGTAGAGGTCCGGGCTTGGAGAGAGTCAACAGCATGGTCAGGCAAAGCAAAGTCAAGTCCATGTAGGCAATCTGAGGAAAGGTGAAGAGCAGGGACGTAGGAGCAAGGAGTCAGGAACCAGGAACAATGAGGAACAGGAACACGGGAGTGAGATGAATCTCTGTGGAGGCAGTGAGTACTCAACCAGCGAGGAGACCTGTTGCAAAGGCAAAGCTAGGGAGCGGAGTCTGCACTTAAATACTGAAGCTCCGCTGACATCATCATCTGGAGCCGTGGCTCGGTTCCCGATGCGGGCCCTACTTAAGCATTAGTGATGCACGCACACGAGCCCAGGGAGGGGTGCGGCGTTGAGTGGCAGCATCTCTCCGCGGAGCAATGGAACTGGTGGCTGGACTAGGAATGCTGAGCTGGAGGCACCAGGGGAGGCCCAAAGACGGAGCTCGTGGCCCACCACTGCCAGAGACAAGGAACCAGGAGCTGGAGTCATTGCAGAAAGGTGAGAGGGCCGTGCCACAGTTCTGCCAAGGATGGCACGCGTAACAGTACCCCCCCTTATGCCCCCCCCCCCAAAGGAGGTCAGGGTTTGTCCGGATGGGCACGATGAAAGTGCAGGAGGAGGGTTTTGTCCAGGATGTTTCAAGCTGGTTCCCATGAGTTTTCTTCTGGACCAAAACCCTCTCAGGAAAGGAGGTATTTCTACTAGCGGCCCCTACAGCAGATGTTGAGGACTTCATGTACTTTGTAGGTTGTATCAGTCTCAGCCACCAAGAGAGGTGGTTCAGGTGCCTTTCAGGAAGTCCAGGACAAGACCACTAGTATTAGAAGAGATATGTGTAACGTATTGTGTATTCCTAGCGTAGGTGGCAGCCAAAGCTGGTATGTAACTGTTCCAATGCGTTGGGTGACCGAAAAAGGTCCTATGTACCTTGGAGCGAACCTTTGGATGGTATCTTGAGTCGGATATACCGAGTGCTCAACAAGTCTTTCTGGCCAGGAAGGAATTCAGTGGCCGAGCGTCGGTGACTGTCTCTTGGCCCAGGAAGTGACGATGTAAGCAAAGGTTTGTCTGTTCCCATAAAGCCTTGAGGGCATCAGCTGTAGCTTGCACAGTAGGGGAAGGTACTGATAATGGTGGTTGTGGTTGCTTTCCATAGACGATGGTAAACGGTGACGTGCCAGTAGCAGTGGCGATGAGGGAGTTGTGATAAAGCTCCGCCCAAGGAAGGAGTTCAGACCAATTGTCTTGGCGGTCATTTATGTAGGCGCAGAGAAAAGCCTTTAAAGAGCAGTTCATACACTCAGCTTGTCCATTGACTTGAGGGTGGTAAGCAGTTGTTAGACTGATGTTAATGTCGAATTTTCGGCAAAGGGCGCGCCAATATCTAGCAATGAATTGTGGACCTCTATCAGAGACAATGTCCTTGGGTAGGCCATGCAACCTGAAGATGTGACGAAAGAATAGGCTTGCCAACTCAGGAGCAGATGGTAGGCCCGGTAGAGGGATGAAATGAGCCATCTGATCTATGGTTACCCATATAATAGTATGGCCCTTAGATGGAGGCAAGTCCACAATGAAATCCGTAAACAGGTGGGTCCATGGTTGCTCAGGAGCTGGAAGTGGTTGTAGCAAACCACAGGGTCAACCAACCAAGGGTTTTTTTTGTGCACAGATGTTATAGGATTTGACATATGCTTTAGCGTCAGAGACCATAGTGGGCCAGCAGAAGAACCGCTGGAGCAGCACCAAGGTTCGTGCTACCCTGGCTGACCAGCAAACTTCGAGTCATGTGCCCACCGGAGGACTCTTTCTCAGGGTAGTTGGGGCACAACACTCTTCCCAGTGGGAACTGGGTGAGTTCCGGATAAGCAAATACAAGCTGGATCTATGATATGGCCGGGTTCTTCCTGAGTATCTTCAGGCTCAAAAGAGCGTGATAGGGCATCTGCCTGGAGGTTTTTCTCAACTGGACAGTAATAAAGCTCAAAATTGAACCTGGAAAAGAATAATACCCACCGGGCCTGATGGGTGATGAGACATTGGGCATGGCTCAAGTGTCCCAGGTTCTTGTGTCCGTGAATGCGATGAATTTGTGATGAGCACCCTCTAGCCTCGGGCACTATTCTTCAAGGGCCAGTTTAATGGCAAGTAACTCGCGGTCTCTGATACTATAATTTTGTTCCGCAGACGTGAGAGTAGAACAAGCATGGGATGGTGGATCCAGAAGCGCCAAGATCCAGGATCAGGACCGCCCCAGCCCCAATCGGGGAGGTGTCCAATTCTACCTGAAAGGGGAGGTTTGGGTCAGGGTAATGAAGGCAAGACCCAGCTTGGAAAGCTTCTTTAAGGCAGTGGAAGGCAGTGATGGCTTCCGGTGTCCAATTTCGAGTGTCTTGGCCCTTGCGAGTCAGTGCAGTCAGAGGGGTGGCCAAGGTTGAATAGTGTGGAATAAAATGGCGATAATAATTTGTGAATCCTAAGAACCGCTGGAGAGCCTTGAGACCCACGGGTTGCGGCCAGTCTCAGATTCCTTTTAACTTGGCAGGGTCCATAGAGAATTTTCATTGGGAAATAATATACCCGAGGAAAGGCAGACTGGATTTCACAAATAAACACTTATCCAATTTTGCAAATAAGTGATTCTCATGAAGGTGTTGGAGGATGGTACGGACAACAGCGTGGTGTGTAGCCAGATCTTTAGAAAAGACAAGGATGTCATTCAAGTATGTCACAACCTTGGTATACAGCAAATTTCTGAAAATTTCGTTCATCATTCATTGGAAAACTGTGGGCGCATTATAGAGACCGAAGGGCATCACCAGGTATTCGTAATGCCCGTCTCTGGTGTTAAAGCTGTTTTCCAAATATTGTCAGGACGGATTCGCAGCAAGTTGCATGCCCCACGTAGATCCAACTTGGTGAATAAGGATGCTCCATGCAGACAATCAAATAGTTTCGATATTAGTAGCAGAGGGTACTTGTCTTTACGGGTAATGGAATTCAGGCCATGGTAGTCGATTCACGGCCTGAGAGACCCATTCTTCTTAGTCACAAAAAAGAATCCTGCTCTGGCATGAGACGTAGAGGGGTGGCTGAATCCCTTCTTGAGACGTAGAGGGGTGGCTGAATCCCTTCTTGAATGTATCCATCATGGCCTTTGTCTCGGGAAGAGACAGAGAATAGGTACGCCCTCAGGGAAGCATGGTCCCAGGTAGGAGGTCTCTGGGACAATCAAACCTCCAAAGAGATGGAAGAAGGTCTGCTTTTTGCTTGGAGAATACGTCTTCATAATCCTCAAAGGGAGCGGGTACACCTGAAGAAGTGGCAGCCAGAGGGAACCATAGGTGGTGGCACCACTTTACGTAGACAGGATTGGTGGCAGGTGGAACCCCATTCCACCAGTTGAAGTGCCCCCCCAATCAAATTATGGAGAGTGACATTGGAGCCAGGGTAGTCCTAAGACCACCGGATGAATGGATTTCTCCAGTACTAGTAATTCAATTTCTTCCGTGTGGAGAGCGCCAGTGCATAATTGAACTGATTCTGTGGTGAGGAATATTCAACCAGGTAACGGTTCCCCATAAATGAAACTATGCACAGGGAGGTCTCCAGAGGACAGGTCTTTATACCCAGGAGTTGGACTAGATCCTTGAGGATAAAATTACCTTCTGCTCCGGAGTCCACCAGAGCAAGGACTGGAAAGGACCGGAAATCCCAGATCATGGTGATTGGTACAGACAGTTGAGGGGCCAGAGATGCTGTGCCCAAGTTCAAGACCCCTACTGAACTTAGGCTGGGAAGTTTCCTGGATGGACTGGGCAGGTTTGTAGGTGGTGGCCAGGCGCTCCGCAATACAGACACAGACCAGTTTGTCTCCACTGGAGGTGCTCTTTCGGGGTCAGCCGCCCACAGCCCAGCTGCATGGGATCTTCCATCTTGGCCACAATAGGGACCCTACCGGAGACAGGGCTGGTGGTCAGTGGCGAATGGGATCGAACCCGAGAGGGCTTCTTGGGCATCTGACTCTCCCGGTGACACTCTTGGAGACAATGATCAATTTGGCCTGTTAAGACTATAAGGTCCTCAAGAGAGGAAGGGAGCTCCCGTACAGCTCATCCTTCAGCTGCAGGGAAAGTCCATCCAGGTAGATAGCTCACAGGCAGTCTTCCTGCCAAGCAAGTTCAGAAGCCAAAGTCCGAAATTCAATAGTATAGTCAAAAAGACTTCTTTGACCTTCATGAAGGTGTAACAAACTAGTGCTTGCTCGGCATGCCGCATTGGATCATCAAAGGTCCGTCGAAACATAGCCATGAACTGAGACAACTCCCTTAGGCGGGAGTCCGATTGTTCCCACAGGGGAGAAGCCCAGGCCAGTGCTTTCCCTTCAAGATGAGACAAGATAAAGGTGACCTTGGTTAATTTTTATTGGAAGATGGAGGGCTGCAGAGCGAACTGCATATAGCACTGGTTGATAAACCCTCTGCAGAGTTTGGAGTTACCGTTGAGGTGCGGGGGCACTGGTAAGGCCAACAAGGCTCAAGGCATAAAAGATGACGGCTGTGGATGAGAAGGAGCTGGTACTGGAACCGGATTGCTGGTAAGGGCATCAAGCTGGGCCTGAAGATGCTCAATGGAGGAGGTCAGTGCCTAGAGAAACTGCTGCTGTTCTTGTACTTTGGATGCCAGACTGGGGATGGCCTGGAGGGCACGTGGCTCTGCCGAGTCCATGGCCTTTGCAACCTGTTGCGCTGGAGATGGACGCTTGGGCCGAGGTGAGGTTGACGCAACCTGTAGGTAGGGACCTAGGGGTCCCCACTGTCAGCAGGTGGAGTGGGCTGATGAACAGAGGCCAGCTGGAGCTTCACCAATACCAGCCTTTGTTTCCCGTGGGTTGAGCCTTTGGGTGACAGGGCTGGCTGGACTTAGGTGGGTCTATGTGTAGTCGATAAGGAGATCTTGATCAGCCCAGAGACAGCAGTAGTATCCTGGAGACTCGGGCGCCAAAAGAATGTAGGCAGACAGGGGGCGCTCAAACAAATGCAGGCCGAAGCCAGGGTAGGCTGAAGAGGCATCAAGGAACAGGCTTGAGTCCAAGGCAGGCGGAAAACTGGAGGCAGTGGCAAGCAAGGCTGAGGTCTTGTCACGGAGATAGTCAAGCGTAGTAAAACGATGCTGAGGTCTGGGTCTGGAGAGAGGCAACAGCATAGTCAGGCAATGCAGAGGTCTGGGTCTGGAGAGAATCAACAGCTTGTTCAGGCAATGCAGAGGTCTGGGCTTGGAGGGATTCAACGGCATGGTCAGGCAATGCAGAGGTCTGGGCTTGGAGGGAGTCAATGGCATGGTCAGGCAATGCAGAGGTCCGGGCTTGGAGAGAGTCAACGGCCTGGTCAGGCAAAGCAAAGTCAAGTCCGTATAGGCAATCCAAGGAAAGGTGAAGAGCAGGGATGTAGTAGCAAGGAGTCAGAAACCAGGAACAATGAGGAACAGGAACACGGGAGTCAGAAGAATCTCTGTGGAGGCAACGAGTACTCGACCAGTGAGGAGACCTGTTGCAAAGGCAAAGCTAGGGAGTGGAGCTTGCGTTTAAATACTGACGCTCCGCTGACATCATCATCCGGGTCTGTGGCTTGGTTCCCGCCGCGGGACCTACTTAAGCATTAGTGATGCGCGCACGCCTAGGGAGGGGCACAGCACTGAGTGGCAGCGTCTCTCCGCGGGCCATGCGGAGAGGTCCAACGTGGAGCAATGGAATTGGTGGCTGGACTGGGAATGCCAGGTACTATAGCTGAGCCAGAGGCACCAGGGGAGGCTCAAGGATGGAGCTGGCAGCCCACCGCTACCAGAGACGAAGAACCAGGAGCTGGAGTCAATGCAGAAAGGTGAGAGGGCCATGCCATGGGTCTGCCGCGGACAGGACGCATAATAATCCAGATAATAAAATAGTTTACTTTTGAATCTTCAGAGCTGAACATATTGACAAACTCTAGTAAATGAAGAAAACAAACAGAAATCACAGTTCCAGAGAATTACTGAATTCCGCTAAGTTCAAACTTCTCCTCCTTTGGTAACAGTTGTTTCCTCTATTACTCTGGTGTCTCTTTCTTCTTTGTTTCTTTTCTTTACTCAGTCTTTTCCCAAGTCTATCCTAGTCCTATCTTTTTTTCCATCATTAAGTAAAATAATTACTGGAATTCCTTGACAGAGGATGTGGTTATGGCAGTTAGTATAACTAGGTTTAAAACTGGTTAGGATAAGTTCCTAGGGGAAAAGAAATCCATAAACTACTATTAATTAATAATCAATAGTAGTTTGAGATCTATCTAATGTTTGGGTACTTGCCAGGTTCTTATGGCCTGGATTGGCCACTGTTGGAAACAGGATACTGGGCTCGATGGACCCGTGGTCTGACCCAGTAAAGCATATCTTATGTTCTTATGTACTCAGTCCTGTTCAACTCAAGGAGAGATTCCCTCTGGTGCCACAAACAGGAACCAACCAAGCCCTGCAACAAGTCACTCTGGGCAAAGTTTGCCTGCTGGCCCACATAGGTGCTTGCTGCAGTTAACATAGGTTTTCTTAAATCTTCCCAACAGTACTGAAACATTTTTGTTTCTTCCCTTCAGGCTTATGAAGATCTTTGGAGAAAATCTCTGTCCCACTCCTGCTACTCCCTGCTGTAACCCTGGAAGAATCTCAGCTCCAACCTGTTTCTATCTCTCCAAATCTGGAGCAGCCTCAGACTCGGTAGATTCAGGGATTTTATTACTTTTTCATTGACCAAGACCACAGGGGATGTACCCCACTGTCTGTCAAGAAGGGCGTTTAACACCCTTTGACCAAAAGATGACCTATAAATCCTATTCTAGCTCCAGGATAACCTTTGCACTCTGTACATTTTGTGCAACATTAGCAGATGGCTCAAGTTCTTTAGATTTATACAGATGTCCTATAAGAGGTGAATCTCCATTTTACCATACACCTCTTTGACATTATGAAATTCTATACATTGTGGGGCATAAGGGTCAGGCTCATATTAATGATTTAAAGCTGTTTAGTATATTATCTAACACTATTCCCAGGACTTTCTTTTTTGGAAGGGGTTCCAGATTGCTTTTCTAGCTTGTGAGATTAATATATTGTACTTGTACTGTTAAATTTAACAAATATCTGGAACACTCAAAGAAGGGTGAGAATTGCTAATACAAATAAATACTTACCAATAGCACATACACAGTGTGGATGGGAAGGAGAGGATGGTATCCACAGCCCCATAGGCATGCATTGCCATTTTCAAATTAGCTCAGAGAAGATTAAAACCCTAATTAAACACATACTTTATTTCCAAATTTATTTATTTATTTTCAACCCGCTGCTTTTTAATGTAAAACTGACATTCTGGCACTGTTGCTATACCCAGGAGACACACGTAATCAATAACAGTTTATTATAATAGTCCAACAGAATAATTAATAAAGTATGAAGTTCAATAAAAATACTGCATGGTCATTAATAACACCACTGAGAGAAATCTTTAACAAGTATGATATTTAGTAAGCTAGACACATCAGAGCATTCCAGATACTCGAATCCCAAACCACTTATTTCCTTATTTCAATCCAGGTAACAGCCAGTAGCAGCTGCTTATTACAGGAACATGGTCTATCCTTAAAAACTCTGCATAGGCACAATATGCAAGCTCTGGATTTTTCTGTTTGCTTGGTATTTTTTTAAGGATTGATAGAGATGGGCAAATGAAGCATTTTTAAATGTATTTCCACTTATATAGCCCATTGGGTTGGCTTGAGATTTTGAACAATTCAGGTATTAGCCCTCTGAGATGTATTTTTTTAAGCTTTTTTTTTGGGTGGATAATGGGATCAAACCACCCCCACCTGCAGTATCACCAAAAAAAGAGGCAGGAAAGGAGAAGCAGGTCAGGCTGCATCACTGCCCCAACAAAACAGCTAACAGACAAAAACATGAAAGAGTGTGCGTGAACATGGCCCATTCCAAGATTATCATTTTGACTTGTTTGTCAGAGAAAAAGGCAAAATGCCTCCTCCTACATGAGCTAGCTGTTGCTAAAGTGGACCCTTGGCCCAAGGTGGTGTTGACCTGTGAGGGAGACCCCCGCAGGTCCCCACCATCGGGAAGTGAGGCCGGATGGGAAGCAGAGGCCAGAAGAGCTTCGCCACTACCAGCCCTCTTTCCCCGCAGGTTGAGCCCTTGGGTACTGGGGTTGGCTGGTCTTAGGTGGGCCTCTCTGCAGATAATCCCATAGGATACTGCCAGAGGATGCAGACAGTCATGAAGGATTTATGGTCCAAGGATGGCGGTAGAAGACATTGTCAGATCTGGTCCAGAGGTCAGAGGCAGATGGCAGAAGAAGCGGTCACGTCCAGTCCAGAGGTCAGAGGCAGGTGGAAGAAGACGTGGTCAAGAAGCAAGCCAGGTCAAGAGCCAAGGTCTGTCCAAGGGAAGAGGAGTAAGGAACCAGGACAGGAACAGGAACTGGAACACAAGAACTGGAATGCAGGAACAGCTAATCAAGAACACTGGAGAAGACAGTGAGGAGACCTGTTTCCAAACCATCTGCTGGGAGCCCGATGCAGCCTTAAATAGTCTGGAGGTGGAGACATAATCGGGGAGGGAAGGCGTCAATTTCCCACCACTGGCCCTTTAAGACCCTGGAGGAGGCGCGCGTGTGCATGAAGGAGGAACCCGCGGAGGAGCAGCATCAGCAGTGTCCCAGCCGCCGGAGAGGAAAGAGAGACGCCGGCGGCCCCAGGGAGGAAAAGCTGACATTGGCAGTGACTCGCCGATGCTGCCAGGGAGCCCAGGCCCACTGCTGTGGCTGTGTAACACTGGCTTGAAAACGTTGCTGTGCATCCCACTATAGGGTTGTCCACAGACAACCCTATAGAACATGGCCCATGTTCTTTCAGTGGTCAACTATATAGCCCTGTATATATTAGAGCTGCTAAGCAAGTTAAAATAAAATCATTTTTAAAAATCTGTTAATTATAGTTTTAGGAGCAAGAGTCCTTTTGTGAATCTACCACCAGGATACTTGGTCTTGCTTTTACAGTAGATGCAATTTCTCTCTTTTCAAGCCATTTATCTATCAGTGCAAGCAACTATCTTATGGTCACCCAATAAAATGCTTTGAGAAAAAAAAAAAAAGCGAAGTACTAAGGCAAGGCAGAGGCGAGACGGGCTCTAGACAGTTGGCATGGCAGGAGGAACCCCAGCAAGAAAGTTGTAAGGTGGCCCAGTCAAACTGGGGGGTGTGCTGTTGTGGCCATGGCAGGCCTAAGACCACAGGATGTATGGCCTTGTCCAGAATGTGGAAGGAAATGGACTCCATGTGCAGGGACCTAGTGTGGAGAAGAATAAGAGCTGTGGAATGGGTAACCTGACCAGACAGTGGCTCTTTGTGGATGGAAGAAAGGAATAGAGGTACCGGGGAGCAGATGGTGGGAATCCAGAGGTATTCCGTCAATTATTTTAAAATAAAATTTCCACCAGCACCAGAGTCCACAAGAGCCAGGATACGGAACTCTTGATTGTCCAGCTTGATAGAGACAGGCAGAGTCAATAGAGGAGAAGGTGAAGTCAGGCCTAGGAGCAGTCCTCCTACTGAACCTAGGCCTGGGAGTTTCCCCAGACAGACAGGGCATATGGCTAAGGCATGTCCAAATTTGCCACAATATAAGCAGAGGCCTGATTGTTGGCGGCAGTGGCGTTCCTTGGGTGAAAGCTTGCTCCGACCCATTTGCATAGGTTCTTCCTCAGCCTTGTGTTGAGCCGAGTCCAGCCTGGGGGAGAAGAGCGTTGAATGCGGGACGAGGTTGGCGTAGATCTTCTGGAAGTTTGGGTCTCCTGTGAACACTCCTGGAGACGGCGGTCAATCCACCCAGCAAGATCTATTAAAGAGTCCAAAGATGTAAGCAATTCGTGGGCTGCCAACTCATCTTTGATTCAAGAGCTCAGTCCCTCGATAAAAATGGATCGAAGACAGTCAGGGTCCCAATGGAGTTCTGATGCCAGGGTCCGGAATTCTATGACGTAATCTGCCAAGGACCTGGTACCCTGTTGGAGTTGGAGAAGCGTGGATCCGGAAGCAGATTTTCTGCCAGGGTTGTAGAAGATAGAGCGAAATAATGCAAGAAACCAGGGCAGGTCTCGAAGGACCCGATCAGCACAATCCCAGAGGGGTGAAGCCCAGGCCATGGCCTTGCCATCCAAGAGAGAAAGGATGTAAGTGATCTTGGTAATCACGTCTGGGAAATAAGCCAATTACAGGCAAAAGTGCATGTTACATTGGTTCAGGAAACCTCTGCACATCAGGAAGTTTCCAGAGAAGCGTGGAGGTGCCAGCAACAGAACGGTCAGCCGAGGAACCGGCATAGAAATACAAGCATTGAGCTTGAGGGATGTCATGGTTACAGTTACGGCAACATCCAATTGGGTGCTCAAATTGTCTATAGCAGCTGCTAGTGTTTCCAGAATCTTTTGTTGCTTGATGATCTTTTGTGCCAGGCCAGGAATGGCCTGTATAGCTGAGACCTCTGCTGGGTCCATGGACTTGGCAGTCTGTTAGGTTTTGTAGGTTTCATGGACCCTTGGCCCGAGTTGGGGGTTGATGCTACATGAAGGGTTGGGCCCCACAGGTCCCCACTGTCAGGAGGCGAGGTTGACTGGAAACAAAGGCAACAGAACCATGGCTGTGGCCCAGAAGAGAGGAGGTGTAGAAGAACTGCCTGCATCACAGCCACATGATTGCAGGCGCCTGCACTGTAGCAGTTCCTCGGGCTTCCCCGAGGAGCGGGGACAGAGAGAGTCAGTTCAATGATATTGCAGTGCTGGGCAGGTCTGGAGAGAGGATATTCCAGAGGATGGATCTCCAATGCAGAAGCATGCAGGGCAGGCCCAGAGGCATGGGGAGTATGGAGACAGGATTTTTGGTGTAGAAGTGTTCAGACTACTCCGAGGAGCGGGGAAGCGTGGAGACAGGATCCCTGGCATAGTAGCGCTGAGGCTACCCTGAGGATCAGAGAGCATGGAGGCAGGTTCTCTGGTGTAGTAGCGCAGAGGCTACCCCGAGGATTGGGGAAGCGTGGAGACAGAGTTCCAGGAATGGAAGCGCAGAGCAGGTACCCGAGGAGCGGGTACCCAGAGACAGAGTCCACGATCAGAGAGCAGAGATCCAAGGCAGGAACCGCAGGTCCGGAGAACAGGAACAAGCGCCAGAGGAGCTCAGGGAACTCGTTGCCAAGTCGGTTAGTGTAGGCCAAAGGAGGTACTTAAATATCTCAGGCTTGTGATGTCATCAGCCGGGGACGACCCTGGAGTTCCCGCCATTGGCCCTTTAAAGGGAGGACAGATGGCGCGCGTGTGCCTAAGGAGGCCCGGAGTCGGAGCATTGGTTGGCAGTGTCCCAGCTGCCACGTGGGGCATGGAAACCCAGGAAAAAACATGGCAATAGCAGCTGGCCACAGCTGCGAGTTCACCAGGAGTGGAGAGCCATGCATGACATAACGTGAGTTGGGTCAGCCGCGGACGGCCGCGGCCGATGGTCATAATACCACTAGGTTAGGTTTTGTGTATAAACAAAACATGTGCTGGGTATTATTTAAAAATGGAATAATTATAATAATAAAGTTCATAATAAGCATGAACTGAAAATGTATTATAAAATGTACCATTAAGCAAACCAATCATTTAATTTATGGATAGCTTTGGTAATTATTTTTTACATGATACCTAAGCCATTGATCAAAATATTTCAATGAATAAATTTTTATACATTAGGAGGGGATCTAGTTTTCTACATTGACATAGCAACTATTACTACCCACCCACCCCTAGGTTTGTTTTTCTTATGTAGACTGCCGAACTTAAAATTAGCATCAAGATAAATTAGTACATTGGTATTTCCTTAGGTGTTAACAATCAAATAATTTACCAAAATGAGGACCATCCAATGTAACTATTGTGGAGCCTTTATTCTGAGGGAAAGCATCTGGAAACTTAGAGCTTGCCCCATTTGTGAACAACTGTCTTCCTTGAAAAAGGAGCTGGCTGAAGTTAAAGCTCAATTAGCTTCAATAAAGAGAATTTCACCCACATTACAGTACTCAGAAAATAATTCCTCAGTGCCAAAGAAAAACCAGGAGTCAAGAAAAAAAGAGAGATACAGTAGGCTCAGGTAGGATAACACATGTGACCCACAGTCACCCATTCTTGACAGATGGGCAGCCCACAAGTATACCCCCCACTCAAACAGGACATTAAGGAACTCATTAAAAACCAGGATTACAGTGGGCTCTGATAGAATTAGACCTGTGATGAGGAGACACACACTGTATCAAGTGCAAAAAGAACAAAAAGCCTTCTCTATATTAAACACTGAAGACGTTCTTGAGAAAAACATTGAAGTGTTACCAGAAAAGAGAAAAAAAACCCAATGCAAGCAGAAATTCAAAATCCATAACCAAAAGAAAAAGCTCATTGAGATGGATGACTCTGTCATCAGTGGCACAACTGCAAAGGGAAAGAGTGAAGTGAATAGCAAATCTCAACTAAAGTCTCAAAAGGAGTCCAGGAAAAGCAGTAACTTTAACGAGAAAACCTGGAAAGCTATGACCACAAATGCTCATAGTTTGGGAAATAAAATCCCAGATCTGCAAGCCCTAGTGGTGGAGGCGGACTTGGACATTGTTGCTATCACAGAGACATGGTTCACAGAATCTCATGATTGGGATACGGCAATACCTGGCTATAACTTGTTAAGGAAGGACAGAGTAGATAGAAAAGGGGGAGGTGTGGCTCTTTATGTCAGAAACAATATCCAAGCATCTGAGCTGCAAGGAAGATGGGGCAATGAAGAAGCACTATGGGTAGACCTAAAAAAAGATGACAGGGCATCCATTTATATTGGAGAGGTTTACAGGCCTCCAAACCAAAAGGAAGAGCTGGACAGAGATCTGGTTGAAGACATCCAAAAAATAGGAAAGAAGGGAGAAGTGGTGATCGTTGGAGACTTTAATATGCCAGATGTAGACTGGAAAATCCCATCTGCAGAATCTAAAAATAGTAGAGCGATAGTGGATGCCCTGCAAGTAGCTTTGTTCAAACAAATGGTAATGGAACCCACGAGAGAAGGAGCTATACTCGACTTAGTGCTCACTAATGGAGATAATGGAGATAATGTCTCTGATGTCCAGGTGGGCGCCCACCTCATCACCAGTGATCATTAAACGGTATGGTTTAATATCACAAAAAGGATACGGAAAAGAAACACAAAGACGCAAGTTTTGCAGTTCAAAAACACGGACTTTGAGGAAATGGGGAAGTACCTGGAGGAAGAATTAAAAGGCTGGGAGAATGAAAGAGATGTGGATCAGCAGTGGACCAATCTAAAAGGAGCAATTACCAAGGCAACTACTCTATATGTTAGAAAAGTAAAGAAAAGCAAAACAAAAAATTAAAACTATCTGGTTCTCAAAGGAGGTGGCTGACAAAATAAAGGCCAAAAGAACAGTGTTCAAGAAATATAAAAGATCCCAAAGGGAGGAGCATAAAGAAGAATATTTGATTGAACTGAGGGAGACAAAGAAATTCATCAAGACGGCAAAAAGTCAAGTGGAAGAGAGGATTGCCAAGGAGATAAAAAATGGTGACAAAACATTTTTCAGATACATCAGCGAAAAGAGAAAAGTTCAAAGTGGTATAGTGAAATTGAAAGGTGGAAAGGATCAATGTGTGGAGAGTGACGAAGAAATGGCAGAAATATTAAACAAATACTTCAGTTCTATGTTCACTAAAGAAGACCCTGGAGAAGGACCATCTCTACTTAACAAGAAACTGGAAGGGAGTGGAGTAGATGAAAATCCATTTACAGTAGAAAATGTATGGGAAGAGCTGAAGAATCTGAAAGTGGACAAAGCCATGGGACCTGATGAGGTTCATCCCAGGATACTGAGGGAGCTCAGAGATGTGCTGGCAGGTCCGCTGTGTGACCTGTTCAATAGATCCCTAGAAACGGGAGTGGTGCCGAGTGATTAGGGAAGAGCGGTGGTGGTCCCACTTCACAAGAGTGGGAACAGAGAAGAGGCTGGTAACTACAGACCGGTTAGCCTCACTTCGGTGGTGGGAAAAGTAATGGAGTCACAGTTGAAAGAGAGAATAGTGAACTATCTACAGTCCGGAGAATTGCTGGACTAGAGGCAGCATGGATTCACCAGGGGAAGATCCTGTCAGACAAATCTGATTGACTTTTTTGACTGGGTAACTAAGGAATTGGATCAAGGAAGAGCGCTTGATGTCATCTACTTGGATTTCAGCAAAGCTTTTGATATGGTTCTGCACAGGAGACTGGTGAATAAAATGAGAAGCTTAGGAGTGAGTGCCGAGGTGGTGGCCTGGATTGCAAACTGGTTGACGGACAGAAGACAATGTGTGATGGTAAATGGAACTCTCTATGAAGAGAGAGCGGTTTTAAGCGGTGTACCGCAAGGATCGGTGTTGGGACCGGTCCTGTTCAATATCTTAGTGAGCGACATTGTGGATGGGATAGAAGGTAAGGTTTGTCTATTTGCAGACGACACTAAGATCTGCAACAGAGTGAACACGCCGGAAGGAGTGGAGAGAATGAGACGGGATTTAAGGAAGCTGGAAGAGTGGTCGAAGATATGGCAGCTGAGATTCAATGCCAAGAAGTGCGCAGTCATGCATATGGGGAGTGGAAATCCGAATGAACTGTATTTGATGGGGGGGGGGGGGGGGGGAAGGCTGATGTGCACGGAGCAGGAGAGAGACCTTGGGGTGATAGTGTCTAATGATCTGAAGTTGGCGAAACAATGTGACAAGGTGATAGCAAAAGCCAGAAGAATGCTGGGCTGCATAGAGAGAGGAATATCGAGTAAGAAAAGGGAAGTGATTATCCCCTTGTACAGATCCTTGGTGAGGCCTCACCTGGAGTACTATGTTCAGTTCTGGAGACTGTATCTACAAGGAGACAGAGACAAGATGGAGGCGGTACAGAGAAGGGCGACCAGAAAGGTGGAGGGTCTTCATCGAATGACTTATGAGGAGAGATTGAAGAATCTAAATATGTACACCCTGGAAGAAAGGAGGAGCAGGGGTGATATGATACAAACTTTCAGATACTTGAAAGGTTTTAACGATCCAAAGACAACAACAAACCTTTTCCGTCAGAAAAAAATCAGAACCAGGGGTCACAATTTGAAGCTCCAGGGAGGAAGACTCAGAACCAATGTCAGGAAGTATTTCTTCACGGAGAGGGTCATGGATGCCTGGAATGCCCTTCCTGAGAAAGTGGTGAAGACCAGAACTGTGAAGGACTTCAAAGGGGCGTGGGATAAACACTGTGGATCCATCAAGCCTAGAGGACGTGAATGAAGAGGTGGTGGCTCGCGGGAACGAAGGCTACTACCTGGAGATAATACCCTTATTCAATATACATACACGGTTAATGCGACTCCAACATTGCGCTAAGCTTCAATGGTAAGAGGAAATGTGGAAAAAAAAAAGGATTTGCATTCACAAAAAAGTGGGGTGTAGCTTGCTTGTTAAGGCGGTTACTACCCCCAAACCAAATAAGCCTGATACTTTACTTTCAGCGCATATACAACATAACTCTCTGCTTCAACGGCAGTGGAGAAAGTCTGTTACTTCTCTTTCAAAGCATAGCCAGCATAGTTCCCTGCTTCAACGGCAGGGGAGAAAGTCTGTTACTTCTCTTTCAACGCATATCCAGCATAGCTCTCTGCTTCAACGGCAGGGGCAATGTAGAAAAGAGGATCTATATATAGACAAGAACCAACAAGGACTGAATTAGATAGTCGAGTAAACAAAAGCATGGGTGTAGCTTGCTTATTGAGGCAGTTACTCCCCCTAACTAAGCTACATATTCAATTAGATGCAGTTCCAACACTGCTCTCTACATTAATGGTGGGCTGGAAGGGAAATAGAACTAAAAGGTAATAAGAGCCAAGCGTAACAAGTAAGAGGAAAAAAAAAAGAGTGCATAGCTTGCTGGGCAGACTGGATGGGCCATTTGGTCTTCTTCTGCCGTCATTTCTATGTTACAGAATCTGGGGTATGCCACAATATTACAAAAAATCAAGGAGCCAGCTCTAGTCACATCTGCAGGATAGTGGTAAATAAGCCAAGGATAAGAATACAGGACATGTGATAGGGAGAAGAAATCCTCATATATATATAAATCAATTAACAATTGGATATCAGCGTTTCATATATTTATGATGGTAGTAGTGGAAAAAGAGCCTGATCAAAGTCAATATTTTGTGCGTTATCTTGATACCAACATGAAGGCAGTTGATGCCATGGGAAGCTTTGGATGGACCATTTGGTCTTTTTCTGCCAACAATATTATGTTACTATGTTACTATGTAAGGCTCACAGGCATTTGAGGGGATGGGCATGGTTAAATTACAACATTAGATTTTGAAAGAGTATGGCCAATGATAAATCTATGGTGGCATAGAGTGTTAGATCTGTGATTAGATGAGATGATCCTACAGTGACCATTTAACAGTGACAGGATCGCCAATCCCTTGCCATTTGGATTCAACAAAAACAACACCCTAGGTGTGGGGAGGCAGGTATGTAGGCCATATAACTCCGGATTATGCACCTGGAACCCATGTAAGTTCCTTCATGCATGTGTTCAGACTGTGGCAGTTCCCACCCATTTACTCATTGTAGAAGCCCGTTTCAACAAGCAGTGACATTGGCCTGCTGATGCCATTGGCTCTGTTCCCAGTCAGGTTTGATGCAGTGGTTCCATGGCTAAATCAGTACCTGAGCCAGGTCTCGACAGCTTTTCTTTATGAAGATTTTTCAGTTGGTTTCATAATTCCTTATAGTGGTCCCCTGGGGCAGCAAATCGCTGTGGTTCTCAATCTGTGCATCATCATTCATAGGTCGTACATAGAAAGTTAGACAAAGGTGTTCCCAGGAAGAGTCGATGGGCACTTCTTGCAGATACCACTGCCGGACATGATACTATCCCCATTGGGAATTGTTACTAAAAATTACATAATTTGTCATATCCGTAAAGTTTTTCAATGAATGATCTTATTAACCCTCAGTTGTGCTCCGTGAAATCTGCTTCTTTAGATCAAGCTGTCAATACCATTAGGCAATTTAACAACCAGTACCAGGCTTGTGAAAGTCAACTTTAAATTGGCATTTCACTTGTTGCCTGTGCATCCAAACTCTTTTCACCTTCTAGGCTTCACATTTGGCAGCAATTACTATTTTGATAGATGTACGCCAATGGGTTGATCAATATCCTGTGCATACTTTGAAAGATATTGTTCATTTTACTAGGTAGGGAAACAAGTCTTGGGGAACAAGAATATAATACATTACCTCGTTGACTTTTTGTTCGTGCATAGAGAATTTTTTGAATACGAAGCTTTGCTCACACGTTTTCAGTATGTGGCAGCTCAATTTGGTATCCCATTGGCATGGAAAAAAAACAGTAGGTCCCATGGCCTCTTTGTTTTTTCTCGGAATTGAGATAGATGTACAAGTGGGATTGTTTGCACTTCTATGACATAAATTGGAGAAACTGAGAGTGGTTTTAAGGGACATGAGGAGGGTCAAGAAAGCAACCCTCAGGCAGTTCCACTTGCTCCTTGGTCTCCTTAACCTTGCTTGCAGGGCTATCCCCATGGGCCATGTGTTCATTAGATGCCTAGCACCAGCCACAGCAGATGTGGCAAGGCAGCACTAGACCCTATTAATGACTACATTTTGTGAAATAGGAATAACTCAATTTAAATCAGTAACAAATGTCAGAAGATGTCTATGGTCAGCTTTCTGCTGCAATGATGTTTAGTAAGAACTTTGACTAACTGAATAAATAATTGACTTCATTGCATATCCTTTTATAAGAAATGATAATAATAAAATAAAACAGGGGCACCCTATCAATGTCAAGTGTTTATATGCTGTAACCTATCTGCCCAATCCAGACTAAAATGTTCTGAAATGAATGAAACATAACCAACAAAAGAAACGTTGGTATACCAAAGAACGAAGACACACCAAACAGACTGAGAAAATCCAAAAAGCAATGTAGGAAATGCCAATTTATGGAAACCCTAGAAAAATACAAATCCCTATTATCAAAATATCATGTACAAATCAATAAAGCAAAAAAGGAATGCTATGCAAAATAGATTCATGATGCAATATTTAACTCAAAACTACTCTTTGAAACAGTGAAAAGCCTTACCAAAGACCCATCCTCTTCCATCTCAAATAACTACAACCTTACAAAAAGCTCATGCAATGAATATGCTAATTCATTATAAAAATAAAATCAATACACTTATATCACAATTATTCCACTGCTTACCAACAAAAGATCTTGAAGAAAAATCTGTTCAAGTGAAACGGAACTCATTTGACCCAGTTTCTAAACTTGAAGTTAACCTAATCACTAAAATTAAACCTGCTTCCCACCCACTAGACCCTATCCCTGTATACACACTGAAAAATGTAAATAGTATAAAAATCCAAATATTCACAACAATAATAAACCACTCGCTCACACACCTGACTCGTAAGCCCAGCATGGTGGGGGAGGCTGCCTGCATGGATGCATCAGGCGCCCAGTTATTCGTGTCACCTGCATATCCATGATGGGGGGCAGCCCACTAGTTATAAGATCCTGTAACAATTGTGAGATTACATAAAATGAAAATGATTCCATAAAATGATTGCTGGAGAGGTTGTGAGGAGGCTGGGTCATTCATTCGTATGTGGTGGACTTATTGGTACTACAGACATATTGGCGAGAAATTCTTTTGTTTATTCAAAAGATAACAGAGACTAGTCTTCCTTTTAATCCCCTAACATTTTTGCTGGGAACACTGGCTTTTCACTGTCAGTCTCACAAGGTAAAGGTGTCGTGCTAGACACTCACTTATTGGTAGTGATAAGACAAAATATTGCATGCTTCTGGAAATCTCATACTAATCCTTCAATTAATAGTAGTCTACAATTGGTTTGGAAAGTGTTTACCATGGAAATAATCATCTTCTATGTAAGTGATAGAAACCAAAATGTGCCAAGGTTATAGGGGATGACAACTTATTCTCCTAAATGTAATAGCTAAATGATGACAATTGTACTTGCCAGAAATTGACTCAATCATCTGAAATTGTGGCTAAAAATAGGTACGTTACATTTTGCATGGAGTGAAAACGTATACTCTGGTCGATGTCTGGAATTGTTCTTATTTGTTACTTATGGATAATGGCTTATTTCTATGCAACGAGTTGTTGTGCTGTTCCTGTAACTCCTATTGTATGTAAGGTTGTTTATGGTTCTAATAAAAATGATTAAAAAAAAAGATAAAGTTAAATGTAATTATTAATTAAAATACTGAAAAAACACAAAATGTTAAAATGTTTATGACAATATCATCTCTTTGAAAGTTTTATATATATATATATATATATATATATATATATATATATATAATCAATCTAATTTATAAAAACAGTTTAAAGCCTATTTTCTCATTTAAACCCAAGGGCTTTGACATATTTAATGATGGTATTCAATATTGTTCATGGTACAAAAATTTGATTCCATTTCCCCCTCTCCAGGCTATCTATTCTCTCAGTTCCCATAAATTTAAAGCTATTCATGTTAGAATTATGCACTTCATTAATGTGCACTACTACTGGATATCTGGTACCATTTCTTCTGATAATTCCAATATGTTCTCTAATACTCTCTCTTATGCAGCAGTGAATGTGCCTTTCTCACATTAGAAAGCAATCAGAATGAACACCACTTTGATTCTAGAATAACTAATCCTATCTTCATTTTCAGTCTTTATTTTATTTGGTCTGGGAATTTAAATGTTATAACAAAAAAGTGAGTTTAAAAATTACTTTAATGGAATGCACAGTAATAAAATCAGTAGAAAAGTAATTTTCCCGCAATTTCTTTTTTGGTATAACATTGAAATTCCCAGGCAAAATAAAATAAAGACTGAAAATGAAGATCCCTACTAATACTGGATTAAATGTAAGTGATTGGAATGATGCATTTAACTCCAGAAAAGTAGAAACTCAAAATACAGGATCTTATTATAGAATGCATATGGACATATAGAACAGTGTCCGCATTTTTAAAAATCCCCTCATATCTTCTAGCCAATTCTTTTTAAAATATAATTTTGCCTGAAAATGACTCTGCTATAATTGATCTTTTATTGTTTTCCTTAAAAAAAAACTATAAATGAAATTTTCTGAAGAATAGGGGTTTTTTTTCCTCTACATATTCTGCACACAAAAGAATGTTTTTCCTAGATTACTGCTAACAGAGAGAATCCATCTTCTGCAGATCTGTCTGGGTAACTATGACTAAGAGGCTAAGGGGCCAATGCAATAAAGGTGCGTAGAAAGCAGGCACTGAACAGTCAGCACCCGCTCTCTTAACGCGGGCATGGTGCTCCAAAGGAGGGTGCATGCAATATTTAAATTAGGGGGTCGCATTAGCAAGGATGTGATAGCGGTTTTCATGACCGCTGTACGGCAGTCAGGGAAACAGATGCCGGGTTTATCGGTATCGGTTTGCATGACCAGCATACGGCGGTCATGAAAACCGGCGCTGATAAACCCGGCATTGGAGTTTATAGGCGTCGGTTTCCCTGAATGCCGTATGGTGGTCACTAAAACCGACGCCGGGTTTATTAGTGTCGGTTTTCGTGACTGGCATACGGCAGTCACGAAAACCGACACCGATAAACCCAGCATTGGCTTTAGTAACTCGGCATCGGTTTTCGTGACCGCCATACGGCAGTCAGGGAAACCGATGCTGATAAACCCGGCGTTGAACCTTTTTCATTTACCGCAGCCGGAAAGACCCTGCTTTTTTTTCAGCAGTCAGACCGACGGTCCCCTGGTAAGGTAAGCACAGCTTAGTGGGGCAAAAGAAGGTCCTTATTCCAGGGCCTTTTGTCGTGTTTCGCATGTTAACAGATGAGGGCAGAGAGCCGCCTTACTGTTGGATGATTTCCTCTGCCGCTTGTATGTTTCTCTCGGGTCTCAGAAAATTTGTGATACCATGTTTCCCTCAGTGAAAAATTAAAATCATGTATTTCATGGCTTGGCATTGATAACACCGGGTTTATCGGCATCGGTTTCCCTTATTGCATTATGGCAGTCACGAAAACCGATGCCGATAAACCCGGCATTGGTTTTCGTAACTAGTTCGCTGAAAACTGATGCCGAATTTATCAGCATCGGTTTTCCTTAGCTGCGGACAGCCACGAAAACCGACGCTGATAAACTCGGTGTTGGTTTTTGTGATGGGCCCGATTGTCAATTTTTTAAAATTGTATTTCTTAAATTTTTCTTCTTTTTTCGATGCGCACATCTATTAACGCCTGCTCCCTGGCAGGAGTTAATAGATGATAGTTAAATATGCATTTGAGATGCACATTTTTCTTTTTGTATTGGGAGTGAATGCCTAATAGCTTTATTCACATGCATTTGCATGTGAAGAGCATTATTGCATTCACTCCATGTTAGATGGGCATTGAATAGGTGCTAATCCCCTTATTGCATTAGGGGATTGATTAGTGCCTATTCTACCCACGTCCAACTGCATGTTAATGGTGCGCTCGGCTTAGCGCACCATATTGCATTGGCTCCTAAGTAAATAGTTAGCATGCAGGTTAGAATTCCTCATACTGGCCAAATCACTGAGTTAAAGATATGCACAGAAAATCACAGAATATGACAACCAGAATGGGCCCTGACTTTTACAGTGAAAAAGCATAGGACTGCTTCTAAAGCCAAGACCATAAGCAAATCATGTGAAGCAGCACTGTCTGAATTTTCAAGAAGGCTCATCATCAAGTAAAAGAGAAACATGGAGGTAACTTACTCACAGGCTGATACAGTACAGTGCGCTCCGGCAGAGCGCACTGTTAACCTGCATTTAGATGCGCGTTTTCGACGTGCTAGCTTTATCCCTTATTCAGTAAGGGGTAATAGCGCATCGAAAACGTGCAGCCAACCCCTCCGAAACTAATAGTGCCCGCAACATGCAAAGGCATGTTGATGGCCCTATTAGTTATTCCCACACGATTCGGTAAGTAAAATGTGCAGCCAAGCCACACATTTTACTTTCAGAAATTAGCGCCTACCCAAAGGTAGGCGCTAATTTCTGCCGGCACGGGGAAAGTGTATGGAAAAGCAGTAAAAACTGCTTTTCTGTACACCCTCCGACTTAATATCATGGCGATATTAAGTCGGAGAACCCAAAAGTAAAAAATAATTAAAAATAATTAAAAAAAAATTTTTAAATCAGCCCACGGCTTGTGGGTTGAAAACTGGACGCTCAATTTTGCCGGCGTCCAGTTTCCAAACCCGTGGCTGTTAGTGGGTTTGTGAACCGACGCCAACAAAATTGAGCGTCGGCTGTCAAACTCGCTGACAGCCGCCGCTCCTGTCAAAAAAGAGGCGCTCGCCCGCTCTCCCACGACTTTTACTGTATCAGCCTGTCAGTGCGGCAGATACTAACATGGTAAGCTTGCTAAATAGACCAGATGGACCATTTGGTCTTTTTCTGCTGTCATTACTGTTACTATGTTACTATATATCACATGCTAACAATCCTTCTCCTAAGGAAACATGGGCCTTTTATAGTATGAATATTGGTCTTCTTCTTAATTGCAAGGGCTGATTAGCACTGTGATTCTATCCACTTTCCCCACCCATGATACAAAAAAGCCCATCTAAGGGCTATGAAAATAAAAAGTGCCATGCTGGGTTAGACCCAAGGGTCCAGCATCCTGTCTCTGACAATGGCCAATTCATATCTCTAGGAAGTATCTAACAGATCCTAAACAATAGATCCATTTTTGGTTGCCCACTCCCAGGGATAAATGGTGAATTTCCCCAACTCTGCCTGACTAATAATTGTTTATGGAGTTTTCTTCCAGAAACTTAACCATCCTCTGGCAACAAATTCCATAGCTTAATTGTGCACTGAGTGAAAAAAATATTTTCTCCAATTTGTTTTAAATCTGTTACCTGCTAGTTTCATAGAGATTCCTTTATTTCTAGTACTATTTGAAAGGGTAAATAATCACGCCATATGTATTTGTTCCATTCCACTCATTATTTTATGCACTTCTATCACATCCCTTTTCAGTCATCTTGACTCCAAGCTGAAGAGCCCTAGCCTGTTTAGCCTTTAATAATAATAAGGGAACCATTTCATCCCTGTTATCATTTTTGTTCCCCTTTTCTGTACTTTTTTTAATTCCACTATATATTTTTTGGGATATGCTGACTAGAACTGAACACAGTGTACTCAAAGCTCATTCACATCATAGATCTATATATAGAGGCATTATGAAATTCTGCTATTCAGATGCCCATTCTCTAGTCTGGCAAGATCTTTCTGCAGTTCCTCACAGTCTGCTCGAGTGTTAATTACTTTGTATATTTTTGTGTCATCTAAAAATTTGACCATTTTACTCATTGCTTCCTTTTCCAGATCATTAATTAATATAACACCAGTCGCAGTTCAGATCCCTGAGACTTTCATTATTTACCTCTTTCCATTGTGAAAACTGTTCAATCAGTCCTACTCTTTGAGGTGAACTTTAAATGATTCACACGTAAATAATATCACATGCATGTGCAAAATAGCATTTTTGCGTGTATACACTATTTTAAAAAACGCAACATATGTGTATATATATATATATCAGGGATTGTGAGCAAACTTGCACGTGTGAAAAAAGGATGAGCCAGGGTGTTCTGGGGAGGGATCATCATTTACTTGTATAAATTGTTATTTTACAACCTGCCAAAGTGATGCGAATAACTCTTTTACTTTTAGTTATTTACTCCTGCTCAATATCTGGTGTAAGTGATCATAAACATCTTAAAAGCAAAACAAAGATTGGGTATAGGGTCTGGGTGAAGCCAAGAGGGCGTTCATGAGCTATAGATGGACTGGATGAACTGGTAGACTAATTGATAAAGCTAGTAATTTCATTGCCACACGCATTTTATAAAATCCTCTGACTTACAGGGGTAACACCTTCTTGGTCAGCCACAATAAAATTTTTACATAAAATTGACTAATAATGACATGTTTTGCATGAATTTTCTTTATTCATGCATGGAAATCACATGAAAAGAAGATCATTGTAATAGGGGATGGTATCTAGGCAGGGATATGCAAACTATCATGCATATCGCATGGTATATGCGATATAAAGAGTATTAGAGCACTAATGTGGCTTGATGTATCACCCCCTTAGTTAATGCCAAATTTGTTGCTAACATGCTAAATCTGTGCAAACAAATCCTTCTGCTATCCTAAATCTAACTACATACATTTTATGTGGTTATATTTAATGGGATATTCAGCAGCATGCTATGAAAATTCCCCCATGAGGCTTCAGTGTGTGAAACAGTATCTTACATGCAAAAGTGGACTTTTATATCTCTGTGTACTGACACATGAAAGTTATAAAATACTGTAGTAGATCTCCACATGAAAGTTATCCTCTAAATCTGTAACTTTTCACATGTGCACATCGACCTTTTAACTAAAATCTACTTGAATATCCAACAAAATTAATCGGTTCTGCTGAACTCAATATCTACCCCAAAAAGTCTATTTATATTCTACTTGCAATTTAGCATCAATAGACATGTTTATAGAACCATTAGATTCTCACTGTAATTTGCTATTGACAAAACTGTGTGTCATGCAAGGTATCTATCATGATTTCACTTTACAAAGTTATAGAAAGGTATTAGAATTTTGATCCAAAGAAGATGTCTTTGTGCCTTATGTATTTCTGCAAGTACTGTCTTGGATTTGTTTATCACATCTGCCAGGAGAGGACATCTCTTAGGACTAGTTCCAAAGAAACTATCCCAGTACCAGAAACTGAGTAGAAATTCACAAACTTTCTTTTGTGTCATCAAACTCTAGAAACAGGATGTGTGCAAGCCTGCAGTTAACTTAGCATTATCCACCAACAATATCTACTTTTCTTAATATATTATAGGAACGAAAAAAAACAGAACACTTGTTGATAAATGTAACCACTAATAACAAACTTGTCAACTTTACTGCCAGAAATCAAAGGATAAAATAATTATGATGCAAGAAGACAGTTATTATTAAACTACTTTAATGCTTGTGGTTTATTCCTGTTATCACAAGCCCTGTGCTATGTATAGCTGATTTGTTTGATTATACATTATTTTTTCTCAACATATTATAGTAAGCCAATTCACTTGGAGCCAGATGTACTAAAGGGATTTTCCCATTTTGGACCTGATTCACTGAGGTTCTACTTCCATTCTCTCTATAAGAAAAATGCTTATTATATCTGGTGCTTAATCTAGAAGCAATAGACTATGTTCCAAAATCTGCAGGAAGAAAAGGGGGAAGAAGTAAAAGATGTAGAAATGTAGTTTATAAATAGTGTTGTAGTACACAAATTATAATTTACTGGAGCTTTCCAGTAAAGGCAAGCACAGAAGACTTTTAGCCGTGGGATCAAGCAGAATCTGAAGTAATACAGTAGGCTGGGAAAGTGGGCAAACATATTCTCTATCTGTCATCAAGTTCTATTTTTATGCTTTTAGGTGAATTTTAAAAGCCCTCTGGGCGCCAAAACCGGGGGATACGCACACAAGGTGGGCCAATGCGCACCAAGTGGATTTTAAAAACCGCCCGAGGACGCGTGTATCTCCCGCTGCTTGCACAAGTTTTATAGTTTGTAAAAAGGGGCGGGGTGTGGGTGTGGTCTGAGTGAGGCATGGGCATGTTAGGCCAGGCCAGTAGATGTGTGTGTAAATATGTGAACAAGTGCACTCTGATGTGAGTCCCGTCCGTGGTAGGCCCGCGACCGGGACTACTCACCCTTGCAGCTCTGCTCCTCGACCCGGACCATCCTCGCTTGTGGCTGTGGGCAGCAGCCTAAGCCCCCGAGCACCTACTGCCTCCTCGGCTGTTCTTGATTCCTCCGCAGACCTCCTCAGCTCCCAGCGGGTCTCCCCGCATGGGCTGCGGGGAGACACCGTCGTCTGGCCTCCTGCGGGCCTTAGCTTAGGTGCGCGCGCACCTCTCGTACCTTTAAAGGGGCCACGGCGGGAAACTAGCCTGTGGCTCCGGATGATGACATCATCAGGCCCTGCTATTTAAGGCAGGGCACTGCCACTAGTTCCTTGCCTTGGCAACAGGTCTCCACGTTTGTTCGTGTGCTCGTTGCCATCATTCCTAGTTCCTGGTTCCTGATCCTGACTCAGTTCCTGGTTCCTGCTCCTGACCTGTATCTTGGTCCCTTCCTTGTCTTGCTGGACTGACTCTCTGGCTTTGACCCTTGCTACATTTGGACCACACTCAGGATTGACTCTCTGGCTTTGATCCTTGCTACGTTGGACCATGCTCAGGATTGACTCTCTGGCTTTGACCCTTGCTCAGTACCTTGACCTTTTGACTCAGTACCTTATCTTGCTCAGCCACCTGCCCTGACACCAGCTTGCCTTGTCTATGCCCTTGGTATCTACCTGGACTTGGCCTTTAGGCTTTGGCCTCTATTACCTGGGCGCCCTCTGTCTCCGCCCTATTCCTATTGGCGCCCGGGTCTCTGGATCCCTGCCTCATCCGGACCTACGTCAGCTCCTTGATACCCCTGCTGGTTCCTGGATCCCCTTGCATCTCATCAACTGGGAGTCATCACACAGAGGCCTGCCTAAGATCAGCCAGCCCCAGCATCCAAGGGCTCTACCTGCGGGGAACGAGGGCTGGTATTGGTGAAGCTCCAGTTGGACTCCGTCTCCTAGTCAGCTCCACTTCCTGACAGTGGGGACCCGTGGGGCTTGCCCTATGGGTAGCATCAACTCCATCTTGGGCAAAGGGTCCACCACCGGCGCAACACACGCCTGGGTCCCCTACCATGTAACTTTACTTCTTCTATGGATGGCATGTAAGTAGTAAAATAAAAAAAATGTAGGCCAGGCAGTGGGGTTTTAAGGGTTGGGGCTAACAGGGGGAAAGGGTGGCTATAAAATTAGGAGGGTTTGACAGTTCTATCCCTAAACTGGGTGAACTGGGAATGAACTGTGAAAACTACCTATGGCGATGGCACTTGTCCCTTGTAAAATTTCCCTGACTTACACAGTAGACATGGGATTTGCGCACACATGTATACATCCATTTAAAATTGTGCACACATATATGCACCTCCAGGCTATTTATAACATTTGAATACATACGTATGTTATAAAATGGATGTGTTTCTGGATGCGAGCTAGCAAATGCATGCCTATGTGTGCCTGCGTCCCAGTATTAAATTTACCAACTTTGGCTCTAGAAAAATGATCTTTAGATAAAAAAGAGAAGGTATAAATACAATAAAGCCATCCAAATTGAACACAATTTCAGATCCCTTTCCTACAATTTACTGCATTGACCGCTTTCTTTTTAAACATTTGCCACTACTCATCTCAGTTTTCTGTGTCGGGTAAGAGGAATCACGTGCTGTGCAAGATTCGTAAGTAAAGATCTGCAACTCAGGCAGCTTTCTCTAAATGCTTCATAAATCAGGAATTGCTAGCATAAATTTCTCTTATAATTAATGGTTTCTATTTTAAAACCGGGGTGATATCTTTATACATCAGTAGATTTCCAATGGTTCCAATTAAGCAGAACTGTGGCAAATCTTGCATGAAGTGAATGTAATTGTTATGCGGTCCAATTCAAGATCTTCTGTATTATTGTTATTAATACCATCCTGTTTTGAATTGGTTTAGAAATGGTTTTTGAACAGTGTTGTTGCATCGGAGGTGGACCCTTGGGCCGAGGTGGGATTAATGCAACCCATAGGTGAGGACCTATGGGTCCCCACCATCGGCAGATGGAGTGGGCTGAAGGTAGAGGCTGCTGAAGCTTCACCTATACCAGCCCTCATTCCCTGCGGGTTGAACCTTTGGGTGCCAGGGCTGGCAGGACTTAGGTGAGCCTGGAGGTAGATTAGTGAGAGAAGTTGGTTCAGCCCAGAGACAGCAGTCCATAGATGGCATAGTCCTACCCTGGACTGAGTACAGTACTGGAACCCGGACACCAATGGAACGGAGAGTAGCTGGAGGCACACGAGCAAAGATAGGCTGAAGCCTGATAAGTCTACATCCAGGGAGTAGGCTAGGAGAGGCGTCAATGACAGGCTTGGATCAGGGCCGGTGGGAAGCAGAGGTCATGGCAAGAAATGTAGAATTCTGAACATAGAGAAGTCTATAGCGTAGTCAATCAAGGCAATGGAGAAGTCAGGCATAGTCAGGCATAGCAGAGGTCCGGGTCTGGAGATATGCAGAAGAGTAGTCGGGCATAGCAGAGGTCCGGGTCTCGAGATAGGCTGAAGTGTAGTCGAACAAAGCAAAGTCGATATCCATAGAGTCAGTCCAACACATAGGCAAGGTAGGAACGATGACGACAGGAACCGGGAACAACAAAGGTCAGGAACACGGAATAGAGAGGATTCTCTAACAGCGAGTACTCGGAATACGAGGAGACCTGTTGCAAAGGCATCGCTATGGAGCGAGGCCTGAGCTTAAATATACTGGAGAGTCTGACGTCATCATCCGGGGCTGTGGCCAAATTCCCGCTGCGGGCCCTTCAAAAGGATTAGCGATGTGCTCGTGCGTGCCTAGGGAGGGGTGCGGCGTGGGTGGCAGCATCTCTCCATGGACCACATGGAGAGGTCCGAAGAGCAATGGCATCTTGATTGGCAACACTGGGGACCATGGCAGAACTGGAGGCACCGGGGGTGGCCCAAGGTCGGAGCCGGCGGCCCACTGCCGCTAGCAAGGAGGAACTGGGTAAGAAGATGAGGGGGCCGCACCGGGTGTCTGCTGTGGACGGCATGCGTAACAAGTGTGGTATGTGACAATAGCACTCAGGTCTGGGTTTTATTCATTTACGATATTTAGAAATCCCCCTGAAGAAGCTATTTTCTTGTAGTGAAACAGGGATCTCGGTAGGAGTTTCTTTGAGGATAACTTATTTTATGGTTTGTTAGGTTGAATGTGAATATAGACTATATGGATTGTATGCATGGATAAGGATTTAGATATGGTTGATATGAGGTGAGTTCAACAAGTTTTAAATAATTATCAGTGTGTACAGTGACCCTGGGCTATTGTTAGTAATAAATTTTGTTATAGAATTTTGTATCAACAAGTAATGTTTAGGAATGTATTAATAATAAAATAATAATAATATTATGTTCCCTCTTTTCCATTCTGGAAAATGTTAACATGTGAAGCATAACACAAGAGAATACCAAAAGTACTGCAAAATTATAGTATAGATGCTTATAAGAAATATTGACCAGATATAATAGGCTTCATCATATAAGCAAAATTGCTGGATGATTTGCCTTATTTTTAATCATCGGTCAAGATCCAATTTTTTAAATAAATATTTTCATTTGTAATGCATATAATTCATGCAGTTCATGTAACTTAACTTGTGGTTATCGCTGATAATGTTGGGCTCAGAAGCCGTGAGTTGTCAGAACGCCCGACATGGGTCCATGTTTCGAACACTGCCGTTCTTTGTCAAGGGCTAAAGATCAGCCCTGATCACAGGAAATGAACATGGAAACGCTAAGTTTTGAATTCTCTAATCTCAAGAGATTGCTGACCTTTAGCCCTTGACAAAGAACGGCAGCATTTGAAACATGGACCCATGTTAGGCGTTTTGACAACTCACGGCTTCTGAGCCCAACATTATCAGTGATAGCCACGTGTTAAGTTACATGAACTGCGCGAATTATATGCATTGCAAATGAAAATATTTATTTAAAAAATTGGATCTTGACCGATAATTAAAAATAAGGCAAATCATCCAGCAATTTTGCTTATACGATGAAGTCTATTATGACTGGTCAATATTTCTTATAAGCGTCTATACTATAATTTTACAGTACTTTTGGTATTCTCTTGTGTTATACTTGTATTCTGCCACAGTACTCAAATTGACCACTATTGGGATTCACGTGATTGACTGTTGATTTAACATGTGAAGCATTATAGCATTTTTAGGGGTCTTATTAAACAAAACTCCTAGAAGTTTTAACATAGAATATGAAAGTAAAGTCTACTAGATCTTCTAGTTTATCATTTTCCCTGGCTACTGTAATATCATTGACCAGTGGTTCCTAATTTGGGAGCCATGATATAATGGTGTATCACAAAGAGCTGGGAGGTATGTTGCTGAGCAAGCATGAGATTGTTTTCCCTTCCTCTTCTCTTGTGGGACTCAGCAGTCTCCTCTTTCATCAGGACAAGTAGGATGTTGCTGTATCCTCTTACTGAATCTAGTGATAGACTGCTCTCTTCTTGTCCACTCAAGAGTGACACCACCAATTCCTCCTTTTCAGGGCCTGTCTAGAGCCTGTCTATCATCCTCCACGGAACCCAAAAGTGACACCACCAATGCTCTTCTCCCTGTAGGTATGCCAACTTTCTCTTCACCCACCCCATAAGAGGAGAGCAGATGGTGCACCTTGGTGGAGGACAGTGACTTGATTCTGACCCTGATCAAGAGGCACATGAGGACTTAAAAGTGTCAGCAGTCATTGCTGCTTCTCCTGTGTCCTGTGTCCTGCTGGCCAAGGAGGGAGAGCAGGAGGAGAGTTGGTAGAGAAGATAAGCAAAAGTAGCTTGTTCTTTATTGCAGGAGGAGAGAGGAAATTGGTGACCAGTCTGGGGATTTCTATTTATTTATTTATTTATTTTTATATACCAACATTCATTGGCATACATCACATCGGTTCACATTAAAACAGAGTAATAATATGACTGGGGGTCGTACTATTTATACATTGTAACATTAACTTTAACTTTAGTGAGAAACATTAAACGTCTGGCAATAAGCCTTGGTGATAGAACAGTTAAACAATGATAATGGTAGGTGTTAAAGGATGGTTGTTGTAAATTTAAGTTATAGAACTGGGCTAGGGTATCTGATTGGTGGAATCAGTATATGCAATAACAATGTAGAAACAACAGATAGAGTATATACAGCGGGACATGTACCTGATTTAGCTGAGAGGATAAGGTGAATAGGGAGTGAGCTAGGGGATGAGGGGAGGGGGAGGGTGGGGGTGGGGTGGAGCGAGGAGGGAGGGGGGGTGGAGTTAGGTAGCATGTTGGTAGGCTTTTTGGAATAGCCATGTTTTCAATTGCTTTTTGAATGATTGGGTGGAGGGTTCCAGTCTGAGTTGGGAAGGTAGCTTGTTTCAGAGGGTGGGGCCAGCTACAGAGAAGGTACGTTGTCTGGTGGAGGTAAGGTGTGCAAGTTTTGTATGGGGTATGATAAGGAGGCTTGTGTTTTGGGATCACAGGTTTTTCTGGCTGTGGTGTAGTCAGGGAGGGTCTTTGGTCCATTTGATTTTTTGGTTGTTGATGGTTTTGTGTAGTATGGTGAGAGTTTGTATTGTGATCTGTGTGATATGGGGAGCCAGGGAAGTTCTTTTAGAATTGGGGTGGTGTGAGGATCGGTTGGTGTTTGTGAGGGATCTGGCTGCGGCATTTTGGAGTAGCTGAAGAGGTTTTGAGGTGGAGGCGGGCAGTCCGAGGAGGAGGGAGTTACAGTAGTCCAGCTTGGATCATATAAGGGATTGGAGTACTGTGCAGTAAGCATGGTGGAATAGTAGAGGTTTGAGTTTTTTTAGGACTTTTAGTTTTTAAAAGCCTTCTTTGATTGTCATGTTGATGTGTTTTTTCATGTTGAGGTTTGAGTCAAGGGTGATGCCGAGGTCTCTGACCTCATTGGTGAGAACGATGTGTGGTTGACTAGAGGTGCTGTCTTTGCTGATTTTGGTTGTGCTTTTGTTTGATATGTATAGGGTTTCGGCTTTTTTGTGGTTGAGAGTGAGGGATATATGCGTGAGGAGATTTGATATTTGGATGGAGAGGGAGTTCCAGAATGTGATGGTGTTAGATATGTTTTCTTTGACAGGGAGAAGAATCTGGACGTCGTCTGCGTAGATGTAGATTATGAGGTCCATGCTGGAGAGAAGTTCACAGAGAGGGAGCATGTATATGTTGAATAGGGTAGATGAGAGGGATGAGCCTTGTGGGATCAAAGGGATTGAGGGGTGGGTGAAACCTGGTGATTCAAGGACCATTGGGGGCAACTGGAGTGAGACTGGAGGGCTTGATGATCGCTGGAAAGAAAGGAAGTGTGAAGCAAGAAAGATGAGATCCTGAGGATGAGCACAAATAGGTGAAGGATGGGTGGATGTTGTGCACTGGTGGAGGATGAAGGAGAGCCATGGGAATTAGAACAGTTACAGATTACCAATCCTCCCTATCATTAAAATCTGTGAGAGAAAGTGAATATGTCAACATGACCATGTGTCCAAACAGTGTGTCATGCACATAAGTATCATCCATCATGGGGTAAATTTTCAACCACTGAGTGGCTAGTTAAATTAGCTGGATACACATATCCAGCTAACTTAACCAAAATATTCAGCGGATAAGTTAGAGTTAGCTGAATATTTACTTATTTATTTATTTATTTTGCAACTTTTTTATACCGTATTCTTGGATACATCATATCGGTTTACATAAAACTGAATGAAAAAAATACAAAGAACAGGGAGAGGGGGTGGGACCAGGAAGAAAGGGAATATATATGGAGAGGAGGAAAAGGTAAAGAAAACTATAGATAAACAATAGATGCGAACAGTAAACTACAATGTAATAGAATAATCAAAGAGAACAACTTAAAATGGGGTAATGCAGTCCAAAGGGAATGTCTAAGGTAAAAACCACATGAAATAAAGGATGGAGGCAGGGGAGGTCAGGGGGAGGGGGGGTATCTGTGGTATCTGGCTAACTTTAGACCTGCCCTATGCCTACCTCCTGCTTCAGGAACGCCCCTATCTTACTCAGCTAAATTCTAGCCATATAATTCATTATATGTCTAGAATTTAGCCAGATAAGCCTTTTAAATACGTGGCTAAGACATTTAGATGGATAATTTTCCCATTATCCATCTAAATAGCTTTTGAATATGTACTCCCATGCAAATTGTGACAGAATAAAAGGTTGAGACTCACGGTTATAGAAACTCTTTGATTTTCAATTTTACCTTTGCTTCCCCACTGTTCAAGATCCTCTGTACTAGTCCCATGTATGTTTTTTAATTCCTTTCCTATTTTTACCCCATCATATCTATGGGATAGCTGTTCTGTACATTACATAAATGCAAAAAAATAATATTTATGGCATGATTTACTAAGGCATTTTTCTTATTCTGAGTCTATAGGGAAAAAAAGCAAAGAAAATTAGGCCCTTAATTCCATGAATTATTTTGCAACAGCTACCTGCACAAAATTTAACTGGATAAAAAAAAAGAGGGCATGGTTTCACTTTGGGCAGCGCCGATTTTCAGTGTTACCTGGATACATTTAACCAAGGGGGTCATTTTCCAAGGAGTTACCGCAGGAGATAATTCCACAAATCGCGCTAACAGCCGTTAATGCGATTTGCGAATGCAAATTTTTAATTTGTATTCAGGGGGCGGAGTATATGTAAAGTAGGAAAGAGTGTCCATCAAGCTAGTTTGAGAGAACATTGCCCAAATCTCATATTGGAGTGAGTTTCCTATCTCCGAAGGCCATCAAATCTTCACAAGAGACCACTGTTCTGTTCGTACGTCTCATGTTGAATGTGAAAGTGGCCCCAACCCCCTACACTCATACCTAATCCCCACCTCGAGTTACTAGGTGGGCCTCCCATAGGGATACAAATACCTGTCTAGGGAGTAGACATTATAGCAACTCTCTCTCTCCCCCTCCCCCTCCCCTGATAGCTTTCATACTCAATATTAATCTCTTTATGTATTGTCAGCCTTTCCTATGACATCTCAAGGTTGGGAATAGATTTTAAATACTGCAAACACTTACAAAATAAATGCATAACAATAATATATCAATAACATCTTCCAAAAAGGAGATAGAACAGTTTTAAACTAGAACAAGGGGGAAAGCCAATAGTCACTCAGCAGTGCATGATTCGGAGAAATGTATCCTTGAATGATTCTAATGAAAGAGGAGAGTTAGGGCATCCCAACAGGGAGGTTCCAATAAAAGCAAACGTAGTCCATGTGCCTATATGTAAAAAATCACCGAAGCTCTAACAACTGAAAAGCTGGTTGTTAATACAAACAAAAAAGACACTTTAAAATGTCTGTATGCCAATCCCAGAAGTCTAAGAAGTAAGATGGGAGAGTTAGAGTGTATAGCAGCAAATGATGAGATTGACATAATTGGCATCACTGAGACTTGGTAGAAGGAGGATAACCAATGGGACAGTGCTATATCAGGGTACAAATTATATCGCAATGATAGGGAGGATCAACTTGGTGGGAATGTGGCACTTTATGTCCGGGAGGGTATAGAGTCCAATAGGATAAAGATCATACAAGAAACATAATGATCAGTAGAATCTATATGGGTAGAAATCCCATGTGTGTTGGGTAAGAGTATAGTGATAGGAGTATACTACCGTCCACCTGGGCAAAATGGTCATCTTAGTGGAACGCAGGATTTGGTGAGAGAGCTAACGGTGGTGGGGCCACTTGGCAACAGTGATCATAACATGATCAAATTTAAACTAATAACTGGAAGTAAATCTGCAGCTCTAACACTAAACTTTCAAAAGGAAAACTTTGATAAAATGAGGAAAATAGAAAAAAAAAACTGAAAGGTGCAACTGCAAAGGTTAAAAGTGCTCAACAGGCATGGACATTGTTTAAAAATACAATCCTAGAGGCGCAATCCATATGTATTCCACACATTAAGAAAGGTGGAAGGAAGGCAAAATGATTACCATCATTGTTAAAAGGTGAGGTGAAAGGCTATTTTAGCCAAAAAAACATCCTTCAAAAATTGGAAGAAGGATCCATCTGAAGAAAATAGGATAAAACATAAGCATTGTCAAGTTAAGTGTTAAATGATAAGACAGGCGAAGAGCGAATTTGAAATCATGTTGGCCATAGGGGCAAAAATTCATAATAAAAACTTTTAAAAATATATCCGAAGCAAGAAACCTGTGAGGGAGTTGGCTGGACCATTAGATGACCTAGTGGTTAAAGGGGCTCTTAGGGAAGATAAGGCCATTGCAGAAAGACTAAATTAATTCTTTGCTTCCGTGTTTACTAATGAGGATGTTGGGGAGATACCAGTTCTGGAAACGGATTCCAGGGGTGATGAGTCAGATGAACTGAACAAAATCACTGTGAACCTGGAAGATGTAGTAGGCCAGATTGACAAACTAAAGAGTAGCAAATCACCTGGATCGGATGGTATGCATCCTAGGGTACTGAAGGAACTCAAAAATGAAATATCTCATCTATTAGTTAAAATTTGTAACCTATCATTAAAATCATCCATTGTACCTGAAGACTGGAGGGTGACCAATGTAACCCCAATATTTAAAAAAGGCTCCAGGGTCAATCCGGGTAACTATAGACCAGTGACCCTGACTTTAGTGCCAGGAAAATTAGTGGAAACTATTCTCAAGATCAAAATCGTAGAGCATATAGAAAGACATGGTTTAATGGAATACAGTAAACATGGATTTACCCAAGGGAAGTCTTGCCTAACAAATCTGTTTCTTTTTTTGAAGGGGTTAATAAACGTGGATAAAGGTGAACCAGTAGATGTAGTGTATTTGGATTTTCAGAAGGCGTTTGATAAAGTCCCTCATGAGAGGCTTCTAAAAAAACTAAAAAGTCATGGGATTTGAGGCGACGTCCTTTCGTGGATTACAAATTGGTTAAAAGACAGGAAACAGAGAGTAGGATTAAATGGTCAATTTTCTCAGTGGAAAAGGGTAAACAGTGGAGTGCCTCAGGGATCTGTATTTGGACCAGTGCTTTTCAATATATATATATATATATATATATATATATATATATATATATATATATATATATATATATATATATATATATATATATATATAAAAGATCTGGAAAGGAATACGACGAGTAAGGTTATCAAATTTGCGGATGACACAAAATTTTTCAGAGTAGTTAAATCACAAGCAGATTATGATACATTACAGGAGGACCTTGCAAGACTGGAAGATTGGGCATCCAAATGGCAGATGAAATTTAATGTGGACAAGTGCAAGATGTTGCATATAGGGAAAAATAACCCTTGCTGTAGTTACATGATGTTAGATTCCATATTAGGAGCTACCACCCAGGAAAACAATCTAGGCATCATAGTGGATAATACTCTAAAATCATTGGCTCAGTGTGCTGCAGCATTCAAAAAAGCAAACAGAATGTTAGGAATTATTAGGAAGGGAATAGTTAATAAAACAGAAAATGTCATAATGCCTCTATATCGCTCCATGGTGAGACCGCACCTTGAATTATGTGTACAATTCTGGTCGCCGCATCTAAAAAAAGATATAGTTGCGATGGAGAAGGTACAGTGAAGTGCAACCAAAATGATAAAAGGGATGGAACAGCTCCCCTATGAGGAAAGGCTGAAGAGGTTAGGGCTGTTCGGCTTGGAGAAGAGACGGCTGAGGGGGGATATGATAGAGGTCGTTAAGATCATGAGAAGTCTTGAACGAATAGATGTGAATCGGTTATTTACACTTTCGAATAATAGAAGGACAAGGGGCGTTCCATGAAGTTAACAAGTAGCACATTTAAGACTAATCGTAAAAAATTTGTTTTCACTCAATGCACAATAAAGCTCTGGAATTTGTTGCCAGAGGATGTGGTTAGTGCAGTCAGTGTAGCTGGGTTCAAAAATGCTTTAGATAAGTTCTTCAAGGAGAAGTCCATTAACTGCTATTAATCAAGTTTACTTAGGGAACAGCCACTGATATTAATTGCATCAGTAGCATGGGATCTTCTTCTTAGTGTTTGGGTAATTGCCAGGTTCTTGTGGCCTGGTTTGGCCTCTGTTGGAAACAGGATGCTGGGCTTGAAGGACCCTTGGTCTGACCCAGTATGGCAATTTTTTATGTTCTTATGTTCCAAAGCATAGTAAAAAAAATTCATGTAAAAAGAATCAGTCACTAAAACAAAAAGGCATACAAATCATTTATAGTAAGCAATAATCAAAGTGAATAGCAGTATACCAATTCCAAACTGAAAGCTAAACTCTCATCTTTCAAAAATTACATCCATGGATGCATGACATATTTAAAGGATTCAAATATATCATGTCTCCATGGATGTAATTTTTCTCATGTTGCATAAAAGATGTTTGGACTGGCTCAAGGGACATTCCTTTCTGTCCCGTGATGAGCTTTCCTGAGGATATTTTTATAGTTTCACATTTCACATTTCATATTTCACTTTTTCTTTTTTCTTTTTAAGCAACTTTATTGAGGCTATATTGCATATAGATAAGCACAAATGTTGATATGCAAACCAAAAGCACCCTCTGAAAACATTGTGTCTTGTGTATATGTTAATGCCTACTAGGAAGATAGTCTTGGTGAGGCTCACCTACTATGATCATTCAGAAAAGCAAAAATGGAGCCAACATTAGAGAGGAAGGGCTGCCATATCTTAGGGGAATTAGGGAAAAATAATACATATAAAATGAAATGATTTCTATTGTATAGAATTGACAGTGTGGAAAAATTGGAGGAGATGATGTGGATCTCCAATGGCAGGCAATTTTTTGTTTAGCAGTCACTAACATATGTATTACTAAACTAATGTTTTCCTTGTGACTGAGAGAAGAATCCTCACCAGAAAGCCTAGGATGACAATAAAAGGGTCCAGTGACAGGCATATTTCCAGTAATGGCAGTTACTACCTCAAACCAAATAAGCCTGATACTTCACTTTCAATGCATATCCAGCATAGCTCTCTGCTTCAACGGCAGGGGAGAAACTCTGATACTTCACGCATATCTAGCATAGCTCTCTGCTTCAACGGCAGGGGAGAAAGTCTGATACTTCATGCATATCCAGCATAGCTCTCTGCTTCAATGGCAGGGGGAATGAAGAAAAGTGGATATATATACAGACAACAACCAACAAGGACTGAATTACATAGTCTGGGTAAACAATAAGCAAGGGTGTAGCTTGCTTATTGCGGCGGTTACTACCCATAACTAATTAAGCTAGATATTTCACTTAGATGCAGTTCCAAAACTGCTCTCTACATTAATGGTGGGGGAGGAAGGGAAATAGAACCAAAAGGTTACTAAGAGCCAAGAGTAACAGATAAGTATGAGAGAAAAAAAAAAGTGTGAAATTTGCTGGGCAGACTGGATGGGACGTTTGGTCTTCTTCTGCCATCATTTCTATGTTTCTATGTTTCTATAATAAATCCATGAAAGGATTTGCGTGCAGGAAGTCGTTCCCGGACCCCCGCTGGACTTTTGGCAAGTCTTGTGGGGGTCAGGAGGCCCCCCAAGCTGGCCAAAAGTCCCTGGGGGTCCAGCGGGGGTCCTGGAGCGATCTCCTACGCTCCTGCCGTCGGGGGACAAAAAAACAAAATGGCGCCGGTGCTACCTTTGCCCTGTCATATGACAGGTCAAACGTAGCGCCGGCGCCATTTCTACAACGCACCGGAGGTCCGAGAGTAAAAGATCACAGCGGGACCCTTCCTCTGGACCCCAGGTAATTTAAGGCATTTTGGGGGGGTTTGGGAGGGTGGGGGATTTATTTTAAAGGGTCGGGGTGGGTTTTAGGGTTGTTTTAGTGTGCCAGTTTTCCCGCCCTCCCCCTTCCCCTCCCCTTCCCCTGATTTAAGATTTTTTGACGATAAATCGGGGGAATTGTTATTGTATCGCGGCTCTAACGATTTTTGACGATTTAAAATATATCGGACGATATTTTAAATCGTCAAAAAACGATTCACATCCCTACTATCAGCTCCTTGAGGACTGGAATCCCATGGCCCTTGAGCCCTAGCCCCAGGGCATCCCTCACTGCCAGGTACAGCAAGTGTGCAAAGTAATGGATTCCCTGAAAGCCCCAATCTTCAACTGCCTTTATCTGTTACAAAGAAATATGTTTGAAGAATCCTGCCTCTCTAGTCTGCCAATTGTCCAGCATCATTTTTATAGCTGATAGAATATTTCACAAGGCATGAGAGCTCCCCATTACTCTTGTGTGCCACATAACCCACCTACACCCTGATGCTTGGTCCTTGCTAGAGCTGCTGCCCGTCCCTGCCTCGGCCAGACCTCATCAGTGTGCCATCAAGTAGCAGTAAGCATGCATAGCATGTGCACTGGTCCAGATATCACAAGTAAAATGCACTGTTCTCCGCTCTGCTTAAGCCAGCTGTGCCTGACGTGACTACAACACTGGTTGTACGGGGCTGGGATAACCTGCCTACTAAATGTAGTCTTGGAGGGCACTTTGTAATTGCGGGCTAACAGATGTAGCAGATGCTTAAAGCCCAAGTTCTCTTTGACCTGCAGGGGCTGGTCATCCAGGGCAATCATTTCCCTGATGCACTTTTTTACTACTTTTGATGTTGCCTGCCTCTTGCCCTGGAACAGTGATAAGGAACACCATCCCATTTCCTCTTTGGGGGGTTGCCTCTGCAGACACATGGCAGGGTGCTGCTGGCCTCCTACCTGACTGGAGGAAGGGGCCATGGGTTCTGTTTGGGGAAAGGTCTTCTCATTTTCTACTCTTTTCCTCTGACTTTTACTTTTAGTGTCAGTTGGCTTCCCCAGGCTAGAACCGCCACTCTTCCATTTTGACATTGCTAGTGGATGCTGCTTCTGCAGGTGATGCTCCATACCAGAATTCTTCAGATGCCCCAATAACTTCCTTCCATTTGTTTTAGGGGTCCATGAATGAAACAAAAATTGGATTCATTTGCTGCATTTTACTGATTCATTTTGAATGAATACACATCCCTACTAGAAATCCATGATGAAGGCTGCTTTCATCTGCTTCAAGTCCTCTCTGGCCTCCCATCCTTGCCACTCTTTTCCCCTTCCTTTTCACTAGTTCCCTATTTGTTCCCTCTTCCCCTGCCTCTTCTTTCTCTGTCTCTCTCATCTCATCTCCTCTTCTCCACAGTTCCAATAATCCTACTACTCCAGCAGCTGTATCACCTCCATCATGATCCCATAATGCTTCCTGGCAGCTGAGCCTTTTAAATAGCAAGATAGCTAATGAGTTAATAACAGATCTAAGATATGTTACATTTTTGGCATTAACAATCACAGCAATTGGAAGAGAATTTACGACACAATCTACCACATGTCCACCAATTCCTAATTTGTATCTCATTATTATTTGCATGCATGTATGCACTACTAACATTCTAGTTATAGTGGCCTTTCAGACCTTCAGACCAGTTTAGCGTGCATACTAAAAAGTAGGGAAGTTATTTTTAAAAGGCAGGTCCTTTCAAAAAATTATCAGCCTAATGTACAGATAAAAGTGTATGCATAGATCTGAATGCATGCACTTTTACCCATATTTGGAACAGGCATTCCAGGGGGGAAGGGGTTTGGGCTGGGTTTTCATTTGTGTGCATAATTGGAATTTTAAAAATAATTGCGAAAATTTGTCAGCAAAATCACCCACCCCAAAGGGACATTTGCGGGGGAATTTTAATTCTCTAGCATGCGTCAATACTGGCAGATACGCGCGTGGCCGGGCCGTGCATGCGCCGAATACATTTTCATAGCAGCCCTGCCACGCGTGTATCTGCTGGTATGCACAGAAGTGCCAGGTTCTTTAAAAGGGGTAGGCCAGAGGTGGGGACTGGGCGGGGCATGGACCAGCTGAGACAGCACCATTAGGTCCTGACCCAGGGAAGTGCATTCTGGCAGCCGGCTGGTGCACGGAACTTACTACTGCTCAGAAGAACAGGTAAGTTCTTTTAAAACAAAACAAAACAGGGTAGATAGATCGAATTTAGGGGGATCAGGGAGGCGAGGGGAAAAGGGAGGAAAGTTAGTTAGGGGGATAGGGAACTCAGTAAAGTCTCGATCGCATCGCTGCACATTTTTTATAATATACTTCCCTTTGCGCGCGTGACTCAGAGCCCGCACGCACATGCGAAGCAAAGTTAGGCCTGCATGTTTGCTTTGCGAATTGGTGTAACTTCTGTTTTTAATGGCCTGCATATGTATGCAAGCTGTTACAAAATTACATCTTTATAGTGCATAGCACATAATTCAGCATTTGCATTAAACTGTGCGTGGCTCCATAGTGTTCATCAACTTTACATCCCTCCACTCAGGCAGGGATAGGGGAAAACTTCATTTGCTTTCTGCTTAGGATTTAGGAAAAATATATATATTATTTTATTTAACACTTTTATATACCGATATTCATGTAGAAAATTACATATCACTTCAGTTTACAGTATAACAATAACTAGCATGTAAGAATGCTTTTACATTTCATTTTCTGCCTTCTAATATTCTGTAAGAGTTACAGGATTTCACACAGGCTTTTCCTTTTCTCAAAGGCAGACATAATCTGGAGGCATGCTGTGATACCTTTTGCTTCTCTTTCATGGTGACACACACTTTCAATCTATCCTTTTAACAGTGCTATTGTCCCTTTCAATCCTGATAGAAGATCAGAATACATAGCACAGCTTCCCTGAATGAGACTGCTGTCTGAACATAGAGACAATGAGCCTTATTTAATGGGATTAGCTACTACAGAAAAACAGATAATAAAATAAATAGGCGACTAGCAACAGAGCTAACTGATCAATCATTCTTCTAATACAAGTTTGGCAGCATAAAGAGTCTTTACCTGCACATTTGCCAATGTCCCCCACGGTTCAGAGTCAGTTCTTAATCTTTATTGGTTCCCTCATATCAAACCACAATTTTAATGGCTACAACTTTTTAAATCAATTGTTTTAAAATCTACTTTGTAATATATTGCTATGATGCATATATTTATTTATTTGCTGTGCTTATGCAAGATTGCAGACAAAGAGCACCAGGAAATGTAGTCCTCCTTTTATATTGCATAGCATGAACAGAGTCAGGCTGTCAACATGGGCATCTCTTGACTGATAAATGAACTGATGCAACAAAGGCATTTCATATAATGTAGCTTAAAAAATGGTCCTCAGCATAAACCTAGGAAGACTTTGATGCCAATAGCCTAAAAGTGAATGACTTTGTATTACTATGCTAAATCAGGGGTAAGCAAATATTTTGAGCCATGGCCTTCCTTCCATTCCTATAATTGATGTAATTGGTAGGGGTCCCTGATGATGGGGTACTACACACACACACACACACACACACATATATATATATACATATATATATATATATATATATATATATATATATATATATATATATAGATAGATAGATAGATAGATAGATATAGAGATATCTATCTATATAGAACAGATATATATACAGAACAGTTTTTGCACCCCCTGTTATCTGTAAACTGGCATGAAATGATCTTATCATGAATGCCGGTATAGAAAAACCTTAAATAAATAAATAAATAAAATGAATATAGATATAGATAAATAAATAAATAAATAAATAAATATAAATATATATATATATATATATAGAAAGAGAGAGAGAGAAGGAGATAGATATAGATAGATATAGATATATACACACATACACACGCATACATATGTGAAGGATATTCACCAGGCAGCCACAGTGTCAACCAGTGGCTCAAAGCCCCCATTTTTTTTTTGCTAAAAAGAGTAAGCTCACATATACGCACATATAACGGCATAAAGAGGCAGATATCCCATAACCATACAGAAACAGAGACCTCATACTCAGACAGATACAAGACAAGCCACACCTAGACCGATAGAGAGTGAAACAAATAACAAGACAGACATAGACACAGAGACCCGATTCCCAAAAGTAGTTATCACATACCCAGGCAGACACAGAAACCCCGCACACAGATGCAGTTACCCTATACTCTAATAGACACAGAGACAAAGACACCCCAGACATAGACACAGATACCCCACAGAAAGGCACAGTGACACAGACATTTCGCACTTGGGCACAAAAACATCAACAGACACACCATCCCCCAGAAAGAAGACAGACACACACACCCAACACAGACAGATACAAAGGGAGGCATAGACAGAACACCACAGACAGACAAACAAAGGCAGACAAACCACACACACACAGAAAGACACAAGTAGACAGACCATATTATACACAGAATGAAACATGGACCACACACTCAGAAAAAAGCACACCAGACAAACATAGAAATACACATTCCAACTATGCCACACCTAGACCAGGAACATACCACAATGGTAAAGGCTTGAAATTTTTTCAAAAAGCTGCGAGCCAAAAAAATATTTTAGGAGCTAAGAAAAACTCCATCCCACCCTGACCAACTGGTGTTTTGTTTTGTTTTTTGTTTTGCTATTTTTTTTTTACTGTTTTTACTAATTTTTCCTATTTTCCTATTTTTGTATTTTTCGTAATTTGCTCATTTTTTTATTTTCGCATGTTTTTATTTTCTTATTTAATTATTTAATACTTTTTGCCTTTATTCTCCTTTTGCCACCTCCTCTCTCACTCCTCTCCACTTCCTCATTCTCTCTGGCCTCTTTGCCCATTTCCCTTCCCAACCTCACAACTTCTTTCCCCCCCAGTAGACAATAGCTGTGATCTCTCTTCTTGTGAAGGGACCTGGCAGCTGTAGGAACTCCTCTTGAACTGAAGCCTGAGGGTGGCAGTTCTTCCTGGGTTGCAGAACATTGCAGTGTCTGTTCACATGTTTAATTCTGCCTCAGAGGGAGCAGCTCCCCACCTGGGTCTGCCACAGCAGAAGCAGCTTCTCTCCCTGGTCCACCAAAAAAGATGCATGGCTAAGCCATGGCATGCTTATTGCTTACAATGATATCATTATATTCTGGGTTTTGGCAGCTCCCTCCCTCTTGAGCTTGCACGGCATTCATGCAAATGTGTAGCCATTTCTTTCTTCTCTAATTCAACAGCTAATCCCCTTCAGGATTGCTTAAGCCTGCCCCACAGTTGTTTACTCCTCTGCTAAATCATTTAGCCACTTTCCTTATAGCTTGACATAGGCAAGGAATACTTGCAAATTTGCTGCTATATTTATTAACTAATGATCAGGCATTAGAAACCAGTCTTGAGTGTGTGTGATTGTTCTTCAATTTAGTGTAAATAATCATTTGGATTTTCATTATAGAAAGCATAAATCTGTTAAATATACAACCTATATAGTAGCTACGACAGAGAGAAGTCACACAAAGATCCATCATGGATTTCAGGAATACAGACTTTAAAAAAAATGGGGAACTACCTTGAGAAGATATAGAAGGCTGGGAGGAGATAGGAGTAGAACAACAGTGGGCTAAATTAAAAGGAGCTATAAAAAATGCAACACATCTTCCTGTATGAAAAGTGAATAAAAGTAAGAGGAAATAGAAACCGATATGATACTCTAAAAAGGTAGCAGAAAAAAATAAAAGTAAAAAGGTCAGCTTTAAAAAAAAAAAAAGGAACTCAAAAAGAGGCACACAGGAAAGAATATCTGGTGAAGATGAAAGAGACAAGAAAAGAAGTCAGGATTGCAAAAGCTAGAGTGGATGAAAGGATTACCAAAGAGATAAAGCAAGGTGACAAAATATTTTTCAGATAAATCAGAGAAAAGAGGAAGTCCAGAGGTAGTATAGTAAGGCTGAAAGGAGAACAAAATCATTATATGGTAAAAGATGAGGAGAAAAGCAGAAACATTATGCAAACTCTTCATTTTCGTGTTCACTAAAGAAGACCTTGGGGAAGGACCTTCGCTAGTTGATAAAATCATGGATGGGAGTGGGGTAGATACCACTTCATTTATGGAAGAGAGTGTTTGGGTGGAACTAGTGAAACTGAAAGTGGACAAAGCCATGGGACCAGATGAAATACATTTCAGAATCTCCTGAAAGAGCTAAGAACATAAGAACATAAGAAAATGCCATACTGGGTCAGACCAAGCCAATCCAGGCCATAAGAACCTGGCAAGTTCCCAAAAACTAAGTCTATTCCATGTAACCATTGCTAATGGCAGTGGCTATTCTCTAAGTGAACTTAATATCAGGTAATGGACTTCTCCTCCAAGAACTTATCCAATCCTTTTTTAAACACAGCTATACTAACTGCACTGACCACATCCTCTGGTAACAAATTCCAGAGTTTAATTGTGCGTTGAGTAAAAAAGAACTTTCTCCGATTATTAAAAGTGCCCCATGCTAACTTCATGGAGTACCCCCTAGTCTTTCTACTATCTGAAAGAGTAAATAACCGATTCATATCTACCCGTTCTAGACCACTCATGATTTTAAACACCTCTATCATAGCACCCCTCAGTCGTCTCTTCTCCAAGCTGAAAAGTCCTAACCTCTTTAGTCTTTCCTCATAGGGAAGTTGTTCCATTCCCCTTATCATTTTGGTAGCCCTTCTCTGTACCTTCTCCATCGCAATTATATCTTTTTTGAGATGCGGCGACCAGAATTGTATACAGTATTCAAGGTGTGGTCTCACCATGGAGTGATACAGAGGCATTATGACATTTTCCGTTTTATTCACCATTCCTTTTCTAATAATTCCCAACATTCTGTTTGCTTTTTTGACTGCCGCAGCACACTGTACCGACGATTTCAATGTGTTATCCACTATGACACCTAGATCTCTTTCTTGGGTTGTAGCACCTAATATGGAACCCAACATTGTGTAATTATAGCATGGGTTATTTTTCCCTATATGCATCACCTTGCACTTATCCACTTTAAATTTCATCTGCCATTTGGATGCCCAATTTTCCAGTCTCACAAGGTCTTCCTGCAATTTATCACAATCTGCTTGTGATTTAACTACTCTGAACAATTTTGTGTCATCTGCAAATTTGATTTCTTTCCAGATCATTTATAAATATATTGAACAGTAAGGGTCCCAATACAGATCCCTGAGGCACTCCACTGTCCACTCCCTTCCACTTAGAAAATTGCCCATTTAATCCTACTCTCTGTTTCCTGTCTTTTAGCCAGTTTGTAATCCACGAAAGGACATCACCACCTATCCCATGACTTTTTACTTTTCCTAGAAGCCTCTCATGAGGAACTTTGTCAAACACCTTCTGAAAATCCAAGTATACTATATCTACCGGTTCACCTTTATCCACATGTTTATTAACTCCTTCAAAAAAGTGAAGCAGATTTGTGAGGCAAGACTTGCCCTGGGTAAAGCCATGCTGACTTTGTTCCATTAAACCATGTCTTTCTATATGTTCTGTGATTTTGATGTTTAGTACACTTTCCACTATTTTTCCTGGCACTGAAGTCAGGCAAAATAGTGGATCAATAAGTCATCGGAAACAGGAGTGGTGCCACAGGATAGAGAAAGGTGACTGTGTTCAAAGATTTGGCTGCTGGGATTGAATGCCATGAAGTACAGAGTCATGCATCTTATGTGCAGGAATCTAAAGGAGCTATACATGATGGGATCAAGAGAATGATATGCACAGATCGCGAAAGAGACCTCTGGGTATGGGTGTGCATTTGTTTGCAACATATTGGCAATCCACAATGTATATGCCATATTTGTTGTATTCGTGGGGTCACGAAACATATGGCGAACCCCCACAAATACAAAGTATCACTAACGAATAAGCCCCCACCCTCCTGACCCCCCCAAAACTTGCCAAAAGTCTATGGTGGTCCAGCGGGGGTCCTGGAGTGATCTCCTGCACTTGGGCTGTCTGCTGCCGGTATTCAAAATGGCACTGATAGCCTTTGCCCTTACTATGGCACAGGGGCTATTGGTGCCATTGTTCGGCCCCTGTCACATGGTAGGAGCAATGGACGGCCGGCGCCATCCTGACCACCCCAAGACTTGGCAAAAGTCCCTGGTGGTCCAGCCATTGGTCAGCCCCTGTGACATAGTAAGGGCAAAGGCTATCAGCGCCATTTTGAATACTATGTCAAAGGGGCTACTGGTATCATTGGTCGGCCCCTGTGACATCATAAGGGCAAAGGCTATCAGCGCCATTTTGAATACTGGCAGCCGACGGCCTGAGTGCAGGAGATCGCTCCAGGACCCCCGCTGGACCACCAGGGACTTTTGGCAAGTCTTGGGGAGTGGGGTCAGGAGGGTGGGGGGTTATAGTTAATTAAATTTAAAGGGTTGGGATGGGGGTTTTTTTGGGAAACAAATTCATATGTAACTAATGAACGGATCGGCATCCCCCAAGAACAGATGCAATGGATTTGGGTCCCGACGAATATGAATACCGAATGGGACGAATCCGTCCCTGCTGCACATCCCTACCTCTGGGTAATAGCGGATGATCTAAAAGCAGCAAAACAATGTTACAGGGTGGTGGGTAAGGCCAAAAAAATGCTGGGCTGCATAAAAAAAGACATAGCCAGCAGGGAAAAGTAGGTGATATTGCCCCTGTACAGGTCATTAGTGAGACCTCATCTGGAGTACTGTGTTCTGTTCTGGAGAACATGTCTTAAAAAGGAAAGAGACAGAATCAAAGTGGTCCAGAGAAAGACACCAAAATGGTGTGAGGTCTGCATCAAAAGTCATATGAGATAAGACTGAAGAACCTAAATATGTATATCTTGGAGTAAAGAAGGACCAGGGGATTATTAGAAAGACATTTAAATTCTTTCAGGTATTAGTTATGCATGGGAATCAAACCTTTTCCAATGGAAAGGAATCTGAGGAACAAGGGATCATAATATGAAGCTTACAGGGGATTGACTCAGAAACAATGTCAGGAAATATTTCTGCATGGAAAGTGTGGTGGATGCATGGAAAGCCCTCCTGGAAGAGGTTGTTAAGAGAAAAACTATAATGAAATTCAGAAGAGCTTGGGATAAATACAAAGGACCACTAGTCACTAAAGGATGGCAATCAAGATAAGGGGTTGCATGGATTGGCAGTTACTTCCCTTAACAGAATAAAAATATATTAATGAAAAGAATTAATAAATAAACAAATAAAACTTCCTGGACATACTGGATGGACCACTTGGCACTTGCGTCCTTTTCTGCCATTATTTTACTATGTTACAAAAATGGTAGCAGGGGAGCCTGGAAACTACAGGCTGGTTAGCCTTACCTCAGTGGTAGGAAAACTAATGGAGACAGTTCTGAAGAAAAAGACAGTGAACTATCTGCAATACAGTGAAGCAACACGATTTTATCTAAGGATAATCAGGCTAGACAAATCTGATTTACTTTTTTGATTGGGTGACTACAAAATTAGATCAAGGAAGAGTTATTAATGTGATTTTTCTGGAATTCAGCAAAGCTTTTCATATAGTCCTGCATAAGAGACTTGTGAACAAATTGAAAAGCCTGAGAATAAGTCCCATGGTGGTAGAATTAGTTGACTGACAAAAGACAGCAAGTAGTCAGAAATAGAACTACTTAGAAAAGGAGTGCCTCAGGGATGGGTTCTGGGACCAGTTTTATTCAATATCTTTCTGAGTGATTTTGCAGAAGGGTTAGAAGGAAAATTTTGTCATTTTGCAGATGACACTAAGATCTGCAACAGTGTGGACATGTCTGAAGGACTATAGAAAATAAAAAGTGATCTAAGAAAACGAGAAACGGTGGAAGATTTGACACCTGGGATTCAATGACAAGAAGTACATTAGGGATGCAAGAATCCGAAGTAGCTGTACTTGATGGGAGGTGAAAATCTGCCATGCACAGCCTGGTAGAGAGACCTCAGGGTGATAACTAGGGATGTGCCTAATTCATCCTGGTTCGGGGAACCTGAAAATCGAACCAAATTTTCCCAAAATATTGGTAAAATTCGGTTTTTCGGTTAGTGCTCACTAATCCGAAATTCAGGTGCCCCGAATATCAAAGGTCGGAACCACGGGAAATACGAAATTTCCCACAGTGGGCCGAAAACGAAGCCCGAACTGAAAGCCTTTGCACATCTCTAGTGAAAACATCTGATGATGGGAAAGCAATGTGGCAAGTTGGTGGCTAAGGTAGTAGCTAAGGCCAGAGGGATGCTGGGCTGCGCAGAGAGGTATAACAAGAAGAAAACAGAATGTAATAATGCCCCTGTACAGGTTGTTGGTGAAGCCTCAAACAGGTTGCTGGTGAGGCCTCATCTGGAGTACTGTGTTAGATTCTGGAAATAAGATTGAAGTGGTCCAGAGAAAGGCAACCAAAATGGTATGGGGCGTGAGATTGAAAGAGCTAAGTATGTATACACTAGAAGAGGTGAGAGGCAGGGGATATGGTACAGATTTTTAAATATCTTAAAGGTATTAATACATAGGAATCAAAGCTTTTTCAATGGAAAGAAAACTGTAGAACAAGAGGTCAAAATATGAAACTCCAAGATGAGTCATTATTGCGTCCGTCGGTCTTCGAAGGCTTTGCCCCGTCTACCTCTCTCTACTTGTGGCTCCACCCGCTCACCTTGGACTGATGGCTGCCACGGCATCTGTTTTCCAACCTCTCTGGTGGTCCCCGGACCAGCTTTGGTGCTGCCTCCCGCCATGCTTCTTCAAGGTACCTCTAGGGCGCATGCACGCACACGGCCCTCATATTTATTTCCAGGTTGGCGCAAACATCAGGGGCGTCCCCCTGTTCTGACGTCACGACTCCAGGGTATATCTGCCTACTAAATTTGCTAGCAACAGAACTCTTACACCAGAACTCTATGAATGGTATTCGCTCTCTGTTCCATAGCTACTCTGCCACTCCGCTCTACTGGAACTCTTACTACCCTTCGGGGTCACTAATGGGATACCCGCTCCTCGGGGCCTCTCTGCTTCTTTCAGGTGCTATCAGGAAACCAGTACTCGCTCCTCGAGGGCCCATGTTCCCTGTGTTGCTGCCTGCAATTTCGTACTTAGGACAATACAGTAGAGTAGTCTATGAACCCCACATCACAACTAGCATATTGATAACACTATGTATGATAAATTACCCGTAAAAGTACTTTCAGTACACTCGGTCATGACACACTTCTCTAAAAATTATTTTGTCTAATGATATATTGTAACCGAACCTTTGACGGCACCTGTTAGAATGTACTATAGTACACTTTTACCTACATTAAATTTGTGCCTACATGTAAACCGTTGCGATGGTATATAACTTAGCGACGGTATAGAAAAGATTTTAAATAAAAATAAATAAATAAATACCTTCTACTTGGAAGAACTAACTACAGTCATCATCTGTGAGTACAAGAAACATATCTCTCTACAGTACCACTTCGCCAGAATCAGGTATTCGCTCCTCGAGGGCCTGCCCTCTGCTCCGGTGCCAGACCTCTCGTCTAGTGGAATCTCTGCTACTGCTAGTGAGTACACGCTATTGAGTCTCTCTGCTCTAAGGGATCAGGGACTCGCTCCTCGAGGGCCTGCTCTCCTTGTCTTGGAGCTCTCCTATTCTACTTGAGACTCTGAATGCTAATTCTACTGTGTGCTCATAACTCTCAGTCTCTTCCCACTACAGCACTGCTTACAGAGGATCCATTTCCAGCATTCTGGAAGAGACGCGCCCAGCCGGGCTCTACAACCACTACTCACTACTGCCACCTCTGGTGGTTCCATATACTGTTTAATAAAATATTCAAATCTGTGTTTGTCTCTCTGGAGTTTAGCCTGACACTGTGCTCCCTCACGGGACTGCCCCCCCATGGGCGTGGTCAGCTGCCACAGTGTCCAAGGATCCACCCAAACACCAATAACCACAACAGTCAGGACCAATGTCAGAAAGTATTTCTTCATGGAAAAGGTAATGTATGCATGGAATGCCTTTCCAGAAGAGATAGTGAGGGCAAGGACATTAATAGAATTCAAAAGAGCATGGGATTAGCCCAGAGGATTAAATGATGGAGACAAAGAAAAGGGTAACCTATGTTGACTAGGGTAACCTGCACAGAGCAGCAACTATCTTAAAATTAATTTTTTAAAACAAGCAAGGTTTGCTGGGAAGACTGGATGCATCACTTGGGTCCTTTTCTGCTGAAATAGCTCCAGGTTTGGGAGCTGACCAGCACCAGACTGTACATGGGGAGAGTACTAAAGAAAATGGAATGTTGGAGAGAGTGTACAGTGGTAGACCCTCAAGAAGAGTATTGTTGGAGCCATTTGTTTATTTTTTAGGGAACGATCCAATCTCTGGAGCTAGAGTGGCAGACTTGGAGGAGCTGAAGCAGACAGAGAGGTACATTGAAGAGACCTTCAGGGACATAGTAGCCAAGTCCCAAATCCAGTCTGGAAGCCCCAGTGCCGCCTTGGATCAGAAAGGTCTCCCAGTTGGAAAACCCTGGTGTAGCAGGAAGTGATCCTGTAGCAAGGACCTGCGCTCCAGGTGATGTATTATCCTCTCGCACTGAGGCCAATTCTCCCAGGGCTACTGCCCAGGAGGGAAGGATTAGGCCGGCCATCATAGTTGGTGATTCAATTATTAGAAATGTAGATAGCAAGGTGGCCGGTAGACGTGAGGACCGCCTGGTAACTTGCCTGCCTGGTGTGAAGTGCAGACCTCATGCGTCACCTAGATAGGATTATAGACAGTGCTGGGGAGGAACCAGCTGTCATGGTACATGTGGGCACCAATCACATAGGAAAATGTGGGAGAGAGGTTCTAGAAGCCAAATTTAGGATTTTAGGTAGAAAGCTGAAATCTAGAACCTCCAGGGTGGCATTCTCTGAAATGCTTCCTGTTCCACATACAGGTTCCCAAAGGCAGGCAGAACTCCAGAGTTTCAATGCATGGATGAGACGATGGTGCAGGGAAGAGGGAACCAAGCTGCTGGCTCTAACTTTTAAAAAGGAGATAGAGCAGCTTTCAAACTAGAACAAGGAGGAAAGCCGACAGTCACTCAGCAGTGCATGGTTCAGAGGAATGTATCTTTGAAGGATACTAATGAAACAGGAGAGTTAGGGCATCCCAATAGAGAGGTTCCAATAAAAGCAGATGTAGTCCATGTGCCTATATGTAAAAAATCACCTGAGCTAAAGATTTCCAAATAATCCCTATCAACTGAAAAGCATGTTGTTAATACAAACAAAAAACACACTTTAAAATGACTGTATGCCAATGCCAGAAGTCTAAGAAGTGATTTGGGAGAGTTAGAGTGTATTATACTAAATGATGAGATCAACATAAATGGCATCACAGAGACCTGGTGGAAGGAGGATAACCAATGGTACAGTGCTATATCAGGGTACAATTTATATCACAATGATAGGGAGGATCAACTTGGTGGGGGTGTGGCAGTTTATGTCCAGGAGGGTATAGAGTCCAAAAGGAGAAAGACCATACAAGAGACTAAATGCTCAGTAAAATCTATATGGATAGAAATCCCATGTGTGTTTGGTAAGAGTATAGTGATAGGAGTATACTACCATCCACCTGGACAAAATGTTCAGACAGATGATGAAATGCTAAGAGAAATCAGGGAAGCTAACCAATTTGTAAGTGCAGTAATAATGGGAGATTTCAATTACCAAAGCAAACAATGTGGAACCCAACAAATTTTTAAATTATAGCCTAAGAAGGTGTCAGCAAGCCTGACGTTGTGTGACTTCTAAGTAAAAGGCACCAGCCAGTCTTCTAATCATTCACCTTCATCATCTTTTAATGCTTCAAAAATTATTTTTATGACATTTTTCTTAATTTTTCTTAAAATAGTCCTCCATCCATAGAGATTGTAACAAAAAAGACTCTTGAAAATAATTGTTTATATAGCCCCATGGCCAGTGTTTTGCTTAATAGCTTCCTCAGGGGCATGCGAAGAATGTGAATAAAAACATTGTTCTTAGAATTGTAACATCAAAAAGAAGATGAAAAAGTACTTATCTTGAATTGGTATGTCTACCCTTTAAATGGGACGTAACGTCTCGACCATCTCATCAGGGAAACAAAGGAGGAACTGAAGCCGAGGCTCGCGTCTCTTTAAATCCTCAACTCCTGCATGACATCACCGAATATGTAAAGCATCTAATGACGCGTCTTCCTATTTTGATATGTCAAAACATAAAAGATATCAGAATGAATTCATCCCAAAAAGACATGTAAATCTAGTTCAGTATTCTAGCCCGCTGGTGCAACAGTATTTAATCCGTAGATCCAACGTTGTTCTGACTGCAGTAATAGTCGTTCCTGATCTCTACCGCGCTAATGTGGAGTTATGTAGTCAATTGCACAAAATTGCAAATCGCTGAAACAATGTCCAATTTTTTTGGAATCACAACCACCATCTTTTGACTCATCCATTATATCTAATCCTTCCACATGGACACCCCCTGGGCCTGATGAGCCAGCATTAAAGGTGTTTTATCAACTTGTCTCTAATGACATTTCATCTTTACAATTGTCCACTACAAATCAACCACTTTTGAACTTATCGCGACAAGAACGAGATACCATTCAAGAACTGTGATCTGCCAAAGAACTAATTATTAAACAGTCAAATAAGGGTGGTAAAATCATCCTACAGGATCGTATTGATTATGATAATGAGATATGGTGACAACTAAACGATACTCATTTTTACAGACATCTGGATTCAAATCCAACCACCAGTATACAACAGATGATCATTCAAATAGTTAAGTATGGCACCAAGTCTGGTTTTTTGACCACAGAAGAAGCTAATTTTTTGATTAAAAAACATCCTCACGTTCCTGTATTCTATTCATTACCGAAGATCCATAAGAATATGAATCTCCCCCCCCCCCCCCCCCCCGGGCGCCCGATAGTGTCTAGCTATGGGTCTCTTCTGGAACCACTTTCTCGCTTTGTGGATCATTTTCTGGCACCATTTGTTCCTCTAATGACATCCTTCGTGAAAGATTCTTCTGATATGATTGTTTTTCTGGAACAATTAGAAGTTGATACCACAAATTTAAAAATGGCTACCCTGGACTTTGAAGCCTTGTATATGTCTAATCTGCAAGACGAAGCTATACAGTTTGCACAAACTTATTTTGAAAAACATCCTAGACCCCATCGGATCCCAAGTGATTTTTTATCTCTACTATTACAGATAGCTCTAAAGCAAAATGTTTTTGCTTTTAACCATGATTTTTTTCAGCAAATCTGTGAGATGGCCATGGGGGAAATCATGGCCCCCAATTTTGCAAACCTCTACATGCACACTTTTGAAGAACAATGGCTGACTCGCAATCCTTTTGTGAAGCACCTCATAACTTGGAAACAATATATTGATGATGTCTTTATTTATGGAGAGGAGATGAAGACATTTTTAGATCCTTCCTGTTTTGGTAAATTCATGTAATCCATATCTGAAGTTCACTGGTAATATTGAATCCAAATCTATTTCTTTTTTGGATATAAAAATCACCATAGTGAGTGGTAGATTTGTGGTTTCTCTTTTTCGTAAACCAGTGGGTTCTAATACATATTTACATTTCTCAAGTGCACATCCAAGGAATTTGAAAATTAATCTACCTGTGAGTCAGTTCATCAGATTGAGACACCTTTGTACAACTTCAACTGATTTTGAAAATCAATCCAAATTTTACGTGAATGTTTTTTGGCCCGCGGATACCCATGCTCAAACATTCGCAAAGCTTATCTGCGTACTAAGTTTTCTCAACGAGAATGGCTTTTTCTCCCATGCCCGATAGAGGATTCTTCACATCACACCTGTGTTTTACCCTACTCTTCGGCTGCTCCAGAGATTTGCCGTTCAATTTTGAAATACTGGCATGTTTTACAAACATATGGCATCTTTAAGATACCTCCGCACATTACCTTCTCGTGTGCTACTAATTTGAAGAATATGCTAGTAAGATCTGACAGCTCCTTTAATCCTGAATCAGATGACACCTTGACTGGATCACATCATCCATGCAATAGTTGCTCAGTCTGTACTTCCTCAATGTCGATTCAAGACTGTTTGACTGTGAAATCTGGCATTTGAATTTTTCTTAAACATAATACTACATGTATTTCTTCTATGGTCATGTATTTAATTCAATGCCCATGTTCACTTCTTTATATTGGTAAAACAAAATGGCATTCAAAATCAAGGATGATTGAGCATCGGTCCAACATAAAGAATGCTAGGTCCATATTCAGTACAATGAGTAACCTTTAGTTACTCATTGTACCGAATATGGACATTGTTTCAGCGATTTGCAATTTTGTGCAATTGACTACATACCTCCACATTAGCGCGGCAGAGATCAGGAACGACTATTACTGCAGTCAGAACAACGTTGGATCTACAGATTAAATACTGTTGAACCAACAAGAGAGGGAACTATTTTAGATTTAATTCTTAGTGGAATGACATTTTTGGTGAAAGAGGTAATGGTGGTGGGACTGCTTGGCAATAGTGATCATAAAATAATATGATCAAATTTAAAATAATAACTGGAAGGAGGACAATAAGTAAATCAACAGTTCTAACACTAAATTTTCTAAAGGGAAACTTTGATAAAATGAGAAAAATAGAAAAAAACTGAAAGGTACAGCTGCAAAGGTTAAAAGTGTTAAACAGGCATGGACATTGTTTAAAAATACAATCCTAGATTCACAATCCAGATGTATTCCACGCATTAAGAAAGGTAGAAGGAAGGCAAAATTATCACAGGCAAGGTTAAAAGGTGAGGTAAAAGAGGCTATTTTAACCAAAAAAAAAATCCTTCAAAAATTGGAAGAAGGATCCAATTGAAGAAAATAGAAAAAAGCATAAACATTGTCAAGTTAAGTGTAAAACATTGATAAGACAGGCAAAGAGAGAAATTGAAATGAAGTTGGCCATAGAGGCAAAATCTCATAGTAAAAACATTTTAACATATATCCGAAGCAAGAAACCTGTGAGGGAGTCGGTTGGACTGTTAGGTGGCCGAGGGGTGAAAGGGGCTCTTAGGGAAGATAAGGCCAATACAGAAAGACTAAATTAATTCTTTGCTTCCGTGTTTACTAATGAGGATGTTGGGGGAGATACCAGTTCCAGAGATAGTTTTCAAGAGTGATGAGTCAGATGAACTGAGTGAAATCACTGTGAACCTGGAAGATATAGTAGGCCAGATTGACAAACTAAAGAGTAGCAAATCACCTGGACCAGATGGTATGTATCCTAGGGTATTGAAAGAACTCAAAAATGAAATTTATGATCTATTAGTTAAAATTTGTAACCTATCATTAAAATCATCCATTGTACCTGAAGATTGGAGGGTGGCCAATGTAACCCCAATATTTAAAAAGGGATCCGGTGGCGATCCAGGAAACTATAGACCGGCGAGCCTGACTTCAGAGCTGGTAAAAATAGTGGAAACTATTCTAAAGATCAAAATCATAGAGCATATAGAAAGCCATGATTTAATGGAACACAGTCAACATGGCTTTACCCAAGGGAAGTCTTGCCTAACAAATCTTCTTTTTTTTGAAGGGGTTAATAAACATATGGATAAAGGTGAACTGGTAGGTGTAGTGTATTTGGATTTTCAGAAGGCGTTTGACAAAGTCCCTCATGAGAGGCTTCTAAGAAAACTAAAAAGTCAAGGGATAGAAGGCCATGTGGATTACAAAATGGTTAAAAGACAGGAAACAGAGAGTAGGATTAAATGGTCAATTTTCTCAGTGGAATAGGGTAAACCCTTCACATTTAATTTATTTCAACCTCCCACCCTCTTGACCCCCCAAGACTTACCGAAAGTCCCTGGAGGTCCAGCGGGGTCCCGGCAGCAATCTCCCCTCTCGGGCCATTGGCTGCCACTAATCAAAATGGCGCCGATGGCCCTTTGCCCTTACCGTGTGACAGGGACTATAGTGCCATTGCTCGGCCCCTGTCAAATGGTAGGAGCAATGGATGGGCCGCGCCATTTTTTTAAGATGGCCATCCATTGCTCCTACCATGTGACAGAGGCCGGCCAATGGCACCGATAGCCCTGTCACACGGTAAGGGCAAAGGGCCATCGGCACCATTTTGATTAGTGGCAGCCGATGGCCCGAGAGGGGGAGATCGCTCCCAGGACCCTGCTGGACCACCAGGGACATTAGGTAAGTCTTTGGGGGTCAGGAAATTCTTGGGGGATCGGGAGGGTTGCAATTAATTAAATTTGAAGGGTTGGGATGGGTTTTGGTTTTGGTTTTTTTTTTAATCTGAAGGGTTGGGGTGGGTTTCGGGCATTGTTTCAGGGGCAGACGAAATAAAATTGGCCCAAACCGTGGGAAAATGAAATTTCCCACGGCGGGCCGATAACGAAGGCTGAACTAAAAGGTTCGGCCAAATCACATCTCTAGTGGATAATAATTTAAAATTGTCAGCTGAGAATGCTGCAGCAGTCAAAAAAGCAAACAGAATGTTAGGAATTATTAGGAAGGGAATGGTTAATAAAATGGAAAATGTCATAATGCCTCTGTATCGCTCCATGGTGAGACCGCACCTTGAATACTGTGTACAATTCTGGTCGCCACATCTCAAAAAAGATATAGTTGCGATGGAGAAGGTACAGAGAAGGGTGTCCAAAATGATAACGGGAATGGAACAGCTCCCCTATGAGGAAAGGCTGAAGAGATTAGGGCTGTTCACCTTGGAGAAGAGACGGTTGAGGGGGGATATGATAGAGAGGGTTTAAAATCAAGAGAGATCTAGAACGGGTAAATGTGAATCAGTTATTTACACTTTCGGATAATAGAAGGACTAGGGGACACTTCATGAAGTTAGTAAGTAGCACATTTAAGACTAATCAGAGAAAATTCTTTTTCACTCAATGCACAATTAAGGGCTGGAATTTGTTGCCAGAGGATGTGGTTAGTGCAGTTAGAGTAGCTGGGTTTAAAAAAGGTTTGTATAAGTTCTTCCAGGAGAAGTCCATTAACTGCTATTAATCAAGTTGACTTAGGGAATGACCTCTGCTATTACTGACATCAGTAACATGGGATTTTCTTGGTGTCTGAGTACTTGCCAGGTTTCTGTGGCCTGGTTTGGCCTCTGTTGGAAACAGGATGCTGGGCTTGATGGACCCTTGGGCCGACCCAGCATAGCAATTTCTTATGTTCTTATGTTTGTAACATTTAATATGTTATTATGCAACTTTATATCACAGTTCTGGCCTCCCGTGTACTCTTATCTTCCATGGCATCTTGGAAATAATTATTTCAGGAGCATGACTTTATCTGAGGCATGTGCTGCCACTTTAAGGCTGGATGGCTGCTCTTCAATCAAGGATACTTGCTCATTCTTTCTAGCTAAGTCATAAACCTGTTCAAGCTTGGCTCTGCTCCTCTCTCCTCTTTTATTGTCTATTGTCTATATGTCATCTTTCTGAACCAGGATAATACCTGTATAATAAAAATCTTGCAGCCAGGTTTCCTGTGCCACTGAAATTAGAGGGTGAATCAAATGGTTTGCCTACTATAGTCTGGGCCACTCAGCTACTTTAACTACCTTCTGAAAGGAAATCAGAAATGCCTTAGGATTGCCTGCTGGACTCATTTTAGTTATTGACAGCTCTAGAGAGGGCAATAATCCTTCTTGGTTCAGGGCATCGGCTACTCCCTGCTGCCAACCTTGCTACTGTTAGTGAAGTGACTATTGTACAGAATCAGCTGTTAGTGAGTGTTACTGAAAGTATTAATGCTGTTGTTCTGGCTGCTTAAGAAATTGCAATGCTGGGTCAGACCAAGGGTCCATCAAGCCCAGCATCCTGTTTCCAACAGAGGCCAAAACCAGGCCACAAGAACCTGGCAATTACCCAAACACCAAGAAGATCCCATGCTACTGATGCAATTAATAGCAGTGGCTATTCCCTAAGTAAAATTGATTAATAGCCATAATAGCCATTGCCATTTCTCTCTTCATCATGAAAATCCTTGTTTGAGGAGCATGTCGTCAGTCTTTCTGAACATATGTGCTACCCTTTTAAGGCTGGTCAGTCACCTTTCAGTTGAGGAATTCAGCACAACTATCTCCTCTTAAAGCTTCTATCTATCTACATTGCAGCTCTCTGATAGTTACTCTGCGATACGGTAATTACTAATCAGTCTCTTGCCATGCACTGTTTGTCCCCTGGTTCTAAGCAGAGTAAACTCTTCTTCTCCATGATTTACTTTACTTTTTACTTTCTCTGTGGTTTCCACCAACTATCTTCTTATGAGGTTGCCAAGTAGGGGTAAGGTTTGATATTCTGGCCCTTGCTCTCCTCAGAATTCTACCTAGGAACCCTTTTTGCCTCACTGGTGAGGCCTTCTTTTCCGCAGTGATTCTCCCTGGGACCACAACTGAGCTCTATCTACAGTGCTGTTTGTGCAGTTTATTGCCATTTTCCTGTTTACTGCTATACTTCGCTCAATCATATTTTGCTGATTTTTAAATAATTATTTTTCTTTTGCAGAT